>NC_056750.1:22732207-23089707 GCF_019279795.1 Protopterus annectens
TTTTGTGAAGTACATACCAAAAGGAGCGTTGTACTCTATAATGGGTCTAATGAGTGATGAGTAGAGGGGAACAATGATCTCTTTTTTTCTGGATGAGAAATCTTTTGTGATGAGGTGAACCACATAGAAGGATTTCCTGACCACTGTGGCGATGTAATTATCAAAGGAGATACTACCGTCCACCTGTGTCCCAAGGTCTCATCACATTTTCGGCATTAAGTAGACTGCCAGCTATGTGGTAGTTCATGGGTACAGAGTTTTTACCAAATGGGATGACAATACACTTTTTGGCATTTAGCTTCAGGCTATGGCTTTGACACCAGGCATCTGTCTCAGTGAGGCCCTGTTGTAGTATGTCCACATCGTTAGGAGTTTCAATTATGGCTCCTAGTTTGCAGTCATCTGCAAACTTTGTTAGCCAAAGACCTTATGTGTTAGCCTGTACTTCAGAGAAGTAGATACCAAACAGGAGAGGACCCAGGACTGAACCCTGTGGTACGCCACTTGTCACTGGTCTGAAGTCGGATTTGGAGTCTGCTACTTTCACAGTGTGGGTTCTGTCCATGAGCCAGTTGGCAACCCATCTTGTGACATAGGGGTTTATACCTAGTTTAGTGAGCTTATCTGTAATTCCAGAGTGGGGGATGGTGTTGAAAGCCTTAGTAAGATCTAGATAAGCTGTGTGAATCACCTTACCCTCATCTATGGCTTTGGTGACTGCTTCAAAGAAGTCAGTCAGGTTTAAGAGACATGATCTGCCTTTTACAAATCTGAACTGGGTAGGGTCCAGAGTTTGGAGATTACCAATGTCTTTGTTTATGAGTTCCCTGATAATACATTCCATGGCCTTGCAGACCAGGCTCGTCAGGCTAATGGGGCGGTAGTTCCCAGGGTCTGTTGTGGCTCCCCCTTTGTGGAGTGGGATAACCGTTGCGGTGCGCCATTCAGTGGGCACAAAGCCTGAGGTGAGGCTATGACTGAACATGGTACTTAGGTAGGGTGCCAGTTCATTCTGTAGTTTGTGTAGAACGCAGCCTGGGATATTGTCAGGTGCCATGGATGCTGTGTTCTTGGCTTTGGAGAGTGTGTTTTTTACCTGTGCAGCCGTGATTACAGGAACTTTGCATTCTTCCGGTATAGAGATGGGCCCTCTAGGGGGTGAGGGGGGGTAAAATTAGCACTGAACCTATCTGCCAGGATGTTGGCAATATCAGTTGGTTCTGTATATTTAGTGCCATTGTGCTGTAACTCAGAGCAGATCTGAGTGTTGCCATTGAGATTCTTGACATAGCTATAGAATGCTTTGTGGTTGTCTTTAGAGTGAGTGGCGATTTTGTTTTCGTAACTAGCTTTGGAGGATTTTATGAGGGATCTCAGCTTCTTACTGAGGTTGACCAGGGCGTTCCTCCAGTCATGGGATTTTACTCTTTTTTTGCACCAGTTTCTTTCTTCTGTTGTAGAGTTTGTTTATGGCAGAGGACCACCAGATCGGCTTCCTTTTTTTTGGAGGCTAGCATCTTGGTTCTATTAGGGATAGCATGATTCATGCACTCATGTAAGTGCTTATAAAGTGCATTTGTGTAGGATTCAGCAGTCGTACCTCTATTATTCGTCTGCATGGGTGTCATGACGTTTGCCACTTTTGTCTTAAGAAGTGTGAAGTTGGCTTTAGAGAAGCTTTTTACAGTGGTTTCCCTAATTGGGGGTGGGGGCGGGATGTGGATATCTAGGGTGATTAGCTTGTGGTCGGATCTGACCAACGAGGAATTGACCTCTGGTGTGGAACACCAGTTGCCCATATTGGTAATGACCAGGTCTAGGATATTGCTGCCCCTGGTAGGGGTGTGAATAAGTTGATCCAAGGCATTGGAATTTATGAATTCCAGAAAACGTTGAGCCAAAGAGTTGGTACATGAGTAGTTTTCCCAGTTAATGGTGGGTAGTTGAAATCGCCCATTATTAGGGTGTTAGGTTGTACCCTAATACTTTCCAGTGTATCAAAAAAATGAGGAGTGGGGATCGTGGGGCATGGTGGGGGGTCTGTAGCAAGCTACAGTTTGGATTGCGGTCTTGCCCAGAGTTAGTTGCACTTGGATAATCTCGGATGCATTATGCTGTTCGACTAGCCTGGAGGTGTGGATATCCTTAATGAATATGGACACGCCTCCACCTTTAGTGTTTCGTTCCGGGTTAGATGGCTGAAAGGTGTGGTATGAATTATAGCCTGGGGGTGCTCTCTGGAGCTTTGAACTAGGTCTCTGTCATTGCACAGATGTCGATGTTCTCCATTTTAAGAAGTGCCTCGAGTGAGTGCATTTTGAGGTTTAGACTTCTAGCATTGCGTAGCATTACCCTCAGATTTTGCTTGCTTGCTTGTACCTGTTACGGTGGTGAATTTGTCATTTGAACCTTGCCTAAAAAAGGCACTATAGGGGTGGCAAGAGCCTTAGACAGCATCTGGAATCCCAAGGGCGACAGGTGCAAGCCATCTCTGGCAAAGCATCATGGTCTGTCGATCATGTCGTCCCAGGCAGACAAATACTGAATCCCCGTAGAATGACACCAGAAGCTTAGCCAATTGTTGAAGTCAATCATTTTGTCCTTGTGCTGTGGCATCATTCTGGGTGATGGCAGAATGCTACTCAGGGCCAGGGTCATACCTGCCTGGGCTACAAGATCGGAGTGCTCCTCCATGTCTCTTTTCATGTAGTCCAGGGAGGTACGTCTCAGGTCATTCACACCAACATGGCCAATGACAGTGTCATATTTGTACTTGTTATGGAGTGACCTGAGTGTGTGCGTTATGTGGCGGATCCTGGCAGCTGACAGTAACTTTCTCCTTGTTTAGCCTGGTGAGTGGAACATCAGTGTGCCTGACTATAGATTCACCTATAACTAGAGTGTTGGGTACATTGTTATGCCTTATGGGCTGTGGTTGAGTGGCACACTGAGTTTGTGGGCTATGTGTCATTTGGGTTGTGTTGGGGGGTGGAGTTTGCTTGCATTTCTGCTTTGGAGGTCCCTGATGCTTGGGCAGGTTTTTATTGAGAGCCTCCGTGAATGTAGGTGTGTGTTTTGGTAGTATAGATTTTGAGGGACTATGTGATGAGTTTGGTATGGTGCAAGTGTTTACCTTCTCCTCTTGACTGTCTAGCCCAGTCTTAGGTGAAGAGAGCTTTGCTTCCAGTTTGGCAATATAAGTGCATCTCTCACAAGTTAGTGTTGGGTGGTAGGAGGAGAGGGTTGTCTGTGTACATGAGGCAATTGCTGCATTGCCCCAAGATGCTCAGATTCATCAGGTAGACAGGAGAAATCACCGGGAGCTGACCCTTAGACATGCCTGGATAGGTGCTTACTTATTAAGTACTAAAAACTGCTTTCCTCTAGACAAGTGAGGAAAGTTGAATGCTGTAGTAATTTGCAGCTTATGTAGTGCTTACAATGAGTTCTGAACAAGTGCTGAGTTCAAAGAAACAGATTTGAGTGCTGAAACTAGAAAACTTGCTAGTTCTAAGAAACAAAATTGAGCTAGAAGGCTTCCCTCCAAAACAGAAAGGCTTGGGGGCTCAGAAGCCTACAAACAGTCTAGACCACTTACAGGAAAGGCAGGAAACAAGCTTAAATTTTTATTTTTTTTTTACCAGATGCTCTCTTTGTACACAGTAGGAGTGCCTGAAATCAGAATATGATCTCACTGCACTCAGTTGAGTGAGCAAATGAGATGGGCCCAGAAGGAGTATCCAAACACAAAAACATTATTTTTGCGGGGGGGCAAGCCACCCCAGCACCCCCCCCCCCGCACACACTAATTATATATACCAGCAATCCAACGGAAAGTGCATACCCCTACTGCCACTGTTCTATGATGTTGCACAGTAAAATAAGTTCAGTTTCAATTCCATTTGCATATGCTTTTCTCTTTAACCAATCTGCTACTCAGCCACCAAAATGATTCTCATATGTGTGTGTGTTGTAGCAAAGTGTAGAGGTTCTTGCTCTGTAATGAAACTGAAGTGAAGTCATGTAAACATCAGCTGCTGTAAGCAGAATGCTGTAAATAGTGTAGCTAATTTTGCCTCTCTAAGGCAGACAGCTTCATGTTGATATTGGCTACAGACACTTCCCACAATAATTGTCATTGAGCATTTGGTTGTTAAGATAGTATATTAAAAGGTGACTATATCCCTGCTAGTTCTGCAAGTATGTCTCTTAATGCAAGGGTAGTTTGTGCTTGGAAAAGAGGTTATGCAGAGTGTGCTGCAGCATAGGAGAAGACATTCTGTAATAATGTTAAGAAGCCTTGACAGCTTCCACTAGGAGCTGGTTGAAAACACCTTTGGACCTTTGCTAAAGTTAGGAATCATGTGTTTTTCCTTTGTTGGGCTAACAGATAATATATTTTGTATAGGTTCTTTTGCTTCATCAGTATTTTTTCTTCTGTTCAAAAAGCCCTTCATTATTGTAGTGACTTGGTACCTTTGCTAGTGCACTGGATGTAATTGGCACAGTTATGTCATGCAAAAAATATTCCAAGTTTTATACTTTTTACTACCTTAAAAACATTAGTTGAGCAAAATTTTGTTTTTCTCAGGTGGAGGAACAGCAGCCCTGTGGTGTAGTGTGGGAGTTTTATGTGAAGTATGTCTGTATTTGTTCTTGTGCCAAAACCTTGACTGTAGAGCAACTACTTCACACTGTTGCTGTTGCATCCAAGGGGATGATGGTGATTATCAAGTCAGTGATGATGATGATAAAGATATTTCCACCTCTTTAAGCAACTAACCAGGAAAGAAGACCTTGGGACATACCTTGTGTTTTTTGAATGGTATTCCCACCAATAATGACAGGACTGAAGTAAGTGGGCTAGAAGTCTCTCAGTCCAGCTATCTCTGAACCTTTAAAGGGTTTTGTGGCCGTGGAAGAGACAGTCAGGAATATAACATTAAAAAAGAGCTGTTACCCCAAGACATGAGCTCTAATGTATCATAGATTAATATTTTCTCCTAACAAAACTGGTAAGATGTCAGTTATGTGATATAAAGCATGCACTTAAACTTGATTAGATCCAAAATTATAAGAATGTTAGCCATTGATAAATGTTAATGACTTTGACTGCTACTTTAAGAAAGCGTGCATTTCAAACTGACCCTAAAGAAGCTGAAAATTATTATCTTACCAGTAAAGTGTGTGTAATGAAGTATTGTTTAAAACTGAACTTTGTAAGTCTGTGTGTCCTGGTAATAAACAGAAAGCATCAGTTTTAATTCTGGGAAAATAATTCACATATATACAGATTTACTAATAGTGGTTGCACTATTATATCTGTGAAAACTGTCAATGTTCTTCATCTCACATTGCTGCAGTCCTTACACTTGGGTAGTCCGCTGTCCTCCGGCTCGCCGGGGTATCAGTGAATAGGCTGATGCCGTCATATGCATTTGGCGCGGACTGACTGACCAGGCAGGAAAATGTACAAATGTGTGACCATCCGACATATCATATATCTGCTTTCCATTGCATGGTCCGGCAGTGCAGAAGCAGCATTGCTGTGCCGGTTGCGTTTCCTTGTTTTTGTTTCAGTTTGGAAGTTTCAGTAAGGTTCAAAGTTGGTAGTTTTTAGTTTTTTTTTTTTTTTTTTTCAGTAGCAACAGTTGTATTGTATTTCTCAAAAAAGTCAAAAATGTATTAGAGATTGATAGACTTTGTGTATCAGATGTATTCACTTGCTCGTAGCTGTTTTAGTGCTTGTTGTGCTTGATTTACGTTGTATTCATAATAAAGAAAAAAATGAAGGTTGGAAGGCGCAAAGGTGAGAGTAAAGAGTGGATTGTAATTATAAAATGCCGGGGGATGCTCGTCGCCTAAAAGACAAGGCAGTTGCTTTTGCTGGAAGAACCAAGCGCGGAGGCGGCAGTTAAGTTTAGGCTGGGGTGGGTGGTGGTTACGGCCCGGAGGTTTTCTTGTGGGTGGTGAACTTGAGGAGGATTCTTTGTGTGGCCTTGGCTAGAGAGGAGGTGCAGCTTTTAGGTGGCTACTCACCCTCCCTTCCTTGGTTGGCCAGGCTTCTCCTTCTTTTTCAAGGCTTCCTAGGGCAGGGCCAGGTTTGCCTTGGCTTTGGTTGCTCCTCTCAGCTCTTGCCAGGTAGGGCCAGGTTATAAAAACAAAACTTTTAGAGATTTTGATACTTTTACTGTTCCGCATATGCTTAATGCCCCTCCTGTTAAGAGACTAGCTGTTGTTTACTTTACTAGGGGTTTTGAACAGGCCTGGGGTTGAGAGAGAGTTGTTGGAGGGAAGCTATTCTGAGTCTGATTCATCTATTCTGAGACTTCTGCTTCCACTCTCCTTATTTCTTCTCCTTCTGATCATTCCATGAGGAGCATTTCTTTATCCCCTCTGGAGATTTTTTTCTTCAGAAGGTCAGGACTTTTTTAGGACATTTTTTAAGTGGGAAGGTCAGGACTTCTCTGGATGTAGTGGAATTTTGTTTTGTTTTTGTTTTACCTTAATCCTACTTTCTTTTGCCTCCTCTCCCTGTCTTTGCCTATATGTTTTTGGTGCTGCTCTTCTCTTAATCCTGATTCTCTTAATCCTGCTCTATCCCAGGCTGCCTTAGTCAGGGTGGGATAGGTAAGGCTTCTGTTGTTAAGAGTCAGGAGCCTCTTTTGTTAAAAGAGTTTAGGGGGGGCTATAAAGGTGTTAAGGCTTCTGTTCCATAAGAACCACTTGCTATGAGTAGAGGCTAGGGCCTTGGAGAGATGGGGAAAACCAGACCATACTTGGTCACAGAAAAAGTTGAAGGGCCAGGAATTGTCAGTGACACAATTAAAAAGAGTTGCAATCCACCTTTCACAATTAAAGATTTAGGCTGATGCTGCAATGTAAGGATTGTAACAGGCCCTTGGCAGTAGGGTTTGACATGTTTCTGAACAGGTGGCATTCTTTGCTTGTTTCTTCATTTGTGTGAAGGCATTAAACAAGGATTTGGTTTGCCTGTGGATTCAGTTCTTTGCAGTGTCCCTGGCTAAAGGCAGTTCTTGTTTTAGAATGGCTAAGACAATAAAGTTTGTGTTTTAGATTTTAAAACAAGGATTTTAGATGTCTTTAGTATCTGATAGAAAGTTTGAAGAAATCTCTTATGGGAGTAGCTAAAGAGGGGTAGATCTAAGGTGGAGTCTATTAGAGGTCAAGCCTCAGTTAAGGGGTACAGGAGTAAAAAGTTTAAGTCTCCGGTGAGGGCAGCAGGGTGTGATCTAGAGTCTCAGGCCTGAACCAGGGCTTTTTCAGGGCAGGAGCAGGAGCCTCTCCAGCCCAGTCTTAGGAGAGGCCTACTAAGTCAGTTCTCCTGCAGTAATTACCCACCTACTTTTCAGCTGCCAGAGCCTTCTGACCCAATGCAGTTTTATTTCCATACCTTGACTTTTCTCTCAAACACGGAGGAAGCTCCTTTAATTACCCAAAGAAAATTGGAGTGTTTTAATTACTAATTACCGGTTACAAATTTCCATACTACCTTTACTCCACGGGCCGGCAGTTTCCTTTCTCCTCTCATAAAGATCAGGGGCAAACGTGGAGACCCTCCTCAACAAAGAATATCCTCAACACTTATCTGGACTGATCCAACAAGGGGGGGCTTAGTTAGTCGTACTTATACCTCTTTTGGGCCTAGGCCAAAGACTCTCCCTGTTGGACCTAAAAGGAGGCTTACCTTCACAAACCTTATCAGATTAAGTTGCAGGAAGTATTCTGGCGTTACTGGGACTTCTTCATGGTCAGACTCGCTGATTGGAGGCTTTTTAGGCATCTGGCCAAGAGATCATCTTTGGAAAGTTTGGAGGTGATAGAGGCTTTCAGGTTTGTCTGAATACAGATTCTCTATTGCATGGACTACTTTATTTTGAAGCTGGTTGAACTCTCAGAGCTTTCCTTATTTTGAATATGTGTTCGCAGTCATAGGAAAGGAATCTATTCTGTGAAAGTTCTATTCGTGATATTTGGGTTCAGGGAGTTGTGTTTTTCTTGATCATGAGAATGAATGAAGGCAGTGATATGGCCCTTCTAACCGGACATGAACAAAATGAGCGAAATAAAGTCAGTCTAAACCTCTCTCAATCATGCTGCTTGCAAGGACTGAGACCATCCCAGACATTAGGCAGATGGCTTGTTCTCTGAGGAGAAAACATGCCAAACTGCATATGGTATTCGGAGTCACAAGGTACTGCAAAATGTATATCCAAAAACTTCAGGGATCTATCTCATACATCATTGTAATACCTTGTAGCCTAAAAAGGATTAGGCATATGCTGATGGTGTATCAAAAATGTATGGACTCCTCTGTGACATACCAGGAGGCTGGTCAGATTTAACTTCACTTGCATATGGAACACAGCTTTTAAAATGGGTCATGGAAAGTGGATACAATACAAGTGGCTCAAAACCTGACACAACATGGGCCAGACATCATGAAGGAGATAAGTGGACAGACTGTTAGACATTAGCTGGAGCACAGAGACAAGGGGAGAGGGCACATGTGGAAGACACAAGCAACAGACTACACATCAACATGATCAACACAAGGGGAGTCCATTTTAATGATTGATGAACATCTATGCATATCAACATGAAGCAGGTCAGGTTACAGTTCAGTTTCACGATTCCGCTTGAGTACAATTACAATTAGCAGGGAAGGTGTGAGGATCAGCAGATGTATCCCCACGGCATCCAATTATTTCCCCAAGTAATTCAGAGATTGACAGTGTCATCTATTCTGCAGGTGCACAGAAATCGCAGCAACTGTTTAGAGCAGACCAATCTTCAATTGTAGGTTTCAAGTCATGCCACAAATTGAAAGTTCCTGCTCTTTTTCTTTCAAGGACGAATTTTCCATTCAGACAATGAGTGGTGCCTGGAACCCCATCAGCCTTTCTGTTTTTGCACAAGTGGAAGGTGAGGATTTTAGCTCCAAGGATGATTTTCTTTCAATTGGTTTCCATTAAGTGGATGCACTTTCGTACTCCTCCTACAGCTTTGCCTGTGTTTCTCCTAAAGGTCACAGGAGCCAAGCATGTTGCTGAATGTCAGCTCCAGATTCTGCTCCAAACAGCCTGGCATATTCAGGCAGAACCATGCAGGGTCTTCATTAACTGTTTGTTTTGAATGTGATTTCTGTTGTGTTGTGTCAAAGGAGACTCTGGTGCACGTAAATAACGGAAGCCCTTTTTGGACATTCCACACCTGTTGCCGCCAACCATACATTGATTTGAATTTGATTTTGGCTTTTCAATATCTTTTTGAAAGTTTGGACAGTTTAGTTGAATTCTAGAGGGGTGAGAACAGCAATTTCAAGAAAGATGTTTTTTTGGACCATGGTTTTTTAGTTTTTCTCTGGAGTGTAGCACTGGATAAATGGAATATCTTTTCTGTTTGGAGAGCCCTACGGTTTTTTCTTTTTCTTCCTTAATGTTGGAGCTTTCTCAATATCTTCTACTCCAATTTTGCTGGCATTGAGTTTTCTCTCTTTAGGTTTGAGCTGCACT
Source organism: Protopterus annectens (assembly GCF_019279795.1). Lineage (NCBI taxonomy): Eukaryota > Metazoa > Chordata > Ceratodontiformes > Protopteridae > Protopterus > Protopterus annectens. The sequence continues at coordinate 22,741,744 of NC_056750.1, forward strand.
TTTTTTGTTGGCAGAAATTTCTGCCCAAAGGGTTTGGAGCCCCTAGCCCCAGCAATCGAAGGCTTTCTGTGAACAAGGATAGGCATCATTACTTACTTTTTTTCCTTTATTCTGAGATCTCAATTTTTATCTATCAATTTTTCACACTTTAGATTGGTACCTTCAGTTGCAGGTTTTTTGGACAGAATTATTCTGGTTCAGTGGGTTTCATGGTAGTTTTGCTGCTCTGGAAATTTCTGAATTGCATTCCCTTCCTTCAAAACCATTTAAGGCATTTTTATAAAGGCATTTCTTCTGTAATTCCCAATTCTTCATTTGGAGGTTTACCCTTTTTAGGCCCTTGTTCCAAAAGCAACTAAGTGTCTAACAGCTTTTTTGGGGAGCAAAATAACACATTAAGTTCAGCTACTTTGTTCAGTTCTTAGGCAGTTGCATTAGTCTTAGCACTTGTTTCTAAATCCAGGCTTTGGTGCCACTGCTGTTTGTCTCGGCATGTTGGGTTCTTTTGCAAAGCCTGTTATTCCCATCATGCCTACCTCTGCTGGGCTTGGGTTCCAGCCAAGCTGTTATAGGCTAGATGGCAAGGGATACAGTTTTGTAGCTACTTTAAATTTCCATGGGGGCTGGCCACACAAGGTAGTCCACTCATCTTAGCTCCTTCTGGTGCACTTCTACCTGTGGGTTGGACTCTAACGCCAGTCAGAATTGTATATTTGTATATTGTTTGTGCAAGCTGTTTAAATTTCCAAATCCCTGGCTGGTTTTGCCCTCCTTAGTTTTGCTTCCTTCATTTGGGTGTAAGGAAGACTGCAATGTGTTGGGATGAGAACATAGTACAGTTTGTTACCTCTCTCATCGAAGGTGTGCAAGGATTGGCATGCATGTAGTCTAGAGCACATTCCTTGTTTTTCGATCTGAGGTAAATGTGGATGTGTTGTAGTTGGTTGTGTGTGTGTATATTGTACATTTTGTATATATAGTGGTACAAGTTAGTTGGGGCAAGGTGGGTTGCTGTTTTATTTGAGTGTTTTTTGGTTTGTTGACTGCATATAGGGCAAAGAAAAGACTGAGGATATGGTGCCGGGCATGATTTGGTTTTGACCTTTGACGCAGGGTGTACCTGACATGCTTGTGAATAGCATGATACTGATGATATGGAGGCTATGAAACAGAGTACATTGTGTGCAAAAATAATTAGGTAAGCTTTCTGCTCTTGTGCTGTTGGTAATGCTTTAATTGAAGGCAGGTGGCTGCAAGAACTACTATACTCCGGCAGTATGGTTGCACTTACCAAGACTCAGAATGTCTGGAAAAAGACTTTTACTGAAAAAGCAGCTGACGTAATCCGCATTTGTGCAGATAAGAAAAAGTATTCCATTGCTGAAGGAGTCCTACAAACTGGCTCTATTAAAGTAGTGCTTGCTGCTTCTGCGATCCTCGTTTTAACCCAGTATGATTTTCCACCTTTAAAGTTTACAGAGGCAGTAGGGAGAAAGACCATCTTTTTGACAGATTATGGAACCAGCAAATAAATAAGCCTGCAAACGCACCTCTTTCTGACCTGGAAGAGAGGAGAGCAGCCACTGGACATTTTTATATGAGTGTATGAATCCAAGGAAGGTCAGGGTATAGCATTAGCAAACACTAAGGGTAGCAAATTGTGGCTACTGATGCAGATAGAAAAAGACACTACATCATTTAAACAGGTGTGTTGACATGCACCTATAGTAGAGCAGCCTGCAAAAACAGAACCAGTAGAAGGAAGGGGAGTTGCACAATAAAATATTACAACCTTAAATTATTACAAAGCAAAGCATGGAAGTGTCATTGCAGACTGAAAGTTGCAAACCAGTGATTGGCAGAACTGAAAAGAAAAAAAAAATCACTCCTAGGGAGTGAAGTTAGAAAGAGAAGTTTCTTAATATTTGTATTTTATCTGTTTAGCCTCTTCCCACATCTCCTTATCAGCCATAACGTAATACTTTCAATTTCTACATCTAAATACTTTAGCTTATCATGTCTCCTTTAGTATGTGTATTGCTGAGCAGGTTTCTTTGCGTGAGAGTAGTTTACTGCTCTAACGTTTCTTTTATCTTCATTTATTTTATATCCCAAAAGATTTGAAGCTGTGTTGAAATTCTCCACAGTGCTAAAGTGTCCATTTCTGGATTTAAGTACAGTATATCATCATCTACAAATAAGGCTAGCTGCTGTTGAGGGAAGCCTTCTAGCTTGTCAGTGGGAATGATAAGCACTAGGTAACCTGTTTACCACATAGGGAGTGGTTCTCACCCAGAAATTGTAGTTATTGGCCATCTGGGCAATCTTTTTCATCTCTCTCAACTTTCTGATTTGAAAGCCTGCATTTGCACTTGTTTCTTTCCTGTAACTAGTCTAGTGCAGATGCAGTTTTAGCACTTGAATTTGCTTATTCGTGATCAGCACTTGTTCAGAACTTGTTGTAAGCACTAAATAACCTACTAATTACTACAGCACTAAACCTTCCTCATTATCTAGAGGAAAGCACTTTTTGCACTTTTCTCACTTGCTTAGAGAAAAACAGCTCTTGTACTCACTTTTCTCACTTTAGAGGAAAATAGTTTTTTATTTGGGCATGTCCAAGGGTCAGCTCCCAGTGTTCTCTCCTGTCTATCTGATGAATATGGGCATCTTGGGGCAATATAGAAATTGCCTCATGTATACAGACAACCCTCTCCTCCTATCACCCAACACTACAACCTGTGAGAGATGCACTTATCTAGCCAAACTGGAGGTAAAGCTCTCTCCAACCAAGACCGAACTTGACATTCAAGAGGAGAAGGTAAACACTTGCATCACACCACACTTATCACATAGTCTCACTAAATCTACACCACCAAAATCCACACATAGAAACACAAAAACATTCGCGGAGGCTCTCAATAATAATCTGCCCAAGCAACAGAGACCTCCAAAGCAGAAACGCAAGCAACTTCCACCCCCCCAACATAACCCAAATGACACACAGCACACAGACTTAGTGTAGCGCTCAACCACAGCCAATAAGGCAAAACAACGTATTCAACACACTAGTCATAGGTGACTATAGTCAGGCACACTGATGGCCCACTCACCAGGCTAAACAATGAGAAAGTTACTGTCAGCTGTCTGTCGGGTGGCAGGATCCGCCACGTAACCCACGCACTCAGGTCACTCCACAACAAGTACAAATATGAGACTGTCATTGTCCATGTTGGTGTGAACGACCTGAGACATACCTTCCTGGACTACATGAAAAGAGACATGGAAGAGCTCTCCGATCTTGTAGCCCAGGCAGGTATGACCCTAGCCCTGAGTAGCATTCTGCCATCACCCAGAATGATACTGCAGTACAGGGACAAAATGATTGACTTCAACAATTGGCTGAGCTTCTGGTGTCATTCTAGGGGGATCCAGTATCTGTCTGCTTGGGATGACATGGTCGACAGGCCACGATGCTTTGCCAGAGATGGCCTGCACCTGTCGCCCCTGGGATTTCGGATACTGGCTAAGGCTCTTGCCGCCCCTATAGTGCCTTTTTTAGGCAAGGTTCAAATGACAAATTCACCACTGTAACAAGAACAGGCAAGCAAAAACTGAGGGTAATGCTACTCAATGCTAGAAGTCTAAATCTCAAAATGCACTCACTCGAGGCACTCCTTAAAATGGAGAACATCGATATCTGTGCAGTGATTGAGACCTGGTTCAAGGCTCCAGAGAGCACCCCTGCACTACCAGGCTATAACTCATACCACACTTTTTGGCCATGTAACCTGGACCGGAACACCAAAGGTGGAGGTGTGTCCATATTCATTAAGGATATCCACACCTCCAGGCTAGTTGCTCAGCATAATGCATCAGAGGTTATTCAAGTACAACTAACTCTGGGTGAAACTGCAATCCAAATTGTAGCTTGCTGCAGATCCCCCACCATGCCCCAAGATTCCCACTCCTCTTTTCTTGACATACTGGAAAATATTAGGGTTCAACCAAGCACCCTAATAATGGGCGATTTCAACTACCCCACCATTAACTGAGAAAACTACTCGTGTACCAACTCCTTCACACAACGCTTTTGGAATTCATAAACTCCAATGCCCTGGATCAACTTATCCACACCCCCTCCAGGGGCAACAATATTCTAGACCTAGTCGTTACCAACATGAGTGACTGGTGTTCCACACCTGAAGTCAACTCCTTGTTGGTCCGATCCAACCATAAGCTAATCACCCTTGATATCCATATCCCGCCCCAACCCCCCCATTAAGGAAACCATGGTAAAAAATTTCTCCAAAGCCAGCTTCATGCTTCTTAAGACAGAAGTGGTGAACTTCATGACACCCATGCAGATGGACAATACAGTTACGTCTGCTGAATCCTACACAAATGCACTCTATAAGCACTTACACGAGTGCATGGATTGGGCTATCCCAAACAGAACCAAGATGCTATCCTCCAAAAAAAGGAAGCCAATCTGGTGGTTCTCTGCCATAAACAAACTGTACAACAGAAGGAAGAAATTGTTGCAAAAGAGAGTAAAATCCCATGAGTGGAGGAACTCCCTGGTCAGCCTCAGTAAGAAGCTGAGATCCCTTATAAGATCCTCCAAAGCTAGCTATGAAAACAAAATTGCCACTGATTCTAAGGGCAGCCACAAAGCATTCTATAGCTATGTGAAGAATCTCAATGGCAACACCCAGATTTGCTCTGAGTTACAGCACAACGGCACGAAAATTACAGAACCAACTGATATTGCCAACATCCTGGCAGATGGGTTCAGTGCTAACCTTACCCCCACCCCCTAAAGGGCCCATATCTGTACAGGAAGAATGCAGAGTCCCTGTAATCACGACTACGCAGGTAAAAACTGCAGTCTCTAAAGCCAAAAACACAGCATCCATGGGATCGGACAACATTCCAGGCTGCATTTTACACGAACGTCAGAACGAACTGGCTCCCCACCTAAGCACCATGTTCAATCATAGCCTCACATCAGGCTTTGTGCCCACTGAATGGTGTACAGCAACAGTTATCCCACTCCATAAAGGGGGAGCCACCACTGATCCTGGGAACTATCGCCCTAGTAGTCTGACGAGCCTGGTCTGCAAGGCCATGGAATTTATCATCATGGAACTCATAAACAAACTCTGGATCCCACCCAGTTCGGGTTTGTGAAAGGCAGATCATGCCTTCTAAACCTGATCGACTTCTTTGAGGCAGTCACCAAAGCCGTAGATGAGGATAAGGTGGTTCACACAGCCTATCTTGACCTTGCCAAGGCTTTCAACACCATCCCTCATTCTGGAATTATAGCTAAACTCACTAAACTAGGTATAAATCTCTACGTCACAAGATGGGTTGCCAACTGGCTCACTGACAGAACCCACAGTGTAAAAGTTGCACAGTACAGGCTAACACAGAAGGCCTCTGGCTAATGAAGTTCACAGATGACTGCAAACTAGGAACCATAGTCGAGTCCCCAAATGATGTGGAAGTCCTACAGAAGGGCCTTGCTGAGACAGATGCCTGGTGTTGGAGCTATGGCCTCAAGCTCAATGCCAAAAAGTGCATTGTCATCCCCTTTGGTAAAAACTCTGTATGAACTACTACATAGACAGCAGTCTACTTACCACCGAATGTGTGATGAGACCTTGGGACCCAGGTGGACAGTAGTCTGTCCTTTGATAGTCACATCGCCACAGTAGTCAGGAAGTCCTGCGTGGCACACCTCATCATAAAATGGTTCTCATCCAGGAAATAAGAGGTCATTGTTCCCCTCTACTCGACACTCATTAGACCCATTATAGAGTACAACGCCCCTTTTGGAATGTACCTCACAAGACATCTGCAGCAGCTGGAAAGGTCACAGAACTACCTCACAAAGAGGATTACTGGCCTCAAACAGATGCCCTACACTGACCGTCTCAAAAGACTCCAGCTTTGCTCCGTAGCATATCGCCTACTTCGAGGTGATCTCTGCCTAACATATAAAGCTATGTCAAAGCCAGAGCTGTTGGACATGCTACACCTAAAGAAATCCCAATCCCTCCGAGCTACACGGTCTAGGCACCTAAACCTTGTCACCACAATAAACAGGACATGCTGGAGGGATAGATTCCTGTTCAGAGACTTCCCATACTCTGGAACAGGCTACCCATCTATGTCAAGCAAAGTTCTTCATTAGCACTCTTCAAGAAAAATTTTGATGAGTGGATGAGAAATAGGAAATACACCCCGGGGATCACTTCTGTGTGTCTGCTCGATAGTGGCACAGGAAAATAACTTTCTTGGGTGGCATAAGGCAGGGAACCTTGTAGGGCTAGGCTTATGTAGGTCCTCGGGCCGATAGCCTAATACCTACCTATGAACCTATGATTATCACACCGACTTTAATTTCTGAATTCCTTATTTTCTCTGCTAATGCCACAAAACAAGGTTGGCCCTATGGCTATTCCAAATAATTAGAGACGTAATAATTTCACCAGTTTTAAATATATGACTGGCATGAGCCATCCAAAGTATTATGGGAAAGAGCAAGGCTTGAGGGAGTACAAGATCACGTTGATACATCAAGCCCCATTGGTAGCCATGTTGTGGAAAACAGACTAAAATTACAAATAAAGTCCTTTGAGTGATTTTGAGGTGTTAAACTAGGTCAGGAAACAAAGACAGAATGAAAGAAAAAGTTCTAGGGTGGAATTTTCCTTTAATATAACAGACCAGCTACCTGTTTGGTCAAGAGCATTTAGAGGTGCTCAAAAGGCTATGCTCAGACAGAAAAGAAAACTTATCAGTAGTGAGTGGATGTGAGAAACTTCATGAATATTTTTGTGGTGAAGTATTTCTAACTGGAAACAAACCACAAACTCTTCCAGAGCATAGTCAGAAAGTTGTTGCACAGGGTACCCGTGAGATTGCAGAGGATGTTACTTAATCTAGAGAATTATGATCTGACAGTGAAATACAGACCAAGAAAGGCACTTCAAGTACCAGATATATGGAGTATAACATACTTACCAGAGAAACATGAAGAAAAAATGTTTGAAGAAGAATGGGAAATGATTTTAATAGTACTGCATTTACCAGTAACAATAATAAAATAAAACAAAAATTAAATAAAGAGAGATACAGACAACTGCATTACGGTCTACCTGGAGAATCCAGGTATTTCTATAAAACCACTGTTAGTGCAGTGTAGTCTTGAATTGCTCAATAACTTGGTAGAAGTCAGTCATTTGGCCACTAGAGTGTACTGCAGTGTTTAGGGATGAGAATGTAATGAAAGGCATCCCCATTTCCAGATGAGTACCAAGATATCTTAACATCAGTTATTCTCATGATTTTATTTGTATTTAATTTATTGATTTGTTGACCTGGATAGTCCAGCTGGGCAAGAAACCTATTTTCAGTGAAGGTCCTGTCAGAAAAGATCCAAACGTAACTAATATTTTTAAACAAGCTCTATGATGTACATTAAACAGCAAATAATGATTGAATATAATAAAAATGTGTATCAAATTTTCATAGTAGCAATAGAAACAAAAAAAAAATCAGTGATTAGTAGTACTGGAACAGTAGTACATGGAAGGAAATTGGACAGGAGTTTCATTGCTGCAAAGCCAAGTCTGTTTTAGACGTTGGTTCGGCTCTGCTTTGCATGCATGTAGGTTTTCAGTTTCCCTAATCCAAAAATTCAGCAAGTTCCATTTTCTAGACAGAGTGAATTGGGATTTAATGTATCGCCAGCCATGTTTTGGATTTGGTAATGCTGAGTAGAAGTTTGTCACTGGACTTTAATATTTTGTTTGGTGAGTACGGGATTATGGGAGTTGTACATCTTGGGGGTTGTTGGGTCTGCAGAGTAATTTGTTCACAATCTGTAGTTGTGTTTATGTGACGGCCGGAGAGAATTCTAGTAATTTTGTTTTTTTTTTGAGTGACAGATAGTGGTGAGTTCTATAGGACATGTTTGTAGTGAATTTAGCAGTCTTATTACAGCACTGTTGCATTTTGAGGCACATGGAGCAGTCAATTAGAAAGAGCTGAGGGGGGGGGGTATATGAGGGGGTTGGTAATAGAAATTGTGTAGCAATGCTAGACCTGGCTTCATCAGTGAGGCACTGTTTGGCTCTGAGGACCCAAGAAGTCAGGCTTGGTAAGAACACTTCCACTGGTCATCATCAGAGTACCCCAGGGCTCCATGTTGGTCCTGCTGCTGTTTGGCATCTATTTCTTGGAAATCAAGGCTAATGTAGAAGGCCACTGGCACACCAAGTTCGCAGATGACTGTAAGTTGGGCGTTATTATAAATTCCCCCCCATGAAACCAACATCCTACAAGAGGGTCTGAGACAAATTAATAATTGGTGCCAAAGCCACGGCTTAAAACTCAATGTGAAGAAATGCATTATAGTGCACTTTGTGAAATCATCCACCCAAACTAATTGCTCCATTGATAAAACACCTTTAACAGATGACCTGCTAGTTAGGAATCTGGGAGCATATATAGACAGTAATCTGCCCTTCGATGAACACATAGCCAAGATAGTGAGAAAATCATTCATGTTAAGTTGTCTATCTCGCCTTCATTCTTGCTGGATGGGTTCGGAGCCGACCTCGGCTCCGACTTGGCCACTCTAAAAGCTCGAGAGTTGGTTCCACCGGCTCGAGGCTCCCCTTATATCCCACAATGCTAGGCGAGAGTTACCTCAGATCTCGTTTGCCGCTACAGCTTCGAGGTTGGTTGTTTCTACCGGTTCCTGGTGAGTGTTAATTTTTCTTGTAAAAATTACTCTTTAAAACCCCTTTTAAGTTAATATTCTTACTTAGTTAGTGTAGATTAGAAAACTTTATTCCCGACCCTAAATTTTCCGTTTTCTTTCCCCAAGAACCTTTGGTTCTTCCATTGGGCCTTTAGGCCTTCCCTTCCCTAGTGGAGTGTGTGTGTTTTTTTTGTAGTTTATTCTAGTTTATTGTACTTTAAATACTAGTATTACTACTAAATTTATTGTGTTTTCCTGACAGGGTATAACTTGTGTGTTTGTGTACACCTGTCAGTCAAAAAAAAAAAAAAAAAAATGTCTAAAGAAGCAAAGGTCTCCGGATTCAAGAAGTGTGATGCGTGCTGTCAGAAAATGTCTCTGACAGACGCTCACACTTCTTGTGTCTATTGTCTGGGGCCTTTGCACCTGCAGGACTCCTGTGCTGTGTGCCATGGCTTCAGCCCCAGGGTCCTGCAGGAAAGAAAAAACAAATTAATTCTTAGAGGCTTAATGAAGCCAGAGGATTCCCTGTCAGTTTCAACAGGGAAGCCCTCTAAGGCATCGAGGTCTTCGGCCCGGCTTCTGAGCCGAGACCTCAGGTTGCTCAACCTTGCCTTTATCGGCTCCGGCTGGAGCCGATAAGTCTCAGTCCACAGTTTCTGTGGCTCCTCGGCTCGGCTGGAGCCGAGGTTATTGAGTTCCGTGTCGGCTCCGACCAGACCTTCGGAGCCGACAACTAGAAGAGGTCCAGGTCACCATCTCTTGGCTCCGTTCATTCGGCTCCAGGATCTCCCCTGCTGTCTGAACGGAGCCAAAGGTCTCACTCCTCTAGGTCATCGAGGCTGTCAGATCATGACCTTCAGAGGGTAGTGAGTCGACTACTTAAGTCCGAGGCACTAGCCCAGATGCTTCAGAGCCCGACTCATCAGTCGATGCCTGCCCCGGTCCATCAACCTTTTCCTCCTTCGACTCTCTTGAGTTCGGAGCCGGGTCGCGTCGGAACCGAGACTGTGATTACGTCAGAGCCGAGACAATTGTCTTCGGCTCTGTCGTCGGCTCCGTTTTCTTCTTTGGAAGAATCTCGGCGCCGGACTTCCCTCGCCGGCTCCGAGGGTGAGTGGCATCGGACCCTTGTCCGACCCCCTCTCCCTCTCGGGCTTCGGCGCTGGTGAGTTCGGCTCGACATCGCCTCGAGCCATCACTGTTGGTGCCGAGGGGGTTCTTAGCTCCTCGGAGCGGGACCTCTGGCTCTGCCTGACAGGGGTGCATTCGAGGTCATGCGGAGTGTGTTAGAGCCTGGCTCTACTCCACAGTCGGCTCCGTCCCCTCCCTCTATGCTGCCTCAGGGTAAGTCGACTCACTCCCTCATCCCGGACCGCAGAGAGCCAGCTCCTCAGGAGCCCCTGTGGGATTTCATCCTCTTCCGAGGCCTCTCCTGATTTGGCAGAAGAGCCCCTCGGAAGAGGAAGTGCAAGAGGAAACACATTGACTCACCTGAGTCTATCACGCCAGACACAGATTTGGATGATTCTGAGGGTTCCCCGTTCCCCTTCTGAAGATGTCTCATTTGCAGACATTCTGGAGATCCTGAAACAGAGGGGAAATTGGCCAGCCCTCAACCCTTCGGAGGACGAATCTGTGTATCTTGAGGCGCTTGGCTCTCGCCCTTCCACCTCCTGGGTGTCCCTCCCTTGACCCCCTCATGCAGGTGGTTGCTAAGAAGGCATGGACGGCTCCTGATTCAGTGGACCCCACTCCCAGGAGACCCTCTAAATTCATCACAGCTCCATCAGACAAGCAATTTTTATCAAAAGGAGTTTCTGTGGATGCTATGGTGGTAGCTGCTGCCACAAAGAAGGAACTGGCTGATCCTTCAGTACCTGTCCATCCACCTAACAAGGAATCTAGGTCCATGGATAGGTGCGGAAGCGGATGTTCTCCTCAGCGACATTTACCATGCGTCGCTGAACTACCTGTGCCATTTCACTCGTCTTCAAAGGGACTTGATCAAGGAAGCGAGTGAAATGTTAAAGGATCCTACAGCTGCGGGTTTCCAAGACAAGATGAACACGCAGCTGGCTACCCTTAATTCCATATCCAACTCCTCCATGCGCCTCCTCTCTTACGCGGCCGATGGAGCGAGCAGAGCCGCAGGGACAGGTGTAGCCTTACGTAGGCATGCCTGGATGCGGCTATGCAATTTTGCGGACCCTTTCAAGACGTCTTTCACGAACTCCCCCTTTGATGGATCATCTCTCTCTTTGGTCCTCAAGTGAAAGAAACCCTGACTAGGTGCGAGACTGATGGCAAGACCCTTTCTGCCGTCGGAGTCCGTTTTTCGACTCCTTCCAGGCCTTACCCCAAAGGCCAGAAGGGTGGAAAGATGTGGTTCCGTAAACAATCTCAAGGGACTTCGCCTGACGCACAGAGTCGTTTTCCTACCAAAGGCAGAGGTGGGAATAACAATGGTAGACGCCGCCCTAGGGGCAGGGGGTCCGCAGAACCAGGGCAATCGGAAGCCTTCCTGACAAGCCCTTTCAGCATCCCTGAGGTGTTGCCCGACTGCCCATCTTCGGAGGCAGTCGGGGGAAGATTGTCACTGTACCCAGAAGCCTGGCTATCCCTGACTCAAGACAAATGGGTACAGTCCATCATTTCCGAAGGCTATTCTATCCCCTTTCTTCGTTCTCCAAATCAGTCAAAAAAATCCCTTCCAGATGTTCCACCCGTTCAAAGGGATCTAGCAGCTTTGGAAATTTCAAAACTGCTTGCAAAAAGAGCAATTCAGCCAGTGCCAGCAGACCAACAAGGATCCGGAGTCTACTCAAGGTTCTTTTTAGTTCCAAAGAAAACAGGGGACTGGAGACCGATATTGGATCTCAGTGTCTTGAACAAATCAGTCAAGAAAACAAGATTTCGGATGGTCACGCTGCAATCCATTCTTCCCCTTTTGGGCAAAGGAAACTGGATGTGCTCTATAGACCTTCGGGATGCGTACTATCACATAAAAATGAACAGACGCTCCAGAAGATTCCTCCGCTTCAGGCTGGGAACCAGTCATTTTCAGTTCAGGGCCCTGCCCTTTGGTCTCACCACTGCCCCGGTGTTTACCAAATGCATGGCAGTGGTAGCTTCTCACCTGAGACGACAAGGATTCCAGGTGTTTCCATATTTGGACGACTGGCTCCTCACAGCTCCCACCAAGCATCTCCTTCTGATGGCCAGAGATTATACTTTTCGCGTTTGTCAAAAACTGGGTATTTCAATAAATTGCGAAAAGTCTGTTTTGTCGCCTTGTCATACTATTACCTACATAGGCGCAAATCTAGATACTATAAACATGTCTGCAAGGCTAACACACCAAAGGATATCAGACATTCACAAATTAGTGTCACTTCTTCTCAACAACAACAGAATCAAAGCAAGGTTAGTTCTAAAGGTGTTGGGAATCATGGCAGCGGCCATACCTCTTCTTCCATTAGCCAGGTACCACATGCGGATCCTTCAGTGGATGCTTTTTACTCAATGGTCATACCAGGAACTTCCAATGTCTCACACCATTGTGATCACGCAGGCGTGCAAAAAGCATCTCATGTGGTGGATGTCTTCCCCCCAGCTCCTGTTGGGAAGACACTTTGTTCCACCTCCTCCGGTTGCTACACTGACAACGGATGCCTCCCTGATCGGGTGGGGGGGGCATTATCAGGGCAGGACAGTCCAGGGCACATGGCAACCAAACGAATGCCACTTGCACATAAATGTTCTGGAGATGAGAGCAGTGCTTTTAGCGTTGCAAGCCCTTCAAGACTCTCTTCCCTTGGGAACAATTGCAATCCAGACAGACAATATGTCTGTAGTGTGGTACATCAACAAACAAGGCGGAACCAGATCATACCCCTGTGTCGAGAAGCACTCAGACTGTGGCAATGGGCGATTTCTTCTCAGCGCTTTTTGATAGCAACGCACATCCCGGAAGTCCAATCACATTGCGGACAAGTTGAGCAGAGCTATACTCATGCCTCACGAGTGGTCTCTGAAAGACTCTGTAGTGAGAGAAATTTTTCTCAAGTGGGGTCAGCCTTGCTGCGATCTTTTTGCTACTCCCCAAAACAGCAAGTGCAGAGAATATTTCACTCTATTCCCTTTACCAGGCCAACCCAGCAGAGACGCTCTAGTCCAAGTTTGGCCCCGGGACTTCTGTATGCATTCCCTCCTTTCCCACTGATCTCTCAAGTAATTCAGAAAGCTATCGCTCAGAAGGCATCCTTGATCCTCATTGCTCCTTACTGGCCTCGACAAGTGTAGTTCCCCTTTCTACATCGCTTCTCTTGAGCGACCGTGGAATCTGGACCTAGTTCCAGATCTTTTGATCCATCAGTCGGGTCGGTTTCATCGCTCCTCCCTCTCTGAACCTCACTGCTTGGTTCCTCCAGTTCCAACCGTAGCCAGGCTTCCTCAATTATCTCACTCTGTTAGAGATATATTGATAGCTTCCCATAAATCTTCCACTCGAAAGATTTATTTGAGTAAGTGGAAACGCTTCATATTGGGCACAAGGAAAGGACATAGATCCTTTCACCGCTTCCATCCAACTAGTCCTTGATTTTCTAGCTGAACTCTTCCATGCAGGTTCATCTCCATCTACACTTAAGGTTCAATTGGCAGCTATTTCTAACGTCCATGTGGGTATTTCTGAATCTGCCCTAATGTCCCACAAACTTTGCAAAGCCTTTTTGAAAGGAGTTTTTCTTCTCAGACCTCCTATAAGAAATCATCCTTCTCCTTGGGACCTAAATTTAGTTCTTGCTTCTTTGATTCTTTCCCCTTTCGAACCTGCAGCTTCCTGTTCCTTGAAATTATTATCATGGAAAACTCTCTTTCTGGTGGCTATTACATCAGCTAGAAGAGTTTCAGAACTTCAAGCACTCAGTTGTCGTCCTCCTTATCTTTTGTTTCATAAGGACAGAGTATCCTTACGAACTAACCCGTCCTATTTGCCTAAGGTGGTTTCAACATCAAATCTAAACCAAAGCATTGACCTCCCTGTCTTTTTTCCAGAGTATTCCAATAGGTCTGAACAAAATTACACTGCCTGGATGTTCATCGTCAATTAAGGTACTACTTGGATAGAACAAAACAATTCAGAAAATCTGATCAGCTGTTTGAAAGTAGGGACTTTCAGTTTCAAAGGTATCATTATCCAGATGGCTAACATCTTTGATTTCCCTGGTATACGAAATTAGACAACAAAAATTGCCTAATAAACCTAAAGCCCATTCCACCAGAGCTTTGGCTACTTCTTTAGCCTTCCAAGACAGACTGCCTATTGACACCATTTGTGCAGCGGCTACTTGGGCTACTCCTCACACTTTTATTTCTCATTATAAGTTAGATTTAGCTTCTAGGCATAGAGCTAACTTTGGTTCCACTGTTCTCAGGAGTCTGTTCCGTTAGGCCACCCGGGACAAGGTGCTAGGGACGCGGTCCCATCCAGCAAGAATGAAGGCGAGATAGACAACTTAACATATAGAAGTTATGATCTTACCATAACGTTCCATGTTAGTTGTCTTCTTCTCGCCTTCTTCTTGCCCCACCCTCCTTCCCCTGGCCTGGACAGACCTAGAGGAGTTGTGATTGTGACCTCTCTTTCTACCACCTCTTTCTTAGACATATGCTATTATGCATATTTCCTGGTTCAGGATGTAGGTCACCCTTCTTTCTTCCTGTTGTTAGAGGTGGACTCTGTTTTACAGTTATACTGTTACTATTATAAGCTGGGGTTAGCTTACAAACGAGATCTGAGGTAACTCTCGCCTAGCATTGTGGGATATAAGGGGAGCCTCGAGTCGGTGGAACCAACTCTCGAGCTTTTAGAGTGGCCGAGTCGGAGCCGAGGTCGGCTCCGAACCCATCCAGCAAGAAGAAGGCGAGAAGAAGACAACTAACATGGAACGTTATGGTAAGAACATAACTTCTATTTTGTCGCCAGATTCATAAGCAAGAGTATGGCATCCAGGTCAAGGACGTTATAGTGCCACTCTACTCTGCCTTTATCAGACCCATCACTGAGTAAAATGCCTAACCAGGCACTTGTAACAGTTGGAGTGCCCTCAAAGGTTCCCTACCAGGTGAATCCATGGTATGAATACCCTGTCCTACACACACTGGCTTAAGGGTCTAGCTCTGTACTCAGCATCCTACAAGTTACTGAGAGGCGATCTATGCTTGGCATATAAGGCATCCTCAGACCCAACTCTGATGGATCTCTAGCACATCTGCAAAACAAACCGCACCAGGAACACTAGATCTAAGGACCTGAATTTTGTTTGCTACATGACTCAAACATGCTGGAACGACTGATATTTGTCTCAAATGATCCCCGTGTTGTGGAATAAGCTTCCTATTCACATGCAACAGAGATCATTCCTGACCCTGTACAAATAAAATGTTGACCATTGGATGAGAAATAGCAAATTGATTCCCGGTCTGGCCCCCTTGTCTTTGATGTACAGGGGTTGATGGTAAGTAAACTAATACCAGACTAACATATCCCCTTCCACACAACCAGTAGCTACCTCCTTATTAATGTACCCCTTATATATAGGTGCCTAAGGTACTTGGGGACAAAACCAGGTTGTCTTGCATGGCGAAGCTTATAAAGACCTTGGTGGTCGTTAGCCTGGTATAAACCAATGAACCTGTAGAGAGTGCCTAGTTTTTGCCAAGTAATGTTTATCTGTAAATATAATACTGCACTTGACCAAATTAAAACAAAAAAAAAAAAGGTCTGGGTAGATGGGTAGATGGACAAAACTGAACCAAACTTCAAGTCTTGTGGCTTGTGTTTCTATCACTAAGATTAATATGTTCCACAGATTTGTTTCTTATTGAAATTACATGATTTCTTATTTCTCCAAAGGGTTACTTAAACAAATTAGCATTGCAGTATTAAAATTTTGGGGGGATTAATTATTATATTAGCAAGGGAAAGGAGGACTGAAACTGCTCATTTTTAATATATTGTTTTGTTATAAACAATATAGATTCATTTTCTATCTTTATTAGTAATGGCATTGAAGTTATTGGTGTGAATAGCGGGGTTGGTAAATCTAATTATAAAGTGGCACTTTTTATAGACCTCCCAATCAAGTTCTAATTTGGATGCTTTTAGTGCAATGCTGTCATACCTCTCAACTGTACAGGTTTTCACAGAATATCCAGATTTTTCCCTCATATGTTTAGTGTGTTCTCCCATCTGTCCCTTTCTGGCAAACAGCTGAGGATTGAAATCCTTAAATAATGACAAATATTTGAGTTTATGAATCCACATCCTTCAGAAAATTCATGCTAATGCAAAATCTATTATTCTATCAACTTTCTAAGTTTGTAAGGGCAATATTTAAAATGTGTCCCTATTTGCCCCCCCCCCAATACCTCTCAACTGTCCCTGATATTGACTCAAATTTTAACTCTGTCCCTCTTAATTCCTCCTAAAACTAGTGACTTTTGGAGGAAAGGTGGTGAATTACACTTAATGAATAATGACAATAATTAAGAGTTATAAACTTCTTTTACTTCAGAAAATGTGTATTAATTCATATACTCTGATTCTGTCAATGTTTCAAGTTAATAGCACTAATATTTTGAAAGTGTCCCTGATTTCCCTGATTTTTTCTTGACTTGTCCCTGATTCTGTTGAAATTTGTTCCCAATTGGCATAATTTTAGGCTTTGTCCAGATTTTTTGCTCTAAGAGGTTGAGAGGTATGAATGCTATACAACTGTTTTCAACAAGATTTTGATATGATCATGGAAGATCAAAATGCGCCTCATGCGGACTGGGGAAAAATTGTTTTGGGAAATTAAGGTATTGATAACATCATAAAGTTAACCAAATGGGTATGAGACTGTGAAAGATAGGTCAATCTCAGATTGTCAGGATATATTTTATAAGCAAAAAAAAGTATGGTGGACCAGGAAGATGGTAAGGTGTAATACTGGACATAAAAAAATATGGACTCTGTTTAAGAAATAACTTAGTTTGTATAGTAGGAACAGGTATAAAACATTTAGGGCAATGCATCATACAAGAAGGCTATATTAGTTAAATATGGCCGCTTACACTATTGACAACATTAAAGCTATTTTAAGCACTTAAGGACTTGTTGGAAATCTCAGGATGCCAATATTACTACGGGGTAGGACAATATTCTGATTCCCAGTCCAAAATGATTAATATCTATATTTGTTGAAGATTTTTTCACTTTTGTGCATGAGTACGGTTTTGAATAATGAAATTGTTCAAGAGTGCTGTGGTTCCTATCTTGATGTCTTAATGGATGAGGTTAAATAGGCACTGAGAGCTGTAAAGCCAACTTCTTCACTTGGGACTGATAATTTATGTGTTTTTTTTCCTATCAATTATTTATTAACCAATGTCATCAGCTTCACTTTTATGTTTCCAGTAGCACTATTTTCCCAGACATAGTAATGCTACTGGCAACCCATAGGTTCATATGAGGCTGTTAATCCAGGGCACCATTTGTAAGCCAGCCGTTGATCGCATCCATTTACCAGGACATGAATTAATACTAGACACCAACCTAGTTGTGGCCTGTTTCCAGAAGAACACAAGGGGTCTCCACTAGGGGTATAAGAGAACATTATTTTGTATCAAGGCTGACGGGGGAAGCTTTTAAGATAGCTGTTAGCAGCATTCCTGACTTATCAATGAATCATCTTCAAACCAGAAAAAACAAGGTAGGTAGTTATAGAAAAGCAGTACTTCAGAAGGAGAGTTAGGCTAATTATCCCCTTAAACAGATGCGCTCTGGACTTGCTCAAGTTAGGGTACTCATGAGAACAGCCTCAGAATGACATTCTCCCTTTATTCTCTCAAACAACTCATCACTCCAATACTGGTTACATATAGTGGAGTAAAACAATGTCATTAATGAAGGATTGTGTAGCTATGTCACTTGGAGTTTGTTTCGATGTGAGTTTACCAAACTTTGAGTGCAATATTCATAGTGGAATATTTGTCTTCATGTGTGATGTTGCTATTTAGTGTTTTAGCATATTTGTGGAATGATTCACATCCAAAGAGTGAGGCCATTAATCGAGGTAGTATGCATCTGACACACATCATTTATATGACTGTAAAAGTAATATTACACATTGCAGAGGCATGGCCTTAATGACATTTTTCTTAATTTAAAAGTGCTGCACCTTTTGATATCCAGATGATGTCCTGACTAAAGTCATTTACATCAGAAAAGTACAGTGACATGACATCCTTTAGACATTAAGATGAAAATCCTACATGCTTTATAGAAATGTTTTCCTTTTTGTAGTTAGCTGTTTGTGCTGTATTATGCACAACAACATACATGCGGATTGAGGAATCTATGACAAGTCAGTGAAAGAAGTAATGTTGCATCCTTGCTATATCACACCATAAACATCTATAGTTGAACTGCAGCTGTAGTTCAAAAAAAGTGAACAGAAAATAAAACTCACTAGTCCCTTCCTGCTATTCCCTATAAAGCAATTTAAACCAGTACAGACCACAAACATTGGATGACAGACCTCCAGAAATCATAGTAATAGCAATGTTTGTTTTTTGCTGGTACTCCTGTTTAGTGTGTATGGTTAAGTGTTGTGATGGCAAAGAAATGACATAGACTCATGATCTGGAACTTCCCCATAGGAAAAATCTGTCATGTTCATAATAGTATTCATTGTTGTAGTCATTAATTGTGGGATGCCTGCCTGTAGGTAGCCAGACTGACGATCCCAACTTCCAGAGCTCTACCTTCCCCACAGGATCTCGGCCAAACTCTTCCCTCCACTATAAAAGGACACTGTTGGTATGGCCTATGCAGTGGCTAGCATCATCTTCAGAGCTTTCTTACCATGCGGTATCATGTACTGTCAGGCCTGCTCCTAAGAGCCAGGTAAGTACACCATATGGGGCTTTTCTTAATTTCCCTTGATTGTTGACCAGTGCCTTAGCTGATATCTAATTCTGGCAGCTCTTCTGAATCTGAAACCTTTGTTAATATGGACAACAGCATTATTTTTGGGTATCAGATTTGCCCTAAGGATTTCCGTTACCCGTGTTTGCTTTGTCTCATCCCTAAGGACAACAGGGACTCCTGTCTGCATTATGTAAGTTTCACCCAGAGGGCAATCCAAAAAGGAAAACAGAGTGGTCAGTAGTTTACAGACAAAGACAAGGTGCATACTTGGTTTCAAGCTGCCATGGTGTCAGCAAAGGCTTCCAGGAGCCTCCCACCAAAAAAGAAACACTCCACTAAGAACCATGCAATCAGCTATCAGGTGACTGGTTACATCCAGATGGACGACTCTAGTCTCCCTGTATTGGGTGACTGTAGGCACAGAGAGGTACTTTCACAGTCCCTACCCTCAGAACTAGTTTTGGTTGAGGTCTCTGGCCTGACGGCTTCACAGGCTGTCATCCTTTCTGTGTTTCATATGTCCTCCTGGATCAGTAATTCTGCCACACCTCTTGAGACTGAAGGCCCATCAATATCAATGGTTCATATTCTCATTAATGCAGGGCAAGGTGCGATTCCTAGGATTTTCAATCATAAAGAGATTTCTGGAGACCAGATTGAGGTCTCCATTTGTCGCACCTGACTTAAGCCCTATAAGGCAGTATCAGAAGACATGAGGCACAATGCACTGAAGACCAAACTGGTGCCAGCAAGCTTTCATTAGCCTATGTATGTTAGTGTCTCAGTCGTTTACTCACCTAGCCTTCTTCTGACCAGAACTGGCTGAGCTTTTCTTGTCTTTTCTGAAATCAAAGGACCACAACTGAAATTCCAGAGGTGACTTGAAAATAGAAGATTAGAACATCAAGATGAGGGTTCTAATTCACATAATTCAGAAGCAGAGGAACTGGCCTGTGAATTAGATATTTCATATCTTCTAACTGCGGTGGTGGTGCTGCGGTAGCATTGTCGCCTCACAGTAAGATGTTGTCCTGTTCGATTCTCAGCTAAAGCGTCTTCTGTGTGGAGACATGTGTGAATGGGCATACCTTCGTTGAAGGTTGTGCATCAGGGCTAGCAACTCGGTACGTAAAAATCTACTGCCAGTCATTAGTGGACCGGAGTTCCGCTGTGGCGACCCCTAACCGGGAAAAGCCGAAAGATACAACAACATACATCCTATCTTCTGTTTCTTCACCAGAGTTCACCTTTTGGGACACTTCATAAAATGGAGGAGGAGTTCCATTGGAAAGCTAAGGAATGCTTATATATACAAATCTTGAGCTTTTGTGGGTTTGCCTGAGGCTAGAGCACTAGTTGTTCTTCCAGTCATAGATGTCCTGGAGGGGGATCCCCTTCATATCGTATAACAAATCAGCAAACCACAGAAAGTCGAGACCAAAACGCCGAGCTTTCTAATCAGTGAAATGTCACAATGCCAAAAGTTCCAAATATTGACATACTGGTATGCATGCGCAGGCACCGGCCTAACTGCCCTGATAGTGTAATTTCTCTCAGAGTTACGAGAACAGGTAAATGAAAGGTTTTCGTTTTTACGATAATTTACCTGCTGCAATTGTTGGTGGAAACAGTACAGTGCAGATCAAGACATTTAGCCTTTTCCCCACTGTAGTGCGATCTCGGAGTTAGTATATATAAGTTTTGGGGTGTGTGGGGGACATAGACCCCCCTGCAGAAAACATTGTGAAGTGTATAGCAGTTCATTTAGTTGTTATTTTTAATTGTTTTGTCACATTTGTAAGTCTTTAGGTTAGAGCATGCTTAGTAGTCTTTCAGTGTTCTGAACTTTCAGCATTTTGACGTTTTGCTCATTAACAAGTTTGGCATTTTGGTCTCGACATACTGTGGTTCGCTGATTTGGTGTACGATGATATGAGGTAGATCCCCTGGAGGGATGTTTTCATTAATGCATCTGTTTAGCTATACTCCCTCCTGTTTGCCCCACGGAAACCTAACTTCTTCTGTAGGGGTCAAAGATGCCAACAAATTCCTTTATAAGAAAGCTTTGGCTAGTACAGAAGTAGAGTGCTTGAATTCCAAGAAAGCAGTAATTCCATCTCCATCTTGGCACCTATTCCCAATGACAGGAAGACTAGGATACTTAAACTCTTTCATTTACAAAAATATGAATTATATAACTAAATAATTCCAAAGACGTTCTAATTCTTATGAATGAAAGTGGTCAGTAAATTGGTGTACTTGATCCTGCAGTGTTTTGTTGACCTTTGTTGGTCATTGTTTGCCATTTTGGTATACCTTCCATGACCATGGAGAACGTCTTGGAGTTAAGAGTAGGATAGTTAACAGATTTGGAAAAATGAGTTGTACTTCTGCTACCCTTGCTTTCAGATCCTTAAACTGCCAGACACACGTGCTTTCTTATTAGCAGCCTTTGCTAAAGAGGATGAGGACTGAGGCAGAAGGGGTATGGGATAAAGACCTGAAGTAAGAGATGCTTGAACTTTGGGACCTATCAGATCACATTGCCAGATACAGCAAAATGTATAGTTAGGATGCTTTGGATAAATTATATAGGGAAGCAGCCTGAGTCTGTTATTCAGAGAAATGCCAGGATGAGTACTCGGCCTCTTCCAGACCGTAAGATGGAGCTTCTTAATGCTCCCCTGGGCAAGGATTCTTCCTTGTACTCCCTGCGGAAGACGTTTCCAGTAGACTGGAGGAAAAGGGCAAGACTGTTCAGTCTGTAAAACAGCTTTGTTTAAGCCCATGCTCCTAAATTCAGAAGAAAGTACCTGGCTAGGTGTTTGCTTTTATACCCAAAGCTGGACAGAAACAAGACCAGGAAAGGGAAGAAGGGAACAGTCAAGAGAGAGTGACGAGACCCATTGAGAGAACTGGGAGCCCTCAGGACCAAGAATTCAAAAAGGGATCAGCCATGACTCAGTCAGGGTGACCTCACCCCCTCCTCCTGTATGCTCGCCACAAGCTCACCTAATTTCACTTCCTCCTACTCCTCTTCCGTCAGAGGGAGTGTTGCGGGGCTCTTAGCCCTTCTTTGAAGAAAACAAGGGCATCATCACCCAGGTCCAGTGTATCTTAAATATTTCTCATTAGGGCTACAAGTTACAGTTCCAAAAAAATCTCAAAATCCAAAGACATTTGCACAGTTCCCAAGGATAATTTATGTCATACCACTGTGATTTTAAAAGAAGGTTCCTGCTGGAGTGTATTGACAAGGGTTTTATTTAAAACTCTTACTGGTTCCCAGAAAATAAGTTACATAGAGACTTATTCTGGACCTGTCTTATTTAAATAGATTGATCATTGTTCCAAAACTCAAAATGTTAACTCACATTTACCACTCCAGAACCTCATGTTCATTCTTGGTCTAAAGGGTGATTTCCTTCAAACCCCCACTGCCAAAAAGTACAGGCATTTTCTAAGAAAGTGTGTGTGTGTCCTTGCCTTTCGGTTTGTCTGCTGCTAATAGAATCTTTATGAAATGCCTTGTTCAAGAATGTGCCTACTGTAGGACAAAAGGTACCCGCATTTACCCCAAACTGAATAATTGTATAATCCTAACAGATTCAAGGCAGGGAATTCTCAAGGTTTTAAAATTCACCATGAGTGTCTTCAGGGATCTGGGTTGAACAGTCAACAAAAATAAATCATACCTGAATTCTAGTGGGGACTTGGTTTTCTTGGAGACACATCTAGACTCCAGCCTTCACATATCCTTCTTCCCAAAAGACAAAAGTGTAGAAACCTGACTATATTGTTTCAAAAGGTTTTGCAGCAGGAGCAAATATCAGCAAGGGAATTCCAGAGACTGGTGGGTCATGTGGCATCCTGCACGGTAACAATGCTGTTAACCCATGTGTTCATAAAAAAAATGGATGGTCTCCCTAGAGGCCACCGTTTCATTTTATCCCCATGCATCAGAAAAGAGATCTTATGGTGGGAAGTACAGTGCAAACTAGGTCAGGGATGCCCTTTACAGCATCCCAGCCCTTACCTCGGCTGCCTATTGATAATGTGGGGCTCATATTGCCGAGTCCTGCAACATCAAACATACAGCAGAAGAGTGAATACTAAACATCACACTTCTTCTTTAAATTTGTATTTTGTAGGGAACAAGTTCCTTGCATCCCCAGACATGTGTATACCAATTCCAAGATCACCATACCTCAGAAAAAAGGGAATATACCAAGAAGTGGCTGTTTGGAACTTAGTATTTTGGTCATTCAATCTCTATATTTTGGTATTCAGCATTGAAGGTCCTGACATTTTAATCATTTACCCCCCCCCCCCCTTGCCATGAAATTCTTCAGTCTAGCTGGGAGGTGCATGTCAGCCCTCTCCAAATTCATGGAATATCAAATGGCTAGATGTAGTGAAAACATGTAAATGTAAAAGGTCTGTAATACAGAATGCCTTCAGCCACATATAAAAGGGGTTTCCTAGATAATGATGTACGGCAAATCAAGGCAGATTTTATTCTTACATTTTATGCAAGCTGACAATGCAAGCCTGGGAAATAGTTCTGGGGTGAGCATATTTTGGTAGACATACTGAGCAGATCTCAAGTAGACCCCTATGAATGAATGCTGAACAGTGATGTCTTCCTGGCTCTGAACAGAAGATTGGGTGTACCTGAAATAGGAATCGATCTGATGTTGCCCTCTTCATTTCATTCACCTGTGGGTTTTGGTTCTGATCCTCGGAACTGACCGGCCATATTTTGTACAGCTTGAGCTTCTTGACTTGAGCTCCTCTCCTATACCCACAATGCTCCACTCCCCAAATGTACCCCAGATCTTGTTTGCCTCGCTTTGCATTAGCAATGGGTTCCTGTGGCTGTGAGCTCCTCCAGAGATTTTTTCCGTTCTTTTGGTGGTTTGTGATTGTCTTTACCTTTAACTCTTCTGTATATTATCCCCTTTAACTTCCTTTTTTCCCTTTTCTCTTAGTTAAGACTTTAAAAAAAAAAAAAAGTCTTCCTTCCTGCCTGTTCTGTCCATTAGTTGCATTTCTCTGCATGTAGTCTTCTATTCTTATTTCCCTTTCTTCTTCTTATATCTGAGCAAAAACCTCAAGGGTTAAGAAATGCACTTCCTGTGGGCAGAAAATTCCTTTATTGAATGCCCACAGGGAGTGTGTTTATTGCTTGGGCCCTTCCCATCTTGAGGCTTCTTGCTCTATTTGTTAGGCTTTTTACCCCCGGGCTGTGGCAGACAGGAGCAGCAAGCTGGTTCTTAAAGGGTAGCTTCCTCTTTCCTCCACCTCTGGGGTGCTGTCAACTTCAGGAACTCAACCCCTTCCTAAAAGGTCTGGGGAGTCCCAGGAGGACAGGCATCGCTTTCCTGCCTGATCTTCCTTGAAGCCTCCTAAGAAGGATCTGAAATTGTTGGAACCGAGTCTGTTGGTGCCGAGCTTGGTTCTAACATCTTCTCCTCTGTCCTGCTCACCTTCTATTGTTCCTGGGCCAAGTAATCCTATATCTGTTCCGATTGTGGCTTCCCCAGAGTTTATCCTCCAAAGATGTCAGCAGACTGATGAGGCAGTTCCTCAAGGCCCAGATTCAGATGGGTCTTGTGTCCGCTCCATCCACATCTGGTTCTGTGAGGATTTCACCGTTTCAACCCTTGGTTCCTTCTCCAATCCGCCCTTCTCTTTGGGGTCTTTGGTACTGTTGGTCTCCAGTGCTGAGGTGTCGGAGCCGCTAAAGGTTTCCTCTTCACCTCTGACTATTTCCCTAACCTGCTCAGCTCATTTGGCTTTGGTTCTGAACAGGTCTGTGAGCCATAGCATCAAGGTCAGTTCTGGGGGAGGGTGTCGACTCTGAAACTCCCTTCCCCTTGGAGCTTTGGCTTTTGACAGCTTGGCTCCGGCTTCCCTTTTGGAGCAGGGGGCTTGAGCTCTCTGAAAGGTGTCGGGTCTGGTGGCTTTGGCTCCAGTGGGACAGCATTCAGTGGTTCAGAGCCCTTCATCTTTTGAAGTGGTGGAGACGGTTCTCTCCCAGCCAGGGAAGACCCTCTGCGCTGTCTGCCATGGAACTTCTTCTCCTGATTCTGGTTTGGTGCCCAAGGCCTCCAGTCTGTCACATGGATAGTGGACCCCTCAAAGTCTCCACACACTTTCCACTGTGAAACACCTAGCATCTTCTGATACCTTAACAGAGCGTACCACAGAAGATGTTCCCCAAACAAGTCTGTGTAAAAGGGGACACATTGATTCCCCTATGGAATCTATTACCACGGACACAGATTTCGAGAAAAGAGAAGTGTTCACAAAGTCTATACCCAACATCTCCTTTGGAGACATTTTAGAAATCCTGTGCCAGTGGGGTGGTTGGACAGCCCAGAACCCTTCCCATGAGGAATCGGTGTTGTGGGAGGCTTTCTGAGCTAGCCCATCTACTACGTGGCTGTCGCCCCCCCAGCCAAATTTCTGATCCAGATGGCATCTTCCAGGGCTTGAAAGGAACCAGATACAATAGAGCCAATCCTGAAATGAGTGGACAACATTCTTAGTTCTGCCGCAGATAAGTTGCTTTGGGCCAAAGATGTACCTGTAAATGCCATGGTTGTTGCAGCAGCCACCAAGAAGGAGCTTGTGCAGGACAGCTCCTCTGTCCATTCCGGGCTTTGGACAGACTTGGCAAAAGAGTTTACAGCTTTTCCATGTTCACCTTGAGAGCATTAAACTATTCATCTCACTTTACAAGGCTACAAAGGGACTTAGTAAAGGAACTTTCTAGGTCAACCCCAGGGTCCATGTCTGCCAAGGATCAGAAAATCTTTTCCTCCAAACTGGCCACTCTACAGTCACTAGCTAGTGTGTCCATGAGGTTGATTTCCTATGCTGCAGAAGGTACCTCAAGGGCAGCTGGTTCAGGCATTGCCATGAGTCGTCATGCCTGTATGAAGCTGTGCGATTTTGCAGAGCCTTTCAAACAAGCCTTTATTAGCCCCTTTGATGGCTCCACCTTATTTGGACTGACTGTTTGTGAGACACTCTCAGAGTGAGAAGGACAGAAAGACCTTGTCTGCCACTGGAATATGTTTCTCCACCCTAGAAAGGACCGTGTGGGAGTAAAAAAATTTGGTTTAGGAAGTCACAAGGTCCTTTTATTTTATTTAACATTTGTTGACCAGGAAAGTCCAACTAGGACAGAGCATATTTTCAGCGGAGGCCCAGAGAGAAACGCCCCAAATGCAGGTCTTTGGGATGTCTTTTCAGGGCACTCGGGGAGAATACCCCCCCCCCCCCGATGCAGAGGGGGAAATAATCAGAATGTAAGACACCACCCATGCGGCTGAGGTGGTCCGCAAAATCAGAGGTTGTGGGAAGCCCTTCAGAACAAACCCTTCCAGCGATCCTGAAAAGTTATCTGTCTGTCCTCCTGTGGAGGCAGTCGGGGGGGGGCAATTCTTCTTGCACCCAGAAGCCTGGGAGGCCATCACAAGTGACAAATGGGTGCTAAGGATCATATCCAGAGGATACTTCATTCCTTCTCTGGAAACTCCCAAGAGAAAATGTTACCTCCTCGATGTTCCACCCAGTCAGAGAGAGGACGTGGCCCACGAACTAGGAAAGCTTTTATAAAATAGAGTCATCCAAGAAGTGGGCGGCGCAGTGGTGCAGCGGTTAATGCTGTCGCCTCACAGCAAGAGGTTCTCTGGTTCGATTCTCGGCTGGGGTGCCTTCTGTGTGGAGTTTGCATGTTCTCCCTCACCTGGGGTTTCCTCTGGGTACTCCGGTTTCCTCCCACATTCTAAAGACATGCTTCTGGAGCATTTCTCCCCGGACCTCTGCTGAAAACAGGATCTGTGGAACCTAGTCGGACTTTCCCGGTCAACAAATGTTAAATAAATAAAAAAAATAAAAATAAAAAAGAGGACCCCCCTGAACAAGTCAGATTGGGATTTTACTCCAGATTCTTTTTAGCACCTAAAAAGACAGGGGACCTGAGACCTATTCTGGACCTGACCTCTCTGAACAAATCGATGAAACACGCAAAGTTCAGGGTGGCCACAATCCAGTCCATCCTGCCTCTTCTGAAGACAGACAAATGGATGTGTTCTGTGGACCTGAAGGGCGCATACTACCATATAAAGATGGGCAGATGCTCCAGAGAATTTCTACATTTTAGGCTGGGAGCCAGTCATTACCAGTTCAGGTCACTCCCATTTGGTCTTACCACATTCCCCAGGATGTTCACCAAATGCTTCGCAGTGATGGCAGTGCATTTCAGGCTGTAGGGTACCAGATTTTTCTGTATCTGGGTGATTGGCTTCTGACCGCTCCAACCAGGCATCTACTCATTCAAGCCAGAGACTATTTACTATGGCTAGCCCCAACTTTAGGGATAACTATCAATATGCAGAAATCCCAGTTAGAACCGGTTCAGGTCATATATTTCATCAGAGCTGGTATGGATACAAGGACGTCCTGTGCTTACCTGACAACAGTCAGCCCAATTCTAGCCATACCTCAACTTCCAGACAGTTTAGTGCTCAGGGCATTGGATTTTATGGTGGCTACAATAACTCTTCTACCCTTGGCTCGTTTCCCCATGAGGATATTGCAGTGGACGTTAGCCAGTCAGTGGTCACTGCTCAGGAATCCTCCCAGGTTTTCCCATAAAACTGTCACAAGTGTGCAAGGAATGTCTGCTCTGGAGGCCTCGCTCCACAGATGTTATTCTTGGACGCCCATTTATCCTTCCATCCCCAACACCATGGTGACCACGGACACCTCCCAGCTGGGGGGGGCATTATCTGGGTCAAACAGTACAAGGCACATGGATGTCCCAGGAGACCAGGTTACATATCAGTGTACTGGAGATGAGAGCGGTTCTTCTAGTGTTGCAGGAACTTGACAGCTTTCTCCCTCTAGAAACTATTACGATCCATACGGACAACATGTCAGTACTTTGGTACATCAACAAACAGAGAGGAACCAGGACCTACCCCCTCCCCCCATGTCGAGAGGCAATGAGGACTTGGCAGTGGGCTATCTCCACCAACCGTTTTCTGGTAGCAATGCACAGATGGGCTTAGTCAAGTTCTACTGACGCCTCACAAGTGGTCTCTGAAGTAGTCAATGGCAGACATCCATGCTGTGATCTTTTTGCTTCCCCTTTCAGCAACAAATGCAGCAGGTACTTTGCCTTGATCCCGCCTCAGGGACAGTCATCCAGAGATGCTCTAGTCCTGTTTGGCCCTCCAGTCTTCTGTATGCCTTTCCTCCTGTACCTCTAACTCCCACGTTCTTGCAGAAAGCTGTCAGGTTACAGTGCAGAGTTATCCTCATTGCCCCATTTTGGCCTCGACAAACCTTGTTCACCTTTCTTTGGTCTCATCTGGTTTGCGATCCAGTGAGGTTGTATCCAGCCCCAGATCTCACCCATCAGGGCATCCCCATCCAGACATACAGGGCCTGTAGCTAACTGCATGGTTTCTGCACTTCCAATGATGGCAAGATTTCCCAGCCTTTCTTCCCCCATTCAAAAAAATGTTGGTCCTCATGTAGGTCTTTGACATGTAAGGTTTGTAGGAGTAAGTGGAAAATATTTGCTATTTAGGCAGAACGGAAATAGATGGATCCCTTTTCTATGCAGGAGCTAGTCATTCTACTGTCAAAGTCCAGCTAGGAGCCATATCCAATTTTCACTTTGGTTTTGATTCTTTATCCCTTGCCTCTTCTAAGCTCTGTAAAACTTTACTCAGGGCACTTTCCTACTGTGGCTTCCAGTGAAAGATCCTACTCCTCCTTGGGATCCAACAATGATTTTACAAGCCTTGGTTCACCCGCACTTTGAACCTGCAGCTACTGTGAATTTGAAATTCCTTTCCTGGAAAATGTTTTTTCTGGTAGCTGTTACATCTGGGAAGAGTGTTTGAACCATTTCCATATTTGATTTTTCACAAGGATAGAGTGAACATGTGTGCTAATCCTTCGTTTTTACCCAAGGTGGCTAAGGAAAGGAATATTAATCAGTCCATCGATCTTCCAGTCTTTTTTCCCAACTATCAAAACAAAGGTGAATGTACTCTCCATTTGCTTGATGTTCATAGACAGTTTTGTTTTTATTTACACAGGACCAAGTCCTTTAGGAAGTCTGATCAGTTGTTTGTTTCTTTCTGTATGGCAAAAAGAGGTAAATCTATTACCCAAATCTCACTAGTTAGATGGTTGAAAGACTGTAGTACCTTTATTTACTCATCCACAAACGTTCCCTTACCAGGACAAATAAAGGCCCACTCCACAAGATTCATGGCTACTTCTTAGGCCTTTTGGTCTAGAGTCTCCATTGAGGACATTTGTGCAGTAGCTACTTGGTCTAATCCATTTATTACAGATTACAAATTGGACATCCTATCCAGGAGTAGAAGTGCTTTTGGTTCTACTGTTCTCCAGGATATCCTTCCATGAGGGCCACCCTAGATCTCAGAGTAGCTGGGGACTATGTCCCACAGGTTAATGACATGAAGAGGACAACATCTGATAAAGAAGTTATGTTCATGTTCTTACCATGATGTTTTGTGTGTGTAGCCCATCTTCATTTCTATTAACCTTATCACCCCCACCAACACCCCCATCCTCCTCCCCAAGTCTTTGGGAAGCCTGGTTGAATGTTCAAATGAATTTCTATTCCTTAGGTTGAGCTCTTGATGTTTTGTTAGTAGAATTTTGTATTTCTCTAGTATAAATATGTTTATGTGCTGTGCCTTTGATGGTAAACTCGATCTGAGGTATGTTGCAGGAGCGGGGCATAGTAGGTATAGAGGAGGAGCTCAGTCAGTAAGCTCAAGCTGTAGAAAATAAAGATGGACAACACAGATGGAACGTTATAGTAAGAACACAACTTCTTTTTGCCTGTCCTGTAAACAAGCAACTGAGACAGTTTTGCTGAAGAACAGCAACTCCAGAAGCTTGGAGAATAGATACCATCTCCCAAACTGGACAAGTCTTTGTCTATACACATTTCCTCCTATACCCTTATTCCTAGGGGCACCACTAAAAATCAAGGTGGAAAGGCCAGAAATCATTCTTCTAGCCTCTTTTGGGCCAAAACAACACTGGTTCCCCCTCTCATACACCCTGGCAACAGTAAAATAGAAAGTGTTGCCTCAATGTGCAGATTATCTGATTCAAAATAAAGGGTTCCTGGATACTACAAGGGTAACATTTTAGATGATTTGATAGTTGTTCCAGTTTGGCATGCATATTTATGAGGACATGCTTAAGATTATGAGGCCAAGAAACCAAACATAAAGAAATCTTACCAAGCTAAGTGAAAGAAACCTTCCTCCCATGTACCAGTCCAGGAACTTAGAACTAAACGAGGTTAAATTGGTTGTGGTACAGGAATATTTATTGTTTATTTACTGTTTGGTAATGAGGTAGGTGGACTAGCCAGTGACCCTTGTCAGCCACAGCCAAATATCTGTTAGGCCTTTACAAAACTGGCATATCTTACAGATCTAACAAAGAGCCTACTTCTGTTGTTTCAGCCTGACTACCCATGGATCCACCCCTGTACTGCAGGCCTTCTGTTAAGGAGTTTCTGAAGGGGGTTCTGCATCTTCATCCCCCAAGAAAAGATGTTGCTCTACCATGGAATCTAAACTATGTTTTAGAAAACTGACTTTGGCAGTCTTTGAAACAGCTGCTGTTACCTCTGCTAGGAGAAATTCTGAGCTTCAGGCTTTGATGTACAAAGATGCTGCTCTTGTTCCAGTAAAACAGATTACCCCTTTGTACTAACCCTTCCTACATGCCTAAGGTGATTTCTAAGTTATCACTTTACCAAACCACCCCATTGTTTGGTTTCTTTCCAAACCCAGAGAACAGAGGAGAAACAACCCTTTATTTGTTTGATGTGCATAGACAGATTTTATTTGTTTAGAATCAAATAATTCAGAAAGATAGGTCAGTTATTTGTCTTCTTTGGAAACCAGAAGAAGGGAAACCAGTTAGAAAAGAAACTTTCTAAATTACTTGCTTATTGTATTTCCTTTTCGTATACAGCTAATGACAAACTTTTTCCAGGGCATATCAAAGCCCACTCCACTTGAGGAACTGCAGCCACCATAGCCTTCCTCAGAGGAGTCACCACAAATGCTATGCTTCAAGTAGCAACTTGACTTCTGATCACTCCTTTTCAAGACACTGCAATTTAGGGTTAGCCTCCAGGACAGGATTGGCCTCTGCCATACAGCAGGGCCTTATCGCCATATTGAATGCCTCAAATCACCTGTTTTCTGTAGAATTTGGGAATCTTCCCAAAAGTGAGGACTGTAACAGTGAATACTGTATAAGTATAATATAGTTGTGTTGGGAACTTACCATAAATGTAGTTATATGAGGAGGTTGCAGTCTAGCTACCTCCCCACCTTCCCCTTCTTTCTCACCTTTATGACCTTTATTCCTTGCTGCAGGGGTTGGGGTGGCACTATCATCTCCCTTTCACTTTCCTACCGGGCCCCACTAACTGTTTTTACATGTATGTACTACGTGGAGAGGGGAAATTGGGGACCTCTGGGGTACATAGGGCTGTTTTCATCTGTCTACTTGGGCTTTGGCACCAGGGTCTTGTATAAGATCTGACTATAGCATTAGTGAGTGTCCCTGTTACACTACTTGACATGCTTACATAGTGGTGGAAGGGCATCTGCCAATGCTCTGTGAGGGAAGGTAGAGCTCTGGAAGGTGGGCCAGCCAGTTGGGTTTATCTGCAAGCAGGAATCCTAAAAGTGAGGACTGTGTCGGTGAATCTACTGGAATACCTTAATTTATTGTACATTCTTAACACAAGTGTCCTTTTTTGCTAAGGGCTATGAATTGCTGCCAAGCTGCATAATGTACTCCTAGGTTTGAATCCCTCACTCTTCACGTGCATATACTGTATGATTCTGACTGTCACTCTGGTAAATATTCCTGGGCTGCCCGTGAAAAGAAGTAGCTTTGCCTATTTAGTAAGTGAGTGCATGCGTATTACTCTAACATGTACGTACTTGTAATTAACCTTTAGTCTCTGTGCTTAGGCATAGCTGATTGCAGAAGGTCACAACCTGCCACTCATTTCAGTTGTCTTTTCAGTCTGTTTGTCAAACTGTAATGAAAAAAGGGGCAGAATGGATTATAAGTTAATGCGGATGAAAAAGCTGCTCTTCTTAAAACATGTCTGTGTGGCTGTTAGCATTTTAATAAATACTTTTGTTATGCTGAATTAAAATTATCCTGCATTGTAAAGATGTTAAAGGTAATAAGCATTTTTAAAAGTATAAAAACTGAAGGAAGGAGAAGAAAGGATTTATAATGAATAAGCTTTGCTTGATTACTTAAGAGCTATAGAAGTGTGCACTCTGCTAACTTGCAAATGTGAATCTTGTCTGGAATGAGAATTTAAAAAACTGCTTAACTTTAACACTGTTTAGCAATTGTTAAATCACTGTTGTGTTTCCAGTATACCTATTGTTTAAAAGAAATAAGGGTGAAATTACTTTTTTAAGGTTCATAATTATCACTGTACAGACTCGGCAATATTTACAAATGAAATGTTTTTTATTTTTTGCAAACACTACCATTATTTTTCTGCTATCATGCATACCCATGCAAACATTTATTAGTGATCAGTGTTTCAACAAGCCCTGAGTTGTCCTTTCCTGTCTGCAGGGTAAGCACATCTATCCTGGGAGCTGTGTCCGCAAGCACTGACCTGCAGGGAGCAATTAGACCCTGCCTGCCTCTCATATGCCTCTAGCCAGCAGCTCTGCAGGAGGGCTCAGGTGTGCTCCGTAGGTGTTTGGGAGATAAACTACACTATTTTTTCCTAGATTGTTTCTATCTACAGTATTTTGGTAGGAGCATACTGGTTTACTTTGTTTTAATTAGGAGAAGCACAGAACATTTTAATTTAGTTCTGTAGTCTTGGCTTTTCACATATAGATTTTCTTTTGAACATATTTTCTGACTGAACTGCACTCACAATATTTTAACTGCTTCTAAGACTAAGGGGTTGCCAGGCGTTCATTGTGAGTTGTGCTTATTTCATAAATATTGCTCAAAGTATTCTCCCGCTACTTAATCTAACAGCTGGCTACCTACTTGAATGACAGCAGCTCTGGATAGCTAATGCAGTAACATATTAAGAATTGAAGCAACCTACTTCTTGACTGAATATTACATTACGTGAGAGTCATTGCTGATCAAGCAATTATTACTGGTCGAGTAGCCATTGCAGATTAAATTCTGATGCTTTCCTCAGTGCCATAATGAGGTAACTGATCGTTATGTGATTTAATCTTTGACCAAGCAGCTGACAGTAACAAACTTTGATTGCATATGAGTGTACATTTGTTGGGTAGTGTAGTTATATTCCTGGTTTCATAAACGCATTCTGTTGAGCACGTTACTGTTTTCATAATGGTCATCTGTTAACCTGGTGCACCAGTTACTTTGATATTCTGCAGAGGATGAAACAATTAAATCATACAGATATCCTTGTCATAAAGGCATTTACTTCTACTTGGTAATGAACAACCTGGTGAAAATGCAAACTTTGGTTACCTGTGTGTATTTCTCCAGAAATATGTGTTATAAAAGTCATATTATGTAACATACCTTAGAAAACAAACATTTCCTCCTTTACCTATTTTTGAGACAATGTAGTTACTTTAAATATGTCACCAGATTCGGGTATTTTCGTGTATTGTTGCGCAACAGTTTGTAACTTACACCCACCATGCAGAAACGCTAATTAAAATATGGAAAATAAACTCAAGAGTAGCACAGAAAGCAGCTAGACTCTTTACTTTAACCAATACATCCTGATCCCTTTTATGGAGTGTGACTTGACAAAATCTGCCAATATTCCATAGATGGAAATTGAATTACTATACAAGTGTATCAAAATAAAATCTTCAGACTCACAACACTGGTCTATCACTCTTGTACCTTACAAAAAAGAAGCATTTCTCCCTGTGAATCTTGCGGTAGCATTGTACTTGTGGATCTTTTCTACTGTGTGTTTTTACATTAGGAGGACTGGGTTTATTCATCTTGTGGCAGGAGGTGTTTGCCTGGGCTTATCTGAGTTGGGAAGTACACAAAAGCACCAGATGGCTCATTAGTTACTTTCTGTTTTTTTCTGTGCTGCTGTAAATTTTGCACATTTGTGTGGGTTAGCAGTGCCCTGTACAGTAGCAAATACCCAGAAAGCAAATTTTCCCTCTAGAATGGTGCATAAACCTGCATCCTGTAAACCAGCAAAATAAATACATTGTATGCCGACAAGCTTAGAGTAGCCAGTTGGGCATTGAGTGTCAATACCAACAGATTTAGTAGAATTCAGCATTGTATAAACATTAAAGTTAGTAGAATTGTCAGTGTTTGGCATAATCTGAAAAGCACCCTTATTAGTCTGCACCAACAAAACACCCTTAATAGCCTTCTAACCCCAATACATCACCCCCTTATAGTTCACCAATCAAAGGACAATACGGATATGCAATTTTCTAACTTCTCTGTAGCCAGCTTGGTGGATATAGGCATCTTGAGACAATGGTGCAGTTGTCTTATGTTTACTGACAGCTACTTAATCCTTAAAGAAGCAGTCACAGTATGTGAGAGGTGTACTTACATAATGACATTGTAGGTGAAACTCTTGCATACAGAAGCACATCAGGTTATTGAAACCACACACATACAACACACACACAGACAAACCTGTGCTGAGGCAATTAAAAACAATCCTCCTAAACAACCAAGACTGGCTAGATTGCCTTCTCTCAGAGCTATCCTCAGCAAGCCCAAAAAGCACTCCGAAAAAGATAACACCTAACAACACCACACATACTGTCATTCTCAGTGAAGCTCCAAACACTAAACCACTAAGGCAAGCAAACATAATTCCCAGGACTGTTGTCATAGGGGACTCCATAGCAAGATATACTGATGCCCCTCTAACCAGGCTGATATCTGAAGCCAGGATCTGCCAAATCACGCACACACCCAAGTCATTACGCCACAGGTATCAATATGATTCCACCATAGTCCATGTAGGTGTAAGTGACCCAAGATGTGCCTCCCTGGACTATATGAAGAGCAACATTATGGATCTTTCAGAGTATGTGTCCCAGGCTGGTATGAGCCTAGCAGTAAGCAGCATACTATAGTCACTGACAATGATGACATAGTTTGAGGAAAAAATTATTGATTTCAACAATTACCTATCTTTCTGGTAATAGAATATTTGTCATTTTGGGTGGATATGGTTAAGAGACCACTTTGCTTAACCAAGAATTACCAATATACCAAAATCAACTCATCTGAACCTTGAGGTGTTACTGCTCAATGCCAGGAGCATAAATAAAAAATACACTTCCTCCAAGCCCTCCTCACACTCAAGAATATAGTTACAGAGACATAGTTTAAAGCAGAGAGTAGCTGGCAGTGCAAGGTTTCAGTGGCTTCCACACTTCTTGACCAATAGCTGCACAGACATGGGCTAAAGGTGGAGGTGTCTCAATATACATCAGTAACAATCACACTTCTAGGGTAGTCAGACAGGATGGCAAGCTGGAGTCCTTCACATGCAGATCACCACAGACAAAATCCCATACCATATCCTTGCCAGCTATAGGTCACCCTCCATGTCCCAAGAAGATGACAATGCATACGTGGAACTACTGGAGACAACTTACTATCCAAGCTAACACCCGACTCATGGGAGACTTTAATTACCCCTCTATAGACTGGGAATCCTTTGTGGCCTCAAGTCTCCAGGCACAGAGATTCCTGGACTTTGTAAATTCAAACGCCTTTGAGCAAATAGTGAATACGCCCACTAGAAGTTCCAACATACTGGACCTCATGCTCACAAATATGGGGGAAAGCTGCAGTTCCCCAATGTCTTATTCTCCTTGGTGAGGTCTGATGATATAAGCTGTCTCCTTTGAAATCAGAATCAACTGCATAACCCTAGTAAAACTAGTAACGGTTAGGAACTATTCCAAGGCAAACTACTTTTTATTAAGCAATAGTTTGTCAAAATTCAGTGTCCCTCCAAACTCTGAGAACACAGCAGGCTATGCTGAATGTGTCTCAGAAACTCTGTACAACCATGTCAGTGGCTGCTGTACCTGCCAAAAGTAAGCCTATAACTAATCTTAATAGAAACAAACTGCCCTGGTGGCATCCCATATTAAACAGGATATACAACACAAGGAAAAAATTATGGCAAAAATCCAGAAAGGGTAATTCCCATAAAAATAAAAACCCTCTCATCAAACTAAGTAGGCAACTCTGAGGGCTGATTAGGTCAAGCAGAACCAGCTTTGAGGTTAAGATAGCCTCCCAGGTGAAAGTTAATCATAAGGCCTTCTACAACTATGTCAGAAACCACAAGGGTAGCACCAAACAATGTGCTGAACTGGTGGTTAATGGTGTCACATTCGCCAATCCTGATGATGTAGTCAACCTGTTAGCAGACAAATTCATTTTCGGCTCTTACCCCCTCACCCTCAAACATAGCTCCTCGAACTATAACTATGGGGCATGCACTAGCTGCATTCATTAAAGCCAAGAACACTGCCTCAATGGCCCTGATAACATCCCAGAATGCCTCTTGAACAGTCTAAAATACAACTTAGGACCCCTGCAGTCATTATTTAACCATAATCTTAAAACAAGCTTAGTGCTATGTGAATGAAGGACTGTAACAGTCATCCCATTCATAAAGGAGGACCTTCAACAGATCTTGGAAACTAGAGACCAATTAGTCTGACTAGTCTTATTTGCAAAGCCATGGAAAGAATTGCCATAGAAATTATCAACAAGGACATAAGGTACATCCAGACACTTGATCCATTGTAGTCTGGCTTAGACAAAGTAAGGTCATGCTTACTGAATTTAGTGGACTTCTTTGAAAAGGTCACTGAGGCAAAGGATGAGAGGAAAATGGTGCATACTGCTTACTTAGATCTGGCTAAAGCATGTAATACAAACTTGGTAACTTGTCAACAAACTTGTGGAACTAGGTATAACCCCCTTTATAACACACTGGATAGTTAGCTGGCTGGCTCACTGATAGGACCTTAGAGGTTAGAATCGTTGAGGCCACTTCCACAAATTGGCTGGTTAACATTGAAGTCCCCCAGGGCTCTGTGCTAGGCCCACTTCTCTTTGCCATCTACATCATGGATGTCAAGGCCTCTGGCTAACCAAGTTCGCAGATTGCAAACTGGGAGCAGTCAGTGAGTCCCCCTCAAGATGAGAACACCCTTCAGGAAGGTCTAACACAGACAAACACTTGGTGCCAAAACCATGTCCTAAAACACAATACCAAGAAGTGCATTATAGTACCATTTGGGAAGTCTGCCACCCTGGGTAACTACAACATCAATAAAAACCTTTAAAAGTTGATTCATTAGTCAGGGTTCAGGTAACTTGTGTAGATAGGAACCTAGTCTTTGACCAACAACCAACATTTGTCCAATGTAGTAAGAAAATCCTTCTGTGTTGCTCAACTTATAAGCAAGGGCGTGATGTCCAGGTTCAGAGATGTCATCATGCTACTGTACTCAGCCATTATCAGACCCATCATGCAGTATAATGCCCACCTTCGGTATGTAACTAACCAGACACATGCAGCAGTTGGAACACCTACAAAGGTTCCGTACAAAAAGAATTCAGGGAGTAAACACAATGCCCTAGACTGATCACCACAGTGCTCTGTCTCTTTAGTCAGTATCATAAGAACATCTGATAGATGATCTTTGCCTGGCATGCAAGGCATCCCTGGACATTGTTTTGATGAACACTTGCACATCGGTAAGACAAACAGCATGAGAACTACTAGAATAAAAGACTTAAAAATTGTGCTTGCAACATAAACAGGACTTATTGAAGGGACAAATGTTACCCAGACAATTTCCATTCTCTGGAACGGGCTCCCCATCTATGTTAAGCAGAGTTCCTCCTTATCTCTATTTAATCACAACTTGGACCAGTGGATGGGTAATTAGAAATTCACCCCTGGTCCGGTGCCTGTCTCTCTGATGGACAGAGTCAGTCACTAAATCATCCCCTGTATAAATAAAATTTGTGGGTCACATTTGGGTTGCATGGCTAACTTTTAAGGGCCCTAGTGGCTGTTAGCCTAGTATATACCTATGAACTTATGAGACTCTTGATGGCAGTTTTGAAACCCCATCCACAAGCTGCTGTATTAAAACACTCACCTGGATCATAGCATATGGCAAACTGGGCAAAACGACCTCTCAGTCTTATTGCCACCATATTGGAATTCCTAAACTTGTCAGCCTGGCACTTTTAAACAGCTTCTGAGAACTGACTTAGTCATACAGGCAGCTTGATCTTATTTTTAATTGAAACAGTAATGAAATTACTGTTCTGACTCAGTAAATGTTTCAGCTTATAGCAATTGAATGCTACTTTGCTGTCATATATTCTTCATCTGCTTAGCTTTGTAACTAACTGTAGATATTGTTGTTACATATTGTTGCTTTATACTCAGCTGTTTGGGTTATAACTGAAAGTGGTCTGTATTGTCTGGGTTATAACTGAAAGTGGTCTGTATTGATCAGTTTGCATATCAGAGGAATACATGATTGTTTGGCCTTTCTTTTTTGGAATTGCTCTATAGATGATCATTTGCAGTTTCCAGCTTTCGTTAAACTCCACTTGTACTTGTTTTTCATGCCAGTATAATGCTCCAGTCTCACCTTCTGAGTATGTCCATCGTGTAGGGCGATCTGCCCGAATTGGCTGTCATGGCAACAGTCTGCTGTTTTTAAGTCCTTCAGAAGCTGAATACATCACTGAACTGGCAGCTAATAAGATCAGGTAAGTCAGAAAGTAAATGTATCCTTTAAGTGGTTGTGAATATATTCAGATTGACCCTTCCACTCTGGTGCAGTATTATGTCTCCTACAAGTTAAATACTTGTGATTTATTTATTGGATGGCCAGACTGGGCACTCAGGCCCATTTTCAGCAGAGGCCCGAGGAGAAAAGCTCCATTAGAGTTACAAAAAATTACAAAACTTACAAAGAATTTACAGAAAAAAATGAATCTGTTTCTTAACATCAGAAATGGAGTTTTAAAATTAACCAGTGGGTAATATAAACAAGGCCGAGGTTAATACAATTTAATTTTTGTAGAGTTTTATACAGTAACAAACATGCTGTATTTACATATACAGCAATATACAAATTTCATCTACAAAAGAGAGATGAAAACTAGTATATAGTTATAGACAGGATTTATTTACATTATTTTAAGGTAGGAGAGCTGCAAAGTTAGATGCTGATGATAATCTAGAGATCTGAGAGAGAGACTTGGATGTGAACAAGAAAAGAGCCATGAGTGCAGAGCAGAGATGATTCTCTGGTCATCTAGTGAAGCAGCGATTTTGGTTGCTTTGTTTTGCAGTGTGATACATTGATGTGAACAAAATCATTTGCAAAGTGCAGTTTATCTTTAATGCATTTTTTATTACTAGAGATGATAATGACTTGTGTGATAAGACACCATCTTTGCACAAGTGCACTAAATGTCCGTGCAAGTGCATTACAGTAAAACGTATGAGCAGTTGTCTGATTGGAATGGACACAAAAGTGTTATCATTAAAGTGATTGCTAGCTTAACAGTACAGTTTCAGTGCCATCCCCTGTGATACTTGTAAAAGAAGGTTCTGGGGAGGACTTAATTCATTCAGTCCAACATTACGTAAATCACTCGACTCCTGCCTTCCCTTAAACCTCACTCCTTCTGTACATTATTCTGCATATATTGTTCCCACAAATTCCATTTATTTTATGTAATTGTTTTCCTTCCCTTTTCGAAAGACCCTGCCTCCAATTCTCTTTATCTCCTTCATGATATTCAAATATAATTGCTTTAGATTTTGATTTCCATTTTCTAATAATGTTTTTTTTTTTTTTGGCAGCCAGTAGCATTAAACTTAGTAAGGTCTTACCATGTCCAGGCAATTGAGATCTTGTGTTCCATATCAAAACAATAATTTCCTTAGTTACATCCATTTGCTCCTGCAGCATTTTTGACAAAATACTCTGCAGGGAATTTTTAAAATCTGCCATTTTTTTTTACATCTTAAAAACATGTTCCCAGTTACCAGTATCTGTACAATGTATCAGGATATTTAGGAAGAGCAGGAAGAATACGGGCGTCCTGGCCTGTGACTCAGCGAAACAAACTGAGATGGTGCGATGAGTGGGAATGTGGAAGGAAGAGCTTGTCTGAATGGCTGAAAGTAAGTAGGGGAGAGGTCAGAACGGCAATTTGAGATATATGTGTAGAAGGGTATGGTGTGAAAGCAGAGAGAATGATAAGAAAGATCTCTTAAATTTCATCGTATACAAGGGATGCGGAAGCTTGTCTTGATGCCAGTTATGGATGAATGGAGCACACAGTCTTGTTCATACTGGAGAGTTTATGGATGACTGGGGCACACAGTCTTGTTAATACTGGAGGGTTTATGGACGAATGGAGCACACAGTCTTGTTAGTACTGGAGGGTTTATGGACGAATGGAGCATACAATCTTGTTAATACGGGAGGGTTTATGGATGAATGGAGCACACAGTCTTGTTAAAACTGGAGGGTTTATGGACGAATGGAGCACACAGTCTTGTTAATAATGGAGGGTTTATGGACGAATGGAGCACACAGTCTTGTTAATATGGGAGGGTTTATGGACGAATGGAGCACACAGTCTTGTTAGTACTGGAGGGTTTATGGACAAATGGAGCACACAGTCTTGTTAATACGGGAGGGTTTATGGACGAATGGAGCACACAGTCTTGTTAATATCAGAGGATTTATGGACGAATGGAGCACACAGTCTTGTTAGTACTGGTGGGTTTATGGATGAATGGAGCACACAGTCTTGTTAATATCGGAGGGTTTATGGGCGAATGGAGCACACAGTCTTGTTAATACGGGAGGGTTTATGGGCGAATGGAGTACACAGTCTTGTTAATATGGGAGGGTTTATAGATGAATGGAGCACACAGTCTTGTTAATATGGGAGGGTTTATGGACTAATGGAGCACACAGCCTTGTTAATACTGGAGGGTTTATGGACGAATGGAGCACACAGTCTTGTTAATATCGGAGGGTTTATGGATGAATGGAGCACACAGTCTTGTTAGTACTGGTGGGTTTATGGATGAATGGAGCACACAGTCTTGTTAATACGGGAGGGTTTATGGGTGAATGGAGCACACAGTCTTGTTAATACGGGAGGGTTTATGGGCGAATGGAGCACACAGTCTTGTTAATACGGGAGGGTTTATAGATGAATGGAGCACACAGTCTTGTTAATATGGGAGGGTTTATGGACTAATGGAGCACACAGTCTTGTTAATACTGGAGGGTTTATGGATGAATGGAGCACGCAGTCTTGTTAATATGGGAGGGTTTATGGACGAATGGAGCACACAGTCTTGTTCATACTGGAGAGTTTATGGATGACTGGGGCACACAGTCTTGTTCATACTGGAGGGTTTATGGATGAATGGAGCACACAGTCTTGTTAATACTGGAGGGTTTATGGACGAATGGAGCACACAGTCTTGTTAATACTGGAGGGTTTATGGATGAATGGAGCGCACAGTCTTGTTAATATGGGAGGGTTTATGGACTAATGGAGCACACAGTCTTGTTAATACTGGAGGGTTTATGGATGAATGGAGCACACAGTCTTGTTAATACGGGGGGGGTTTATGGATGAATGGAGCACAAAGACTTGTTAATATGGGAGGGTTTATGGACGAATGGAGCACACAGTCTTGTTAATACTGGAGGATTTATGGACGAATGGAGCACACAGTCTTGTTCATACTGGAGAGTTTATGGATGACTGGGGCACACAGTCTTGTTAATATGGGAGGGTTTATGGGCGAATGGACCACACAGTCTTGTTACTATGGGAGGGTTTATGGGTGAATGGAGCACACAGTCTTGTTAATACAGGAGGGTTTATGGGCGAATGGAGCACACAGTCTTGTTAATACGGGAGGGTTTATGGACGAATGGAGCAGGCAGTCTTGTTAATACTGGAGGGATTATGGATGAATGGAGCACAGTCTTGTTAATATGGGTGGGTTTATGGGCGAATGGAGCACACAGTTTTGTTCATACTGGGAAGTTTATGGATGACTGGGGCAAACAGTCTTGTTCATACTGGAGGGTTTATGGACGAATGGAGCACACAGTCTTGTTAGTACTAGAGAGTTTATGGACGAATGGAGCAGACAGTCTTGTTAATACGGGAGGGTTTATGGGTGAATGGAGCACACAGTCTTGTTAATATGGGAGGGTTTATGGGTGAATGGAGCACACAGTCTTGTTAATACGGGAGGGTTTATGGACGAATGGAGCACACAGTCTTGTTAATACGGGAGTGTTTATGGGTGAATGGAGCACACAGTCTTGTTAATATGGGAGGGTTTATGGACGAATGGAGCACACAGTCTTGTTAATACGGGAGTGTTTATGGGTGAATGGAGCACACAGTCTTGTTAATATGGGAGGGTTTATGGACGAATGGAGCATACAGTCTTGTTCATACTGGAGGGTTTATGGATGAATGGAGCACACAGTCTTGTTAATACGGGAGGGTTTATGGAAGAATGGTGCACACAGTCATGTTAGTACTGGAGGGTTTATGGATGAATGGAGCACACAGTCTTGTTAATACTGGAGAGTTTATGGATGAATGGAGCACACCGTCTTGTTAATACTGGAAGGTTTATGGATGAATGGAGCACACAGTCTTGATAATACTGGAGGGTTTATGGATGAATGGAGCACACAGTTTTGTTAATACTGGAGAGTTTATGGACTAATGGAGCACACAGTCTTGTTAATACTGGAAGGTTTATGGATGAATGGATGGAGCACTCAGTCTTGTTAATACGGGAGGTTTACGGACAAATGGAGCACGCGGTCTTGCTAATATACTGGACGGTTTATGGATGAATGGAGCACACAATCTTGTTAATATGGGAGGGTTTATGGACTAATGGAGCACACAGTCTTGTTAGTACTAGACAGTTTATGGACGAATGGAGCACACAGTCTTGTTAATACGGGAGGGTTTATGGGTGAATGGAGCACACAGTCTTGTTAATATGGGAGGGTTTATGGGTGAATGGAGCACACAGTCTTGTTAATACGGGAGGGTTTATGGACGAATGGAGCACACAGTCTTGTTAATACGGGAGTGTTTATGGGTGAATGGAGCACACAGTCTTGTTAATATGGGAGGGTTTATGGACGAATGGAGCACACAGTCTTGTTAATACTGGAGGGTTTATGGACGAATGGAGCACACAATCTTGTTAATATGGGAGGGTTTATGGATGAATGTAGCACACAGTCTTGTTAGTACTAGAGAGTTTATGGACGAATGGAGCACACAGTCTTGTTAATACGGGAGGGTTTATGGGCGAATGGAGCACACAGTCTTGTTAATATGGGAGGGTTTATGGGTGAATGGAGCACACAGTCTTGTTAATATGGGAGGGTTTATGGACGAATGGAGCACACAGTCTTGTTAATATGGGAGTGTTTATGGGTGAATGGAGCACACAGTCTTGTTAATACGGGAGAGTTTATGGACGAATGG
This sequence comes from Protopterus annectens, assembly GCF_019279795.1. Lineage (NCBI taxonomy): Eukaryota > Metazoa > Chordata > Ceratodontiformes > Protopteridae > Protopterus > Protopterus annectens. The sequence goes on from NC_056750.1 coordinate 22,785,210, forward strand.
AGCACACAGTCTTGTTCATACTGGAGGGTTTATGGATGAATGGAGCACACAGTCTTGTTAATACGGGAGGGTTTATGGAAGAATGGTGCACACAGTCATGTTAGTACTGGAGGGTTTATGGATGAATGGAGCACACAGTCTTGTTAATACTGGAGAGTTTATGGATGAATGGAGCACACCGTCTTGTTAATACTGGAAGGTTTATGGATGAATGGAGTACACAGTCTTGTTAATACTGGAGGGTTTATGGATGAATGGAGCACACAGTTTTGTTAATACTGGAGAGTTTATGGACTAATGGAGCACACAGTCTTGTTAATACTGGAAGGTTTATGGATGAATGGATGGAGCACTCAGTCTTGTTAATACGGGAGGTTTATGGACAAATGGAGCACACGGTCTTGCTAATATACTGGACGGTTTATGGATGAATGGAGCACGCAGTCTTGTTAATACTGGAGGGTGTGGTGATTGTGCTGTAGAAGAGGACAACAGAGTAATGGAACTTAAAATGATGATGACCTCTGGGAAGGGTCATTGTGGGGTGGACGGGGATCTAACTTAAGTAATGGAACTTAAAATGATGATGACCTCTGGGAAGGGTCATTGTGGGGTGGACGGGGATCTAACTTTCCATCTCTCTTCTTTTTGGCAGACAGTCGAAATAAAGAGCACAAAGTGGGCAGTACAGTGGTATTAAACGCCTCGTGTTAAAAAAGAGTAAGTTATGACTAGTTAGAAACTGAGGGGCTGTACTGCAGTGAAAAGGAAGGTCTGGGCAGTTGTAAGCAGGTATTTGTTTTAGCGAAGGACAACAGAAGGGGCAGGTCTCATTCAAAGTAAAGGAATGAGAAGCTTGTGTCCTGAATGATACTGGGCCGATATAGTTTGTATCTGACTTCTCTGTTATCCTTACCACTTGGCCCTGCAGTGCAGATGCAGACTCCACCCCAATAACATGCAATGTCAGGAACTGATTTTTATTGTCTTATTTAGTATTTCTGATCGTCTGTGTGAAATGGTTAGTCTTTGTTCTCATGTCACATTAAGTTGCTCTACCCTTTATTATTCCATTCTGATAATATATATCAGTCTTATCTTTCTGTCTAACCTTGCCTTTTTCTTGTCATTTTTGTGTGCTTCAATCTCTTTATACCTCCCTTTATTGATTGCTTAGTGTGTTCCCTAATTATTTTCTCCTTAAAATAGTCTTAGCTTTATTTTGTAGTGAATTAGCTTTTTAGAAGTAAGGATGTGAGACTGATGTTTGTTCTTGTATTAGGCTTCAGATTTCACGGGTAGTCACAAAGAAAAATATCTCCTCTGAATATTTCCTAGTTGCGGGAGAAAGCTGGTGACTTGGTGGATGTTTTAAGGTAATTTACAGTGTTATGTAAGGTTAGGTGAATTTACTGAACTCATTAGCACTTCAGTGTGAAATTGTGACATTGACTGGACTTGGTTTCCCTACTGAATGTAATGATGTCTACTGATATGCTGGTAGAGCCGGTCGTATGCTTCATCCCCTTCTTTGTCTTGAATTACCATTGCTCTGGAAATGTCTCCTGATCTAGAACTAGAACAGAGGTCTTGAATTACCATTGCTCTGGAAATGTCTCCTGATCTAGAACTAGAACAGAGAGAGGCTCATTGTATGACACGTATTATTCAAATTTTTTTATCTGTACTACTTTATCCCCTGTTGTAGGATGTGCTGTTTGTGTGTTAGGTTGTTTGTTATAACAAATCACTATGCTTGGCCCTCGCCATGGTAGCCCCAAGTTGTGTACACGCAGTCTCACATAAATTGCATGAGCCTTGATTTGACCAACAGCTGTATTCACTTTGCAGAGAAAATTGTAGTCCAGAATATTGCTGGTGTTTTGCAGGTCTGTGGAGTAATAAGTGTTACAGGGTGAGCTATCATATAAAAAAGCTGCTCACCTAACTAGGTCTCAGAAGCAGCAAACTGATGAACCGTGCTCTTCTGACAGGATGACAGACTCTGCAGCCCAGCCTGCAGTGCCAGGTTGAGCCTATTCAACTCACCAATCTGAACAGTCTGCTGAGTTTTAATTGGTCAGGTTGTCACCTCCACCTCCTTATACCCTGGGCTTTATTGTGACCATAAGCAGAATTTAGGGTATATCTCAACTGGTGGTCAGTATTCCTTATTACCACAAGCTCATTACTGGGATCTTGGGAATGCACCTAACAGCGTACTGGCTGTTTCAATGAGGGATGACTTTTTTCTATTTGCCCTGAAAGAGACTCATTTCACTTCTCCTCAGATGCTTTCCCTCTGTCCTGATATCTATAACAGTTATTGCCACATCAGTCACCTTCCGTTCTTTCGAAAGGTTATTTGGAAATTATCTTACACTATATGAGATTATAGACCTCTTTTGTCCTGGGGTCCCCTTTTGCAATTGAACCAGCAACCTAACCCATATTAGAGTCGACAGTGATCTGCTGTTGGCTTCAGACTAGTACTGTTACTGTTGGCTACAGATCAGTACTGTTACTCACTCTTTGTTATGCGCTGAATCTCTCAGCAGCATAGCACTTATCCTGGCATCTTGGTGAACTGTTTAGAGTCCTTCTATGGCCTCTACAGTCCTTGTCTGTCTCATTTCTCACCTCTCAGGCCACACTAATAAGGTTGTCTTGGGAATTACGTATTTCTTTATTATACCTTATTGATTACTACTTAGTGCAGAGCTCAATCCTTAGTCCTGTTTTTTTTCCCCACAGTGTTTTATAATTCTTTTGGAACATTGGAGTGGTTGGAACATAGCATTGTCATATGGATAACACCCAGCTTTCTTTCTCCTCCCACAGGATGATATGGTGACTACAGATACCCTCCGTGATGTCCTCCAAAACAGAGGTTATGGTAATTAACAGCACCTGTAATACTCCTCTGCTGCCTGTTTCCAAAGCATACCTTTATGGCACCAGTTAGCTTAAAGTTTTTCTGCAATGTGCGTAATTTAGGAGTGATTTTAGATAATTGACTGATGCTTACTGAACAGATGTAACTATAGAGGATATCATCAGTCTTTTCCCATCTTCCTGATGTTTCCGGGATAAAGCACCTTTTTCCTCAAGCCAGCCTCTCAGTAGTTGCATCTCTGGCCTTGGTCTAGAACTCACTAACAGTGAGGCTGACCATTTGCAGCAAGGCTATTTACTGTGGATCTTCTCACTACTAATATATAATACCTGTGCTTGCTTGCAGCCTCTAGTGGCTCCTAGCTTGCTTCCACATCATCTTTAAAATGTTGGTGTTAGTTTATTTGTCCTTGGGTGACTTTGGTACCTGTTACCCAAAGGAGATTGTTGTGCTCATGTCAGGGTTTTTTGCTTAGCCTCCCAGGGGCTTATAGTGGTGGTCCCACAGACGTTGATGGAATCTTCAGGCTTGCTTTTGCTTATCAGATCACACCTATAGAACTTCATCGATGGCTTCAGGGGTGTTAAACATTGTCCTGTTTCTGCAAGTAGTTTATCACTTATCTCTTTTAGCAGGCATTCAAGAGTGGGGTTTGATTTTATTAGTTCCTAGTACCTACACTCTTATAGTTTTGAACCCTGTAAATCTGATGGTTTGATGTTATTTTAATGACAGACTTTTTTAAGATGTCGTCTATCTGTTCTTATTTATTTATTATCAGTATGTGTGTTCATGTATTGTATCAAGGCTGTTTATGTTTTCCTGATGTCACTTTGTATCTGGTGCTTTGTTGAAAAACGTTTAAAGTTGAAGATGAAGAATGTTCTTACTAGGGAGCAGCCTTAGTCTGGAATTTAATATCCTTCTGACATAAACTGAAGACATTTGTTCTGATGCAACACTGTTATTATACATATTTGTGTAATGTATGTTTATTTGGGTTAAATGATTATTTAACTATATTACCTACATTGAAAGAAAAGGCAGGACAGGTTTAAATGCCTTATTCCTTTATATTCCTTCATATTGTTCTAAATGAGAACATATATATGTATATATATATATATATATATATCTGTGTGTGTGTGTGTGTGTGTATTTAAATATTTTATTTTTGTAGTGGTTTTAACCTATATTAATTCCATTGAACACCTCTGTGTAAAATTGTTGAATATAAACATGAAAATGCATTTTTTTAAAAAAAGTTTTTCATGCACAAGCATTGAATACTTCGTAATGAATTTTACCATATGTTTTGTAATTGGGTGGTAGAAGAGCCAATCATTGTTAAGCTCTAATTATTTAAACACATTTTTTATGACTACTATGTTATTCTGATGAAGTCAACTGGCATTGACGAAAGCGCTTAATTTTTAAACCTGGAATAAATTATATTTTGAGGACTCACAACATTAGTGCTCTTTCTTGTTTCACTTGTGGTTGAGCACTATTGCACCACTTTTTTGGTTTGTTTGTTTAGTTCATGGTGCTGGTTGTAATGGAGTCCCCAGAAACTTTTAATTTGTCGCCTACTTCTGAATCTGGGCAACATACTGAATTGTTACTCATTAAAAAAGACGTAGCGGAGCTTAAAGGGGAGCTTACTCGGTTGATTGAACTGCTCTCCCAGTCCCATTCTAGTGATCTCAATTCACTTTCAACTTTGGATACTCGTAAGGAGGATAAAGGGCATTCCAATACAGAGATCACTAACTGCAGTCCTAATTCCTTGTCCTACCACCTTAAGAAATGTGGTGATGTCCTCAAGATGGCTCAGGTTCATCATGGCGAACCTGAACAGCATCTTTTTTGTGATGGCAAGCATGCATCCGAAGTAAGAGATGGTTCAGCTTCCTTTTTACCTACGAGTGTTGGTAGGTCTAATTGTGCGGTACATTTTAGAGCTGATATTGAAGATATCACGGAAAACAATTTAAATTCAATACGCCAAAGTGATAATTCAAATAAAGGTATGGCTGTTTCTAATTCAGATACTGTAGAGTCTACTGCTTGTTTAGAGAGAATTTCTCATCTTAACGGCAGGGACAATACTTCACATGAAGTGAATGCAACCTCATTATGTGCATGTAACCATTCCATTGCTACTAAAGAAATTGTTGGTGGTAATAAAGTAAAGGAACATTATGGGGGCACTGGTTCAAGAACATTTCTCTTTCTCTAATACTACAAGTATGGATAAAACATTTAATAGTGGCAAAGACAATGGTCACTATAATTATAAATCTTTGAAAGAGATGATTTACTCTTTTGAGAAAAGACTTTTCAGGTATAAGATGTGTCAAATTGAAATATGTTACCTGAACGAATGTATCAAAAAGAAAGTAGTGCCACAAGGTTTGAGCATTTAAATTTCCTTTTGGAATTCATTACAACACAGAAATTGTTAATGTGTTTACCACTATGCTCAACAAGTGAGGACTTGAATTGCTTAGTAAAAGTGTATTTTATTATGAGCAAATGGAAAGAAGGTTGCACAAAGAAGTTGATGATCTTAATGAGATGATTTTTAACGATTTATTGTTTGCACAGTATGAAGGTTTTTATAATAAGGTGATAATAGGTTGATAAAAAATGTGATAATATTTTCAACAAGAAAGTTAAAAAATTAGATAAAGATTGTAAGCAGTATAAATACTGTAAGGTATACCCCATTGATAAATTCATTTTCAGTAACAGTGATAAAGTTGACTGTTTTCCCACAACTCAAAATGGTGAAGTTGATGTAGATCATGTAGATTTTGAGTTAACAGGAGAGGAGGAACATTCTATAGAGGAAGAGGAGAGTAATCTGTTAGATTATCAGGATTTTCCACTTCCAAGATGCTCAGAAAGAATAGCGAGTGGGAAACAAGGGAATTATCAAACCTGCATCAAGGTAGCACAACAGTACAGAGGTCTTCCCAGGTGGTAGGAAAGCCAGTTTTACTTAAACAAGTTAGCAATGTTCAGCACACTTTAAACAGGTTTCATATTTACAATTACACCGATAGGGTTATTTCAGAAGAATACTTTTCCCTATTTTCTAAGGGATTTAAATTTGTACTCATGAAAATCCCAGACATAGCTGATACATTAGTTGATGTGCAACTTTATTTAAGAAAATTAAATTTAAAAATAATGCATTCAGATAAAGAAGAAAGTTACACTACTAATTGTCCTACTAGAACATTGAGAAAAAAGTGTTTATAATGCCCCCTTACATCCCCTTATCACTACTTTTGAGAAGGTTGTCAAGGAAGATATTTACAAAACGTGGGGCAACTAGAGAAGAATATTCTCAAACCTCAGTATAAATGAGAGGAATTTATTAAAAAACTTGAGGGAGGACAGAAGTATACGTGTTATGATACCTGACAAGGGTGGTGGAATTATATTATACAATTCTGAGGATTACACAAACATTATGCACACTATTCTGTTTAATGCTGAAAATTATTCTACATGTTCTAGGAACAAAATACATATTTCCTATCAAAGGATAGACAGCTTTTTATATGAGTATGTTATGGACCAGAGGATTTCCAAGGTAGATTATGATTTTCTTTTGAATATACACCCTAACATTCCTGTTATTTTCGGTATACCGAAAGTACACAAAAATATTGAGACACCACCCTTCAGGCCCATTGTGGCAGCTGCTGGTTCAAAAACACATAATTTGGCTGTTTATGTTGACAAAAAAGTTAAATATGTGGTTAAACAGTTTTCACATTTGGTCAAAGATTCCTGGGAATTTTGGGACAATTAAAAAGTGACCTGTGGTGTGCTGATTCTTTCTGACCATTTATGTACAAGATTTGTTTTCTTGTATTCCCAAACAAGAAGGGTTACATTTCTTTGAAGAAATACTCTATACCTGTTCGAAATTCTCCCTGAGATTAGTTTAGTATGTGAACTTATGGGACTTATCTTGGAAAACAACTACATATATTTTGAGGGGGAATACTTCCAGCAGGTCAAGGGAGTGACGATTGGAGCCGCTTGTGCTCCAACATATGCTAACTTGGTCCTGTTAGGTTGGGAAAGAGAGCATGTTTTTAAAAGTGAGTTTTTTTCTAATGTTGCATTTTATTGCAGGTTTTTGGATGATATTTTTATTTTATGGAAGAGAACTCCTGCATCCATTCCATTATTCACCCAATACCTAAACCAAACTACTAATTTTTTAAAATTCACATTCAATTTTCGCAAACAAGAAATCCACTATTTGGATACCACGATAATTAAGGACCATGAAAAGTTTATTTCTAAAATCTACCGTAAAAAAACTTTTTGTAATAGTTATTTACGTTTTGATGGCCATCACCCTATGTCACAAAAGAAAAGTATCATCAAGGGACAAGCCATCAGGGTTGCCAGAATGACATCTTTGAAACATGACATTATTCAGGAATTTATTTGCCTAAAGGACATGTTCCTTGAGAGGGGCTACCCTGGTGAGCTTATTGATACCATCCTCAGTGGAGTACTATTTGATTGGGGAAAAAAATATGCGTCTTTATTAGGTAGAGGTTTGAATAGAATAAACAATTCAGGAACAACCATTGAGTATCCGAACAAAGTTGATTTTCAACAAACATGTGTTGTCCAATATAGTCCCTTATACCATCAGGTTAAGGAAACACTTTGCAAAAATTGGAGTATTTTTAAAACTAATAATGAAATGTTTCAAGTCTTAGGTGAGAAGCCTTTATTTTCAACCAAAATTGGCCCTAATCTAAAATCAATCTTGGAAAACAAAAACAAACATCAAGGTGAACATGCAAATTCAAATGGCAGTAGACCCTGTGGTAGATGCTCTTATTGTTCATACATCTTACAAGATAATTCTATTTCTCTAGATAATAAAAATAAGAGTATAGTTTACCTGAGAAGAGGTAACTGCTATTCCAGTAAGTTGGTAAACATCGCCAGGTGGAATACCTGTACATCTTTTTACATTGGGAAGACAGAAAGGCTATTTAAAACCAGAATATACGAACATTTATACGATATAAAAAAATAAAAAGGAAACTAATGTTTTGTATAAGCACAGTACCCAATGTGTAGATTTTAGTGGGTTTAAATTTGCCATTCGGGACCTTGTGCATATTGAAGTTAGAGGGGGAGATTGGCAAAATGTTTTAAACAAGAAAGAATTATTATGGCAATTAAGACTAGTTGCCAACTTCCCTCCAATGTTAAATGATTATTTAACTATATTACCTATATTGAAAGAAAAGGCAGGACAGGTTTAAATGCCTTATTCCTTTATATTCCTTCATATTGTTCTAAATGAGAATATATATATATATATATATATATATATATATATATATATATATATATATATATATATATATATATACACATACATACATATGTATTTAAATATTTTCTTTTTGTAGTGGTTTTAACCTATATTAATTCCATTGAACACCTCTGTATAAAATTGTTTAATATAAACATGAAAATGCATTTTTTTTTTAAAAGTTTTTCATGCACAAGCATTAAATACTTCCTAATGAATATTGTACCATATGTTTTGTAATTGGGTGGTAGAAGAGCCAATCATTGTTAAGCTCTTATTATTTAAACACATTTTTTATGACTACTTTGTTATTCTGATGAAGTCAACTGGCACTGACGAAACCGCTTAATTTTTAAACCTGGAATAAATTATATTTTGAGGACTCACAACATTACTGTTCTTTCTTGTTTCAGTTGTTGTGGTTGAGCACTATTGCACCACTTTTTTGGTTTGTATGTTTATTTGTGTATAAATTTGTGAACCAAGGCAGAGGACTGATCCATGTAAACCATTTTCTTATTCAGCTTACATGTTCATTTATGCGCACCACAAAAATATGGAATAAGTAAAAGAGAGAGGAGTCTATAGAAATAGAAAAGTGTGAGGAAGAAAATATTTTGTATTGAATAGTAAATAAGTTATATTATTAAAGAATACATAGTATAATGTATGGTATAGTACATATAGTACACACTATAATATATAATTTAATACATATAGTATGTAGTATAATACATAGTATAGCACATATAGTATAGTACATATAGTATGTAGTATAATACATAGTATAGCACGTATGTTATAGTACATAGTATAATACATAGTATAGCACGTATGGTATAGTACATATAGTACATAGTATAATACATAGTTTAGCACAGTATAATACATAGTTTAGCACGTATGGTGTGGTAGATATAGTACGTAGTATAGTACATATTATAGCACGTATGGTATAGTACATAGTATAGCACATGTATCCCTCCTTATCCAATGTCACTATGCTTGGGTAAAATGGGAGTCGGCTGGCACCATGACCTCAGTTCTTTTTCGCTGTCGGAGCCAAAAGCAGAATGGCAGTCAGTGCTTCAGTCAGTCTGCACCATAGAAAGAAGACTCCAAAAAGATAAGTACTCCATTGGGGAACCTTTTATGTATCTTTTGACTAATGTCAGAGAAAATTAATAATAGTCTCTGCTGTGACAAACAGATTACACACTGGGACTTCCGCACCTTTTGTGTGACTTGCACAGGCCCGGCGCACAATGTTCCCAGTTGCCGTTTTTGTGTCTGATAACAGGACAGTTAGGCATAGGGCTGAGATTCTGGCTAGATACCTTAGTGAGTCTTCACGCTGTTCGCATCCTATGACGTCCGTCAGTCAATATGAGGTAGATATCCCTAAGAGAAAAAAGGGTAAGGATAAATGCCTCAGGCTAAGGGCCTCGGATGATGCCCACTCACTATCAGCCAGTCCTCCTAGGGTTATTATTAATGAAGAAGGTGAGGTGCTTTCACAGTCCCCTTCTGCAACCAAGGTGGTGGTGCAGGCCCCTATCGAGACCCATTTGGAATTTGATATGCCCTCTGATCCAGCGACATCTTTTCAAGCCATAGGACTCAATTCATAAGTTCGTTCCGGGACCGCTTTGCAAGCCCTGGCTTCTGACTGAGCTAAGACCAACGATGGGTTTTTGCATCACAAGGACTTTGTAGCAGTTTTTCGTCTGATGGAGATGGGCACCCATTCTATATCAGATGCCAGAATCAGACCTAAGCCTAACACTGCTTATCAAAAAGCAGCTCCCTCCTAGCCCCAATGTAGGCCTACCAGCTGACATTCCCAGGCTTACCAGCAGGATCTTGTGAGATTGGCTAAAGACCTAATTTCTCTAGTTAGATCCAGACAGCACCCCCCAAGCCCTCCCCTGGTAAAGGAAAAAGGGACACCCAGCCAGAAGACCTTTCTGTCCCCTTTGAGTCAGATGATGATTCTGACCAGGAGGACTCTACCTTTGAAGAAGGTTTTTCCATTGCTTCCTTTGGAGATTCAGACTCTGAAGAGAACCTGGCTTCAGCTTCACCTTCTGAGGATATTTCCTTTGGGGAAAGACTTATAACGGAAAGCACAAGGCTACCCTCAATCGAAGAAAAGAATTAGGGAATGTCCTAACCTCCCTGAACACAAACTCCTTGCTATACCTCCTGTCTTAAAGGTGGTCGACGATGCATTTCAAGACTCCTCTTTAAAACCAGACTCCCTGCCTCCTGCTCCTAGAAAGTCTGACAGATTTTATGGGGTTCTGGATTTACACAAACATCTTTTCTAGAACCCTGTAGCAGACTCTGAGGTTGTAACCTCTGGCCCTAAGGGAGCCAGAGCTAGCTCTTCCAAAGACCTCTTGCCTACTGACAAGGAATGTGGGGCCTTAGACAGATTTGGCAAAAAGGTTTACACATTTTCTGGCTCCCAATGAGAACCTTGAATTACCAGTTTCACATAGTTAAATACCAAGAAATTATTCTGGATCAGAAGAAGCAGAAACGGATGGGCATAGAGAGCAAGAGTCTGTCTAAAGAGTTATTAGACCTTTGTAATTCCTGTTCTCAGGTAGCAAAGCACTTCCTGCACTGTGGCTATGATGCTATAAAAGCTTCCTTTAGGGCTGAATCTACAGGCTCTGTCGTCCAAAGACATGCTTGGCTGAGGGAGCAGTCCCTGCCAGAGCATGTCAAATTCAACCTCTTAGATGCCCCTTTGGACAAAGACTTTCTCTTTGGCCCCAAGGCTGAGGTTGTGCTCAACAAAATGGAAGATAAGGCCAAATCCATGCAGATTGTTAAGGACTTTCTTCAACTCCATCCTGCACATTTCAGCAGAAACTACCATACTAAGTTTTTGTCATTTCCTTGCCAGTCTAAGGCTAGGCAAAAAAAAGCCACATAGGGAAGGGATCCAAAGGCCCAGGCAGTGGCTGTGAAGATTGGGTGAAGATAGATGAAGGCTGCCAGCCTAGCCAGATAGAATTTTGGAGATAATTCTGTCATCTGTAAATATTAATGTAAACCACAGGCTTGTTGTCTTAAATGGTAAAAATAGTGTTACCCGTGGAACTGAAAAAAATGTAACCGTGCACTCTGCTGACCAAGTAAAACATGTTGTGACTCTTTGATGTAAACACGGCTCCGGCCGGTCTAGATGAAGGAATTCTCACTATTGTTTTAAGGCCAGAGTTAATGGCCAGAATTTGCATGCATAAATGTCCTTTATTGCTTTGGTTTCTGCCCAGAGGTGAAGAATGTAAATATAGTTTCTGTTAGCCTGGGAACCCAGGGAAGTGTAACAAATGATGTAATGTGAACCAGGAATGTGATTTTTAAAACAGAGAGAATCATAGAGCATTAAGCATTTTTGTCTGGTTCCTATTAGAAGACCAAAGGCACATTCTTTTGAATGCGTCTTGGTCGAACATAAAAGACTGAAACGGCAAAATATCGAAGCAGCATGTAAACAAACTCTTTCCCTGGGAAAAACTTCTCTTGGCCGCTTCAGTACTTTGCCATTTTTGGCACCGTAGTGCAGTCTTGGTGTTGGTATATTTAAGTCAGGGTGTGGACTTTTTTTTGTTGAACAGTGATTTTTTTCCCTTGGAAAAAAAATCGCTGTTCTGACAGTTCGATATTGTAAGCTTTTGCTTACATAGAGTTGATTAATCACCGTCCGCTTTTTTAAGCATTCAGTGATGTAATATAGACCCTTTTTGTCTTGACCATCCCACTCATCAGCACTGTCTTGCTCTATATGTAAGTTTATCTTAGACTTGTGTTTTCTCTTAGAAATAGCTAGAAACTAGAAAGATTAGACTAAGTGTTTTTCTGTGATGCCAGAACTGTACTACTGAATTATTTTAAGTATTTTCTCTGTGATCTCTGAACTCTTGAGTAGCACTGTGCAGTAAAAAGTATTGTCTTGTGTTTTGACTATTTGTTATTAAATATTTTAAACCCTTTCAACTGTGGCTGTTTTTGTAGAGATAATTTAAGCTCTTTAGAGTACTTGCATGCCTTTGGTAAAATTGTACAAAGCCACTTCAATAACTTTAGCCCTGGGCTATACTACCAACTGGATAATAATATTGCACAGTAATAATTGGACACCCTTTTAAGGGCCTTTGAGTAGCTGATAAATATTAGTGGGTGGTGGCAGCTGGTACTACCATATAGTCTGGGAAAAAGGGGCACAGTTGGAGAACCTGTGCCAGCCTTCCCCAGGAGTTTCTGTGTGGTTGTATAAACTCTTCTCAAAGTGTATGTGTGTGTGTGTGTGTGTGTGTGTGTGTGTGTGTGTGTGTGTGTGTGTGTGTGTGTGTGTGTGTGTGTGTCAGCTACTTGGGCAGGGACACAAAGCACTGGTTGGACAGAGAGGGTGCTGGAGGTTTTAGCTTGCCCACTAGGCTGAGATCTGGACCCTATAGCTGTGCCAGTGGGGAGTCTTATTGGGGTTTTGGAGAGCAAGGGAGCGACCAGCCCCGGACTGACTGTGATCTCTGTGTGCTCTTAAGGGAAATTGCACTTTACTGTGTGTATTTGTTATCCTTTCATCCTATATGAGACACCTCTCACTGGTGTTAGTGGTGAGGATTGAGGCTCCTTGATTACTGGGCCAGGGCATGAGAGTCACATATTAATTGTTTGGCAGTGGTGGGATATCCACACCACATATTAATTGGTTATCAAAAATTAATTGGCTTGTAGTGGTGTGGGTAGAGTGAATTCCTGTAGCTTGTGTACAGTGAGCTTTGAAGGTGTTTTGTACTCTAAATCAGCCATGCAGTGAATACTCTAGAGTTCAGATCACAATTGTTTTATTTCTTTTGTTAGTTTAGTTAGTCAGGGTGAGCAGGCAGCATGTCAGCAGAGGAGTATGGAAAGCTGACGAGGAGCTAGCTGTCCGAGATGTGCCAGGCTAGGAGACTGGTGCATGGAAACCTGACTAAGGCAGACCTGATTGCAGCCTTGGTTACAGCTGCATCCAAAAACAGCAACCAGGAGGACAGTCAGACTGGCAGTGGAGATATAATACCCTCGGAGAATAGATGCCTCAACCTTTCTGCAGAAGACTTAAAAATCCATCTGGAGCTAAAGAGACTTGAGTTGGAGGCCAGGCGTTTGGAGATAGAAGCAGCTGAGAGACTGAGGAGTCTACAGGCAGAGGAGAATGAGAATCTGCAATGCCTGGATGCCGAGGAAAAGGAGTGGCAGAGGAAGCATGAGAGGGAAATACTGACTCTTCACCAGAGTCATGGAGGTAATGGGGGAGGGAGTAACTGGAGCCCAGAATCACAAAAGGTCAGTAAATTTCTTCCGCAATTTAAAGTGGGGGATAATTTTGATAGTTTCATTCATATGTTTGAGAGGGTATGCAAACAGTATGGTGTTGACCAAAGGCTCTGGGTACGGTTCCTGACCCCCTTACTCCATGGTAAAGCTGTAACTGTTTTGTCAAAAATGTCTGACGTTGCATTTTTTGATTATACTGCTGTTAAAAATCACTTGTTAGAATTGTTTAAGCTAACACCTGAAATGTATAGGAAAAGGTTTTGTGAGCATAGACGCAAGGCAGATGAAAGTGTGTGTGAATATGTTGCTGAACTGAGCACTTATTTCCATAGGTGGGTGAGTGGATGTCGTCAACACCTTTGAAGGGCTGGCAGACCTTTTGGTGAGGGAACAAGCCCTTAGCACTTTGCCTGAGGACATGTGGATCTGGTTAGCTGATAGGCAATGTGCCACTTCAGATGAGTTGGGGAAGAAGGGAGACCTATACCTGGCAAGCAGGGCAGCCCTGCACAGGAAACGGACCCCTAGTACTGCTCATGGGTCTAAAGGACCCCATGGTGGGCAGCACAGACTGTCCCAACAGAATCTGCTGGTAGCAGGGAATGCCACTAGTACAGGTACACGTCCAGGAGCTGGGGATAAATGTTTTGAATGAAACCAGTGGGGCCATGTGGCATACAGATGTCCACAGAGGCAAGGTGGGGAACAAAAGGTGAGTGAGCCAGTAAGTGTTAAAGACAACATGCCAATAGTAAGTTGTCTTGGAGATAATAAGGTTACCAAACTACCATCCTGCAGATGTCCTGATAGAGAAGGATTTGGATGAGGGAGTACCATGTGTTTGTGCAGTTACACGCAGTCAGGCTAGGAGACATGCATGTGAGTCTGGTAGCCTGGGGGAGACGCAGACAGACTGCGTACTTGCAGCCAGGACTGGTGAGGTGGTTTACTTCAGGGAGGGAGCTACCCTGTAGCAGTGAGACTGAAGATGAGCCACAGCTGCTTGGGGGTACTGATGGTCCCTTGGCCAGAGTGACTGCAAAGGTAGAGGGGAGTAGTAGTACCCAGGCTGACAGTGAGGCACCACTGTCAGAGGATGCCAGACTTCCTGTGGAAGAGGAGCTGGGAAGGGTTACAAGGAGAGAGTTGAGACAGGCTCAGCTCTCGGACCCTACATTGCAAGGCCTGATGTAGGTAGCTAAGGAGGCACCTGATTCTCAAGGAAAGGGGGAACCTGTATACTGGGACAAAGGGTTACTACAGAGAGTGGACCAGTGAGGGAGGGTCAGAAGGTGAGAGAGTACAGCAGTTGGTAGTGCCTAGAGCCTACCGTCTGGCACTTCTAGCTATAGCCCATGATATTCCCTTTGCAGGTCATATGGGCATAAAACTTACAAAGAGGCATATTATGCAGAACTTCTATTGGCCTGAAATTTCCAGAGATGTAACAGGGTACTTCAGAACCTGTGAGCAGTGCCAAAAGGTAGGCAAGGCAGGAGACAAGGTGAGAGCTCCTTTGATGCCTTTGCCTGTGATTTAGGTGCCATTTCAGAGGGTTGCTATGGATATTGTGGGTCCTCTGAGTACCCCAAGTTCCACAGGGTAAAAGTATATCCTAGTGGTAGTGGAGTATGCTACACGATGCCCCGAGGCAGTGGCTCTGTCCTCCATTGAGGCAGAGAAAGTGACAAATGCATTATTAGCGATTTTCAGCAGGGTAGGTTTCCCAAAAGAAATACTGACTGACAGAGGTGCCAGTTTTATGTCAGACCCTGCTGGCTTGTCTTTGGAAGTCCTGTGGGGTGAAGCACATGAAGACCACCCCCTACCATCCCCAGACTAATGGTCTTGTTGAGAAGTTAAACTCTACAATCAAGTCCATGCTATGGGCATTTGCAGATTAGTTTAAGAGGGAGTGGGACAAATATTTGCCCCATCTGTTGTTTGCTTGCTTGCTTGCAGAGAGGTTTCCCAGGAATCCACAAGTTTTTCACCCTTTGAGTTGCTGTATGGGCATAGGGTGAGGGGACCTCTAGATTTAATTCAAGATGAGTGGGAAGGTGAGTGTGAGTCTCACAAGGAGTCTGTTGTGGCATACGTCCTAAACCTCAGGACAAGGCTGAAGGAACTCATGGGCTTGGCCCGGAGAACCTGGCAGAAGCCCAACAACAGAAAAAGATGTGGTATGACAGAAATGCTCGAGCTAGAGAGTATGCTGTGGGGCAGCAGGTGATGGTTCTCATTCCTGTAGACACAACAAGTTTCAAGCAGCTTGGGAGGGACCCTACAAGGTGGTAAGAAAGTTAAGGGATGTTAACTACATGGTGGAACTGCTATGCAGAAAGCAGGGGCACAAACTGTACCATGTTAAAATGATGAAATCTTACCATGATAAGGAGGCCCTTGTGCTGAGCATTTGCAGTGGATTGCAGGAAGAGTCTGAGGGAGATCTGGTGACTGATCTCCTCAGTGAAGCTCGGGCTGACACCTCAGTGGAAGGGGTAGCAATGTCCTGGCAGCTATCTCCTACCCAGGTTCGAGAAATCTGACCAGTGTTGCAGGAATTTGCGGACATGTTCACTGGGAAACCAGGGTGCACCCACTTGGGGCAGCACCAGGTGGATGCAGTCCCCTTGTAGATTTCCCGAGAGAGTCAAACAGACTCTGAGGGAGGAGGTACAGGAGATGTTGAAACTAGGGGTGATTCAATAGTCCAACAGTCCCTGGGCCTCCCCAGTGGTGCTGGTGCCAAAGAAGGATGGCAGCACCAGGTTCTATGTGGACTACAGGAAATTAAGTAGTCACACAGGATCAGATGCTTACCCCATGCCTAGGACAGATGAGGCCCTACAGCAGCTGGGTGGGGCTGAGTATATTACAACCATTGATCTTACCAAGGGTTACTGGCAGGTGCCCTTGACTCCCAGTGCTAGAGAGAAGTCAACCTTTGTGACTCCTTTTGGCTTGTATGAGTTCACAAAGATGCCCTTTGGCATGAAGAATGCACCCTTTCCAGAGGCTGGTAGATCATATCCTAGCAGGAGCAGGAGGGTTTGCCCTTGCTTACCTAGATGATGTTGCCGTCTACAGCCATTGCTGGCAAGACCACCTTCAACATGTCCAGGAGGTGCTGGGCAGACTACAGAGGGCAAGGTTGACCATTAACCAAGCAAATGTCAGGTGGGTATGGCAAAGGCTTCCTACCTAAGATATAGAGTGGGGAGTGGTAAGATAAGGCCAGAAACTGCCAAAGTCAGGTGAGGGCAAGGAAGAATAGGCATGATAAGGTAGTGTGGACCCCAGCAATGCTATCCAAAAGGTATGTCTAGCCATAGTGTGGGCACTGCAGAAACTTCAGCCTTATCTGTATGGAAGCAAATTAACTGTTATGACAGATCACAACCCCCTAATATGGTTTAACAGTGGTGGGATTAGCAATGCCAATGCCTTGAAGTTTGGGTGACGATAGATGAAGGCTGCCAGCCTAGCCAGATATAATTTTGGAGATAATTCTGTCATCTGTAAATATTAATGTAAACCAGTGGCTTGTTGTCTTAAATGATAAAAATAGTTACACCTGTAGAAATGAAAAAAAAATGTAACAAAAGTGCACTCTGCTGACCAAGTAAAACATGTTGTGACCCTTTGATGTAAGCATGGCTCCGGCCAGTCTAGATGAAGGAATTCTTGCTATTGTTTTTGCATGCATAAATGTCCTTTATTGCTCTGGTTTCTGCCCAATGGTGAAGAATGTGGGAACCCAGGGAAGTGGGAAGAATGATGCAATGTGAACTAGGAATGTGATTTCAAAAACAGAGACTCGGAGAGCATTAAGCATTTTTGTCTTGACCATCCAACTCATCAGCACCGTCTTGCACTATATGTATGTTTATCTTAGACTTGTGTTTTCTCTTAGAAATAGCTAGAAACTAGAGCAATTAGACTGTGATGTTAGAACTGTACTGCTGAATTATTTTAAGTATTTTCTCTGTGATCTCTGAAGTCTTGACTTGCACTGTGTAGTAAAAAGTATTGTCTTGTGTTTTAACTATTTATTATTAAATATTTGGAAACCCTTTCAGCTGTGGCTGTTTTTGTAGAGATAATTTAAGCTCTTTAGAATGCTTGCATGCCTTTGGTAAAATTGTACAAAGCCACTTCAATAGCTTTAGCCCTGGGCTATACTACCAATTGGATAATAATATTGTGCAGTAATAATTTGATACACTTTTAAGGGCCTTTGCGTAGCTGATAAATATTAGTGGGTGGTGGCAGCTGGTACTACCATTTAGTCTGGGAAAAAGGGGCAGAGCTGGAGGGAGGACCTGTGCCAGCCTTCCCCAGGAGTGTCTGTGTGGTTGTATAAACTCTTCTCAAAGTGTGTGTGTGTGTGTGTGTGTGTGTGTGTCAGCTACTTGGGCAGGGACATGAAGCACTGGTTGGACAGAGAGGATGCTGGAGGTTTTAGCTTGCCCACTAGGCTGAGATCTGGACCCTATAGCTGTGCCAGTGGAGTCTTATTGGGGTCCAGGAGTGCAAGGGAGTGACCAGCCCCGGACTGACTGTGATCTCTGTGTGCTCTTAAGGGAAATTGCACTTTACTGTGTATATTTGTTATCCTTTACTCCTATATGAGATGCCCCTTACTGGTGTTAATGGTGAGGATTGCTGCTCCTTGATGCTTGGGCCAGGGCACAGGCGTCGCAGTGGCATTCACAACTAATTAGGATAGGGGGTTCAAGACCACAGCCCTTTGTCAGGGAGCAGCCATGACTCATCTGTGGTACTCCCTACCCCTCCCCAAGCCCCCCTATCCCAAGCTAGGGAGGAGACTATCACTTTTCCATAAAAACTGGGCTGTCATCACTACAGACCACTGGGTGCTAAACATTATATCAAAGGGTTACAAACTTAAATTTGAGCAACCCTTGAAATCCACAGGCTTCCCAGACATAACACCAAACCAAAAAACATTGGCTTCAACCCAACTAGAGTTACTACGCAGTCAGGGTTTGGTGGAACTGATACCAGAACACTTAAAAGGAAGAGGATTTTACTCTATACTCATCCTGGTACCCAGAAAAGAAGGGACTTGGTGGCCAATTCTGGACCTGTCAATACTCAACCAGTTCCTACAGGTTCCAAAATTCAAGATGGTAACCCTTTAAAAACCTGCTGCTATAATCTCTGCAAATGCTTTCATGGTTACCCTGGATCTAAATGATGCATACCTCCGTATTCCCATAGAGGAATTACACAGAAACTTCTTATGCTTCAGAGTAGGTACTGGGCACTATCAATTCTATGCTGTCCCCATTGGCTTGTTGGCTGCTCCCAGGGTCTTCACAAAATGCTTAGCCCCACTGATAGTTTTCTGCAGAAAAAAGGGTTCCAAATTTACACTTATTTGGACGACTGCCTTATCCAGGCAATGGACCTGAAAAAACTCTGGTTAGACTTGTTCACCAGAACCTTTTAACTTCCATGGGGATTCACCATCAGAGCACAGAAATCTCAAACAGACCCCTCAACCAGGATTGTGTTTCTAGATGCCCTACTGGATTCAGCTCTCCAGAAGGCCTTCTTACCTCTGGACAAGATCTCTTTCCTGACCTTGTACTTCAAAAAAGTCACGGTCAGGGATTTTCTCACAGCCAGGGAATACCTTGGGGCCTTGGGTTACATGGTGTCTTGCATCCTAATGATTCCCTTGGCCAGACTGAATATGAAAAAACTACAATGGTACCTCACTACAATGGTACCTCAAGAGTGTATGCTGCCAACATTCACAGCCAAGATAAAACTGATTCCTTGCCTCAGAAAGGAATTAGCCTGGTGGATCCAGGTCTCCCCTTAAGATTCACCTCGAAAGGACAAACTCTGACAACGTATGTATCAGAATTAGCCAGGGGAGCCCACTTCAGCTGTCTCCAGATCCATGGAAATTGGGACTTCAAGTTCAGACACAAGCACATAAATCTAAAATTACTTATGGCAGTCATAAATGGCCTGATAGTCTTCCAAGAGAAATGGAAGCCAGGAGTACTAGTAATGAAGACAGCCAATACCTTGCGTTTATATCATGTTATCGAAAGATGAAAATAGCGAACGCTATTTTATCGTCCCCAAAACATCTAAACATGAAAATATCAAACATTCAGAACAGCGAATTTTTTCCCATGGAAAAAATGTACTGCTCCGAAACACACACATACAACACAAGCGCATCAAACAAACAGCAACCACACACATACACTTAAATTTCTACAGCTAACACTACACTAAACTAAACATACACTACTATCTACCCACTTACCTTAACCCAAACCCTAACCCTAAGGTCCCGTCACTATCGCACACTCACCTAACGCACACTCTAACCCTAACTCACTTAAACCGCCCGTAACCCTAAAGTCTGTCACTATCACACACACACGCCTAACCCACGCCCTAACTCACTTCACCCGCCCCTAACTCTAACGTACAAACAGTCGCACACTTACCTGAACCCAACCCGTGACTTTCCACCACAGCGCTAAGAATAGGAAAGCCACAGAAATGGCCAACCGAATTCTTTTCCGAGGAAAGAATTTGCTGTTCTGCAGCTTCGCTATTCTTAGCATTCGCTGAATTGTGTTCGATATTAGAACTTTCGAAGTTTTAATACTTCGAAGTTCTGATATAGACCCAAATACTCAGTGATGTGGTGCATAAACAAGCAGGAGGGACCCACTCTTATCTGCTTTGCTGCCTAGCAATGGATGTTTGGGAAACATCACACTCTCTAGGATTACATCTCATGGCACAGTACCTGCTGGGTGTACACAACCAACTGGCAGATCACCTCAAAAGAAGCTTGCCAGACCTCCATGAGTGGTGACCAGATCAGGAAGTATTTCTTAGTATAGCCAAAAAATGTGGTGTGTCTCTGAGACCTTTTCACCACCAAGGGTAATGCTTATTTGAAAATATTTTGCTCCAGGGCAAAGTTAAGTCAGCCTGGAAGACCGATGCTTTCTCTTTCACTTGGACAGGCCTCTTTTCTCTGTGACTTCCTTCCAATACCTCTGCTCCCTAGGGTATTTCTAAAGATAAGAGACGAGGGGCCAAGAGTAATACTAATATCCCCCGATTGTCCCAGGCAGCACTTGTATCCTCTGCTACTCAGCTTAACCATCGTGGTGCCATGGCAGCTGCCACAGAGAATGGACCTGTTAATACAGGACAAGGGCAAGATTATACACCCCAACCTGCAGACTCTGAAATTGTCAGTTTGGTGGATTCCTTAACCTCATGGATAGATCCTCTCCTTGACAGGCAGGTTCAGGATAAAGACCTAGCACAAGGAAATCTTACTGTGCCATATAGAAAAGATTCTCCATTTGGTGTGGGTAAAAAGCATAAAATCCTCATCTAGTCAAGATTCCTGTCATTCTGGCCTATTTGACCAGCTTTTCTGACAAAGGTTTCACTTAGCTGAATGCTTCAGCTATCTCAGCCTACGTACCGTTCTGCCTCCCATCTTTTCTCACCCCCTCATGAAAGTTTCTGTGAGGGGTAGTTCACATCAGGCCACCCAAAAAGCCTCCTGTCTCACCCTGGGACATCTGTTTTGTGTTGGAAAAATTTACCCTTTTACCATTCAAACCAACTGCTTCTTCTGAGTTGACATTTTTGATCTAGAAGACTGCCCTGTTATTAACTATTACCTCACTCCACCCGTGTTTGGGGAATCAGCTCAAAAAACTTCTGTGAAAAATCTCAGCAGTTGAAAAACCGATGGCTAACAGGAAAAAAAAACTAGTAGTGTCCCTGTTAAAGTACCACATTCTTCAAAAGAATATAGTGATGGAAAGATCCTTTGCAGTATCACACAAAAGAAAGGCAGTGAAAATGAAAGTAGGGCTCTCAACGCTGCTTCTTGTCTGAAGACGTCTGCCTATTTGTAAATACTACTTTACAGGCAGGTGAGCGCTGCTCGGGTAATGTGTTAAAGCTTGTAAAAACATGCACTTATTTTAACTGTTTAGAGAGGGGGTGTTCCTCACCACTGGGGGTACGGTCTAGGACACTGCCTTGCCAAACAAGTTAACCTGTTTCAAAAGACTGAGCAGCTGCATTTCAATTGCATCTAATGAAAGATAATAAATTTGCTCACAAAATCTTCAACAAAAGTGCAGCAAAATGTGATTGAAAAGCAAAATCAAGTCCATTAAAAAACAAAAAAAGAAAACTTGTGTCTTAATCTGTTACAGTCTACACTACAGTTATTTTTCTTTATTATAAAACCAATCTAGCTATTGCCCAGGCATGGATGCCGCCTTCCAGTAAATTACATTCCTAGCTTAAACCATTAATAAACCGATAAAACAAAAAGGAATAAATTGTGGAGAATGTTGACCTGTCAATAAATGCAAAAACAGAAATAGATTCTCAAATTTCTGGAGCCGATTCTGCAATGCTTTTGTGTACCTATGTCAGATCTGCCTGCGGGTATTAGGTCTACATTCATGTTCTGATTCCTATAGCTGAGAGCTCCAGCATTAGATGTTTTCATCTAAAGTGGGTAGATGTTACCAATGATCTGGGGTTGATTTATTGCTTTGTGGGCGACATGGAGCTTGCTTGGTAGTTATTCAAATAAGAGATACCCCTGTTTAAGCTGTTGGGGTTATATCTTTAACTTTTTTTTATATGAAAACCAAACCAGGTTACCGAGAAATACACACATACAAAATATATATGTGTGTGTGTGTGTGTGTGTGTGTGTGTGTGTATATGTGTGTATATGTATGTATGTATGTGTATATATATATATATATATATATATATATATATATATATATATATATATATATATATATATATATTTATATTTCAGTAAAAATTGTGGTGGGCCAATTTCTTAAGGTTCGGTACGCAGTTAATAGAAAATGAGGCATTCAGGTCTGGCGGTTTTCTTGCTGTCAGTCGAATCTGTCATTCTTATTCCTTCTTCTCTAGTCTGTCATTTCTGTTGCTATCCAGGTCTTTCATAGTGGATCCTGTGAATGACATGAAAAGTAAAAGTGTTGTGTCCAATGTTTTCTTCAACGTGCGTGACCAAGGAGTTCGTTGGGGTGCCTTGACATATGTCAGTGCAGTGATGTGCTGGCCTGGTCTTTAACTTATTGATAGTTTTTCCCACATATGAAGCCAGACTAAGCTTACATTATGCTCTGTAAACAATTGTGTTAGAGGTGCAGTTACTGTGCTCCAAAATTTTTTCTGGCTGTTAGGACAAAAGAAAGCATCCTGGTTTCTCATAAATCTGCAGTAGTTGCAGAAAGGTGGGCTGCATTGATAGGTGCCTTTTCTAAGTTGCAAGTTCTGTAGTGGTGCTGTTCTTTCTACATAGTGCCTTATGCTCTTGTTTTCATCGATGGCAAAGGTTGGTTTTAGCGGGAGGATCTTATTCAGAGTCTTGTTCTCACTAATAGTGCACCAGTTGTTTGCTATTGCTCTCTTGATGTCATTAAAGTCCAATTTGTAGGTGAGGGTGATGCTAGTCCTCCACCTACCATCGTCCCTGTGTCTGATGAGGTTATGGAAATATCTTTCAGTCTGTTCAAAGGATTGCTTCAAACTAGGGTCGTTGTTTTCTTTATGAATATTGATGGGGGTCTGTAATTTGTTGGACGAAACAGTTGCAATATTCTTGGGCCAGAAAGTCTTTTTGTAGTTCTGTGATACTTTTTTGTGAATGATTCTTTTTCCTTAGTCAGTCTTGCTATCCTCACTCCTTGCAATGTATTTGCATTAATTTCTGTTCTCCACGGATGCATGCTGCTGCTGCTGTAGTAGAGTAGCAAGTTGACCCAGGTTGGTTTTTGGTATAAATTACTGGTGAGTAATCCTGTATCTAGATTTTTACTAATCTGGATGCACATAAAATTAACTGTATACAGGCTGTGGGTGGTGGTAAACTGGAGGACATTTGTGGAATTGATGTTTCAGAAATCACTCAAGAAGATCCAGGCTCACTTTACAAGTAATAAATATGTCATCAATAAAGCAGAGGTTGCAGGTCATTTGATGGTAGAAGGGGGAGGTGTGCACATGTTCCTCTTCCCATTTTTCCAAGCATTAGCCAAGCTCGGGACCATGGCTACTCCCATTGCAATCCATGTGCTTTGTTTAAAATATTTACCTTCAAATTGAAAATAGTTATTGTTAAGGACAAGTTTTAGCAGCCTTCCTATGAATTATGTTTCCCTAGGCAGGGCTTCCCACTCCTTGTTGTAAGCTTTGGTTAGTGCTTGTATGCAGTAATAGGTTCATAGGTTGGTACTGGGCTATCTGCCCGAAGGCATATATTAGCCCAGCCATGTTGTGCGGTATTCACCACTCCTTTGTAGTTCCCTAGACCCTTGTACTAACAGCTAGTACCCTTGGCCCCTATCTAGTAGTGCTGTTGGTGTGATCCCCGGTGTGAACTTTCTGTTACCCATCCACTCATCAAGGTTCCTCTTGAAGAGTGATAGTGAGGATCTCTGTCTTATGTAGATCGGGATCCTGTTCCATAGTAAGGGAAGTCTCTGCGAAGGGAATCTATCCCTCCAGCATGTTCTATTCATTGTTGTGTTGAGGTTTATATCCCTAGAGCTTGTAGCTCGAGTAGATTTGGTTTTGCTAAGATGGAGCATGTTCAACAATTCTGGGTTGGACATGGCTCTTTACGTTAAACAGAGATCGCCTCTGAGAAGGCGGTATGCAACAGAGAACAGTCTTAGCTTTTTCAATCGTGCTGCATAGGGCAACTGTTTGAGGCCAGTAATCCTCTTGGTTAGGTACCTTTGTGGTCTCTTCAGCTGCTAGAGATGTCTAGCCAGGTACATTCCAATTGGTGCATTGTACTCAATAATGGGTCTGATGAGGGAAGAGTAGAGAGGCACCATTACATCCTTAGATCTTGATGCGAACCCTTTCATGATCAGATGGGTCACATAGAAGGATTTTCTAACCACTTTGATAACATGGTTATCAAAGGAAAGCTGACTATCTACTTGGGTCCCTAGATCCCGTATTTCTTCTTCAGATTTCAGGGGATTACCTCCTATGTTGTAGTTTGCGGGTACTCTGTCTTTTTCCAAAGGGGATTACTACACATTTTTTGCATTTAGCTTGAGACCATGGCTTTGACAACATGCATCAGTCTCATTTAGGCCCTTCTGGAGGATCTCCATGTTGGCCGGAGACTCTATTATAGCACCCAGTTTGCAGTCGTCCGCAAACGTAGTCAGCCACAGCCCTTCCGTGCTTGCCTGTACTTCTGAGAAGTATATGACAAACAGGAGGGGCCCCAGGACAGAGCCCTGAGGCACACCACTCATTACTGATCTGGATTTGGACATAGATCCTGCTACTCTTACTTTATGGGATCTGTCTGAGAGCCAGTTTGCGATCCATCTTGTGACGTAAGGGTTTATGCCCAGGCTGGTGAGCTTATCAATAATACCTGAATGGGGAATGGTGTCAAATGCTTTAGCAAGGTCAAGGTAAGCCGTGTGTACCTCCTTTTTCCCCCTTGCAGAAAGTGGTGCATTGTGTTTGCCTTTTCTAAGTTGCAAGTTCTAGCCCTGGATTCAAGTTTCTCTATGTCGCATTCACCTGACCTAGTGTGTTTCAAGTGTATGCTTGTTTCATGAGCAGTTGGTTAGGGAGGATCTTACAGAGTCTTTCCACTAAGCACCAGTTGTTTGCTATTTCTCTCTTGATTTCATTAAAGTCCAATGTGTAAGTGAGGGTGATGCTAGTCCTCCACCTACCATCGTCCCTGTGTCTGGTGAGGTTATGGAGATATTTGTCTGTTCAAAGGATTGCTTCAAACTAGGGTCTTTGTTTTCTTTATGAATATTGATGGGGGTCTATAGTTTGTTGGACGAAACAGTTGCTATATTCTTGGGCCAGAAAGTAGTTGTGTGATATTTTTTGTGAACAATTCTTTTTCCTTAGTCAGTCTTGCTATCCTCACTCCTTGCAATGTATTTGCATTCATTTTTGTTCTCCACGGATGCATGCTGCTGCTGCTGTAGTAGAGTAGCAAGATGACCCAGGTTGGTTTTCGGTACAAGTTACTGGTGAGTAATCCTGTCTCTAGATTTTTACTAATCTGGATGCCCAAAAAATTAACTGTATGCAGGCTGTGGGTGGTGGTAAACTGGAGGACATTTGTGGAATTGATGTGTTTCAGAAATCACTCAAGAAGATCCAGGCTCACTTTACAAATAATAAATATGTCATCAATAAAGCAGAGGTTGCAGGTCATTTGATGGTAGAAGGGGGAGGTGTACACATGTTCCTCTTCCCATTTTTCCAATGTGTTAGACAAGCTAGGGACCATGGCTACTCCTATTGCAATCCATGTGCTTTGTTTAAAATATTTACCTTCAAATTGAAAATAGTTATTGCTAAGGACAAGATGTCCTTCAAGGATGCATCTGCAGTCCTAACATATGGGTTGTCCTGCCTCAGGCAGCCCTTCGGTCGGCCGGATTCCAAAGTCTGGGTCTGGCCTCGGCTGATGTCGCACTTCACCTGACGTCATAGCTGCTGTTTATTGGGTATAAAGGCATCAGCCGACGCCATTTTCCTCAGTCTTTCTTGCCGCGCGGTGCCCGAAGCAGAAGCTGTTCGCAAGTGCCGGTCGGTCAGATCCAGAGATTTCTACTACCGAAGACTTCTAAAAAAGCTAAGTACCCCGTTGGGGACTCTTTCTTGCCTCAGCCGATGTCAGACAAAGTAAATAATTGTTTAACTTGTGGGAAACAAATACCTCATAAGGATTTCCACTCTTACTGCCTTCCTTATTTAGGCCCAGACCACGGCGTATCAGCTGTCTAGCCTGTGCTTCTTCAACCGATGGACACTTAGACGCCGGTCGGAGTTTGCAGAGGAGTTTTGGTCCCGCTTTTGCATACAAAATGCCGTCGGAGACTCCGACTACTCATTTAGCTAAAAGCGCAAGGAAAAGGACCGACATCGCGCGCGGTTTCGCTGAAACCACGGTTAGGCACCGTGAGTGTCTCGGTTTCGCTGAAACCGAGCCTCCGGTTCCTCCTTCGCGAAAACATGCCTCCATAGCGAGGCCTCACAGAGCATGGCTGAATCTGCTACTGAATTTACTGCTACAGAAGCAGGCACCCAGGATTTGTCAGACACTATTCCTTTAGACATATCTACCCCTGCACGTGGGGCTGCTAGACCCCCTGCTTCTATGTCTATCAAGGTGTTTGCCAGGGCTAAAGCAGCTAAATCTTCTAAGGCCTAACCTGCTAAAACTCCTTCACATAGGCCTACCTCTAGTTCCCAGATACTCAGCCTGGCTGAGGATCTCATTTCTTTGATCAGGGGATCCCAACCTCACCCAGACAGGGACTCTCAGCCCCCTCCAGACAAGAGGCCTAGGACTGAACCCCCGGAACCTGTCACTA
This sequence comes from Protopterus annectens, assembly GCF_019279795.1. Classification (NCBI taxonomy): domain Eukaryota; kingdom Metazoa; phylum Chordata; order Ceratodontiformes; family Protopteridae; genus Protopterus; species Protopterus annectens. The sequence continues at coordinate 22,812,289 of NC_056750.1, forward strand.
CAGATTATTCCTCGGATGACTCAGACATTACAGACCCTCAGAGGCCCATGTTCTCCTTATGAGGATTCTGATGCAGAAGACTCCATTCCTTCTGCTTCTCCTCCTGAAGAATTTTCCTTTGGGGAAACCTTGCATGCTACGAGGGAACACTTCCAATGGCAGGGCCAGGATTTTTCAGATTCAAGGAAAAGGCTAAGGACCTTTTTACACTTACCACAGCATAGGCCTTTAGCCATTCCGCCAGTACTAACAGTTGTTGATGATGCATATAATGATGCCTGTACTGCCCCTGATTCTCTTCCTCTGGCCCTGCCAAGCCAGACAGATATTACAGGGTCCCGGACACACATTACCATTTGTATAAGGCTCCTGTTGCAGACCCTGAAACCATTTGACGGAGCCCTAAAGGTGCGGCAGCTGCCTCTGCCAAAACCCTCTTCCTCTGAAAGGGAATCTAGAGCATTGAGAGATGGGGTAAAAAGGTTTATACTTCTGCTACTCTTTGCCAGGGCCTTAACTGTCAATTTCACATGATTCAGTCCAGGAATTTTTGTTAGACCAGCTAAATAAAACTGTCTTCTCCTGAACCTTTAGACCAAGTCCCTTCAGGATTTGGTACATAACTCTCAGCAGGGCAGTAACCCTTTCTTAAAATGTGGCTATGGTGCACTGGAGGCTTCCTTTAGATCAGCTATGACTGGAACAGTGATTCAAGGCATGCCTGGTTAAAAGAACAATCCTTACCAGACCATGTTAAGTCAAAACTCCTAGATGCTCCCATGGAGAAACAAAGTTTGTTTGGCTCCCCTGCACAGGAGGTTCTAAAAAAGGTGGAAGAAAAAGCAAAATCTGTCCAAACAGACAAGGATTTCTTACAGGTCCAACCTCCGAGGTTTAGCAGAAATTGGCCTTCGAAGAATTGGTCCTTTCCAGACAACTCCAGAGCACAGAGAGGCAGAAATAGACGCCCAGAGGCAGAGGTCAATCCAGGGTGCCTACAGGGGGTGTCAGTGGCAACCTACCAACCAGAGAAGTACTGCCACAGATTCAACTACAACCACTTCCACAGGCAGACACAATGACTTGGCTCTGTTCCGCCTACCAGGGAACAACATTTAGACTTAGACAGACCTGAATTGCCATTGATAGGTTTTTTCCATATAAAAAGATTTGGCCTTTATGGTTATCCTTGGCAACTTTTTTTTCAAAATTAGCTTTAGTTGACTTGATGAGGGCCCTCAATTTCTTACTAATGCTGATCAGGGATGATTTTTCTACTTGAGATTTGGCCTTTTTTTGTACAAGTCTCCTCCTTTTATTGTAAAGTTTGTTTATGGCAGTGACCCACCAGACTGGTTTCTTCTTGCTTGAGGAAGGAGTTTTGATTTTATTTGGGATATCACGGTCCATGCAAACCTGAACATGCACATAGAGTGCCTTGGTGTAGAATTCCATGCCCTGGACATCATTATCCTTCTGGAAGGGAATAGTGAAGCTTTCCACTTCGGATGCAAGTAGTTTGAAGTTTGCTTTGGAAAGGTTTTTGACTATGGTTTCTTTGACTGGGGAAGGTGGAGGGGTGAGGATGTCCAGGGTTATCAGTTTGTGGTCGGATCTGACCAAGGAGGGAGTGATAATGGGTGTGGTACAATGGGCGCCCATATTTGTGATGATTAAATCCAATATGTTGTCCCCTCTAGTGGGGGAACATACTAGTTGTTCAAGGGCATTTGAATTTATAAATTCTGTGCATCGCTGAGCATAGGAGTTGGAACACTGGTAGTTCGCCCAGTCTATACCAGGGTAGTTGAAATCACCCAAGATTATGGTGTTGTGTAGGATCTTTATATTTTCCAATGTCTCAAGGAATGCAGAGTGAGCATCTTAGGACATGGTGGGTGATCTATAACCGGCTACGACTTGAAATGTGGTTTTGCCTGCTGATATTTGCGCATGGTTGATCTCTGGGGCATCATGCTGCGCTACTAACCTGGAGATATGGGTATCCTTGATGAATATGGATGCACCTCCGCCCTTTGTACTGCGATCTGGTAACTGAGGCCGGAAGGTATGATATGAATTGTAACCTGGCAGTGCTGGGGTGCTCTCTTGAGCCTTGAACCAGGTTTCCGTCACTGCACAAACATCGATTTTCTCCATGCTGAGGAGAGCCTCGAGTGTGTGCATTTTGAGGTTCTGACTTCTGGCGTTGAGTAGCATTACCCTTAGTTTTTGGTTACCTGTGCTGGTTACAGTGGTTGGCTTGTCCTTTGAGCCTTGCCTAAAAAAGGCACTATGGGGACAGCAAGAGCCTTGGCCAGTATTCGAAAACCTAGGGTGACAGATGCAACCCATCTCTGGCAAAACAGTGAGGCTGGTCTATCATGTCATCCCAGGCAGACAGACACTGGATCCCCTTAGAATGACACCAGAAGCTTAGCCAATTGTTGAAATTGATCATTTTGTCTTTGTGTTGTGGTATCATTCTAGGTGAAGGTAGTATGCTGCTCAAGGTCAGGGTCATACCAGCTTGGGCTACATGATCAGATAGCTCCTCAATGTCCCTTTTCATGTAGTCCAGGGAGGTACGTCTTAGATCATTCACACCAACATGTACAATGACAGAGTACTTGTTCTGGAGTGACCTAAGTGCCTGTTTTATGTGGCGGATCTGAGCACCCGACAGACAGCTGACAGTAACCTTTTCCTTGTTCAGCCTGCTGAGTGGAACATCCATGTGCCTTACTATAGAGTCTCCTATTACTAGCGTGTTAGGTATGGTGTTTCATGTGAGAGAACATACCTCCTGAGAGATGAAACATGACAGGGGAAGAGACTTCTGAAGCATCTCTGGCACCCCCTGATGCCTTCAACAGCAGAGGAATAGAGAAAGTAATACACAGTTTGGGCACCACTCACAGGACCCATACCATACACAACTGGGTAGATCACTAGACCAGAAATGAACGAATAAGAATGGTAGATTCGACTAAGAGCAGGAAAACCACCAGGCCTGAATACCTCATTTTTCTATTACAAATGCTAGGTTACAGTGAGTAATAATAACATGATTTGATACAATAAAACAGATAGTATACAAGTTGTGACAAAGGGAACTACTGCCAGCCTAGCTACCTGGAACTTCATAAATAATTGTACGTCATTTGTGATTTATATAGAAATGTAACAGATGGAGATACTGCCAGCCCAGCTATCTGGAATTTCGGAAGTGGTTCTGTGTCTAGGTTAGCAAATCTTCAAGAATTGGTCCTTTCCAGACACTCCAGAGCACAGAGAGGCAGAAATAGCGCCCAGAGGCAGAGGTCAATCAGGGTGCCTAAGGATGTCAGTGGCAACCTACCAACCAGAGAAGTACTGCCACAGATTCAACTACAACCACTTCCACATGGCAGACACAATGACTTGGCTCTAGTCCCTACCAGGGAACAACTGGAAGCACCCTTGGCGGAAAGCTAGTTTATTTTCGTTCAACTGGCATTACATTACAGGAGATAACTGGACTTTTGTTACCGTGCTGGTTACAGGGTTTTACTTCGACTCTACCAATTAGAGCATGCCAAACACCACCAAGGGCAAAAAAGGCCTAAGACAAATCAACAACCTAAAGGTGAGAGCATGAAATACCACCTATGGAAAAAGGGAGGATTATACTCCAGGCTTTTCCTGGTCCCAAGAAAAGAAACAAGAAGCCTTTCCACTTGTTGAAATTGATCATTCTCATTGTTCATAATTCAAAATGCTGACCCTAGTAGCTGCTTCCATCAGGGCAACCAGCTTGGCTGGTGATCAGATCTCAAGGCTACCTGCACGTCCCTATAGACCAGATTGCAAGACATCTCAATTCTTGCAGGACAATGCATTATAATTCTCAGCAGTTTACCTTTGCCTTATCTACTGCCCGAGTATTCACGAAATGCCTGGACAGTAATTGCTCATTGCAGGGTGCTGAGTAAATCCACCCATACCTGGAGACTCCTATTACAACAAGAAAGTAAAAAGATTTTGGAAAACATACCTCCTTTAAGCTTGGGATACACAGAAACATGCAAAATCAGCTACCATCCCAAGATAACATTCTTGGGTGAGAACTGGATACATCAATTGGGCCTTTTCACAGGAACATACAAAACAACTGCGAGTCCTATCCAGAAATGAACAACACGAATGGGATTACTGCAAAGGGAAAACCTGCAAGGGCCCCCAATACATCATTTCTATTATTCAATGCCAGGCTGCATATGAGAAAGTTAATGTACCTAAAGAATGTATGTTACAAAGCACAGTCTAGAAGCCCAGCTACCAATAACCCTGCATAAAAGAATTCCTGTGGTGGGCTCAGCCTGTAAATGTAACAGGAGATACTTGCCACAAACTCTCCAAGCCAGACTCCTTTGACGCCCAGACCTAGGATGGGAGGACACATGGTGACAAGTGTATCAAGGTATGGCTAGAACCCCGAAGGTAAATTTAAAAACACAGCAGATGCTTTGGGGTGAAACAGAAATCCAGCATAAACCATCCTTCAACAGGGTCATGTTTGAACAAGGACGACAAACCACAGTCAACTGGCAAAACTTCAAACAGGTTGGTAATACATTTTTCCTCTATGCCGGATGGCAATGGACCTTTGAATGTCACTGCAAGGCAACATTCAACTTAGGCCAGATTTGTCTAGGAAGAATTTCTCAGACACCTTAAGCAGAACTACCACGGATGCTAAAAGGAGCTTTTTATCCAGAATCTTAAAGCGATATTGAAATGGGGTACCAGAGAAGCCCTTTAAATCCGACAAACCACCAATCAAGAAATTCTGATATTAATTTACCACCACTTCTTGGAAGGTGAAAACCCATTTTTAGCTGTAACCTGACAGCATCCACTCACCACTTCCCTACTTGTTGTTCTGTAAGTAATTTGGGGCACAAGTAATCTTTAGATTTAGATGGCATATGTAAAGGGGAATTTCCTTATTTATTGAGACTGTCCTGCAATGGTTTTAAATATTTCCATGATTTTAACTCTGATTAATTATAACTACTGAGTATTGACTTGTTCTTTTATTATTAAATATTTTAAACTAAATAGCCTGGTCTGCTAGAGGTTAAGCTTATCTTGCATATCTATTTCTGGCACTGTACAGCCTCCTAAATGGTGCTTGATCAATTACCTTTGGCAAAGTAAATTCACAGGAGATTGCACCATTGAAATTAAGAGTTCAAATGGCTGTTTATCCACCTTATCTGACAGAAGCAATAAACATGGATCTCCTGTCTCCCACCCACTCAGGCGTTCTTGAGAGGAATAAATGTAAACCTCAAGAAACCACCTTTACTACATGGGATCTCAACTTTGTGCTGGAAAAGTTAACACTTCCCCCTTTTGAACCAGCAGCAACAGCAGAATTACAGTTCTTGTCTTGGAAAACTGCTTTCCTGCTAGCAATCACTTCAGCAAGAAGGGTATCTGAGTTACAGGCATTAATGGCAGTACAACCCTTCCTTATCTTCCATCAGGACAGAGTCTCTCTGAGAACTAACCCTACCTTTATGCCAAAAGTGGTCTCCAGAGTATCATTGAACCAAGCGATTCATTTACCTGCATTCTTCCCCAACCCACAGAACAGGGGGGAAAGACTGCTACATACCTTGGATGTGCACAGACAATTACGCTACTATCTGGACAGAACTAAGACCAGCAGAAAAACTGACCAGCTTCTGGTAGCATATGCAACAGGAATGCAAGGAAAAGCAATTTCAAAACAGACAATCTCAAAATGGATAGGAAATTGCATTCGATTTTGCTACTCTCTTCATGGAAAGACAACTCCTGAAAATATCAGACCTCATTCCACAAGAGCTACAGCCACCACTACAGCTTTCCTACGAGGAGTGGCTACCAAAGACATTTTAGAAGCTGCTACTTGGAGCTCCGTGCATACATTTGCCAAGCATTATAATCTTCCTTATATCTAGATCCCGAGCAGGTTTTGCAACTGCTGTTTTGCAAGGGATCTTAACTACATCATCTTTATCTTAGTGCCTCCTCCCCCAGTTTGGCTATGGTATCCTACCCATATGTTAGGACTGCAGATGCATCCTTGAAGGACATAGTACAGTTTTGTACCTACCATAAATGTAGATGTCCGATAGGTATGCATCTGCAGTCAGGATTACCCACCCTCCTTCCCTCTGTGGTATTCCTAGGGTATTTACCCTCTTTTAGCTAGCTGGGGAATCTATTATGGTGTATTTGTTTGTATATATATATATATATTTTATATTGTTTGCTCTCTACTGTTTGGAATTATTTGCATTTATCCAAATTTAGCCTTCCTAGCGGGCACCTGGCATCTGGGGCAAGAAACACTGAGGAAAATGGCACTGGCTGATGCCTTTATACCCAATAACAGCAGCTATGACGTGGGTGAAGTGCGACATCAGCTGAGGCCAGACCCAGACTTTGGAATCCGGCCGACCGAAGGGCTGCCTGAGGCAGGACAACCCATATGTTAGGACTGCAGATGCATACCTAGCGGGCATCTACATTTATGGTAGGTACAAAACTGTACTTTTTAGCAGCCTTCCTATGAATTATGTTTCCCTAGGCAGGGCTTCCCACTCCTTGTTGTAAGCTTTGGGTAGTGCTTGTATGCAGTAATAGGTTCATAGGTTGGTACTGAGCTATCTCCCAAGGCATATATTAGCCCCGCCACGTTGCTTTTCCCCTTTAGTAGTTCCCCAGACCCTTGTACTAACAGCTAGTACCCTTGGCCCCCTTTTCTTTTTTTGGGGGAAGTTTTGGCCCTTTTTTGGGGGTTTTTTGATCCCCCCGTGGGTTTGGGGGAACTTTCCCCTGTCCGTGGGGAAAATTGGGTATTTTTTTTTTTTTTTTTTCGGCGTTGTTGGATGCGCTCTTGTGCTAGGTTTAACAAAGCACTATTAAGAAGGTTAGACTGTGCCAGGTTAGTGTTTGGGAAGCGTTGCAATTATAAAATGCCGTCGGATGCTCCGCCCGCTTCGTCAAGAAGCGCAAGGACAAAACAGTGAAGCCTAGGGTTGATGAACCGGTCCCGGACGTCGGTTCTTTAGAAGGCTCAGTGGAGCCAGAGGTTTTGCCAGGAGTCTCAGAGAGACTTTACTGTTACAGGATGTGCCTCTCAGGAGGTAGGCCAGGCTGAGGGGCTTCTCAGGTAACTGTTCTTCCCTCTTTCCCAAGGTAGTTGTGAGCCTCCTTCTGTTTCCAAAATTTTGAGAGTGTGGCCAAGCTTACCAGGGGGCTTCTCCTAGCACCAGGTTCTGTGCCCAAGAAACACAGCTAAATGGCAGAAGATTGATTACTATGATTAGAGGTTCTATGCCCCTGATAAGAGGCCCAGGGGTGGAACCTGAGCCGATAGTTTTGAACAGTGTTCAGAGGCTTCTGAGTCTTCAAGGAAGATTGCAGTGAGTATCTCCTTATTCTGATTCTGATGTGGGATGACCCACCCTACAGCTTCTCCTCCTGAGGATTTCATTTTCAGACCCCTGTATTCCATGGTGGTTAATTTTAAATGGGAAGGACAGGATTATTTGACTGTGAAAGGCTTAGGGCTCTTGTTTTAACACCCTCAGCATAGGCCTCAGCTGTTCTCCTGTGTTGAATGTGGTGGAAGATGTTTTGCAGAGGCTTCCTTATCCCTGATTCTTTTGCCTCCTGCTCCTGTTAAACCTGATAGTACTATAAGCTCTGAAGCTCATAAGTATCATTTTAAGAGTCCTAGGCAGACCCGGAAACTGTTTCAGGGCCTAAAGGTGTTAAGGCCTCTGTGGTTAAAAATCCTGTTCCACTGATAAAGAGGCAAGGGCTTTGGATAGGTGGGGAAAGAAAGTGTATACTTCTTCCACACTAGCCATGAGAGGGTTGAATTGTCAGTTTCACATGCTAAAATATCAAAATTATCTCCTTTCACAATTGAAATCTAAGGTGGATGCTTTGGCGGAAGGTATTGAGTGTAAAGAGTTGCTGGATTTAGTTCATGTGTCTGAACAAGTGGGTAAGCATTCTTTGCAATGTGGTTTTGATGCTGTACAGGCCCCCTCGAGGGTGGCTGCCACTAGTTCTGTTCTTCGCATGCCTGGTTGAGGATCAGAATTTAGCTGAGCATGTTAAGACAAGGATTTTGGATGCTCCTTTACAGTCTGATGTGTTGTTTGGTTCGCCTGTGGAAGCAGTTTTAAAGAAAATGGAGGACAAAGCTAAGTCTATGCAAACTGTTAAAGATTTTTGCAGGTAGCCAGTTTAGTAGAAATTGGCCTGCTAAGGGTGGACATATCCTGCTTATGATTCCCAGTCTAGGGGTAGGTCTAGACGTGGTAGGGGAGCTCAAGGTTCTTTTAGGCCTAGAACAGGAGTTCACCTGCTCAGACTTCTGGTGAGGGCAGGGGTCAGTCCTTTTAAACAGACCCAATGACCTGCCTTTTCAGCTGCCAGTAGATTCTCGGGCAGCTCCTTTGGGAGGAAGACTGTCTCTTTTCAAAGAAAATTGGGATTTAATTACTCAAGACAGATGGGTGTTGGATATCATTCACCACGGTTACAGGTTTTATTTCCAATTGCCCCTTTCAAAGGCATGCCAGACGTTCCTCCTCCACAAAGAAAGAGGCTCACAAGCAAATTCTCAGTTACTCCAGATGGGGGCCATTCAAAGGGGCAGTTTTTCCTGTTTTCAAAGGGGAAGGGGCCTTGGAAAACTAGTTCAGGATTTGGCGTACAACCCTTTTATCTTCATCGGAAGGTCTCTGAGAACTAACCCTAAAAAAAAAAAATAAAAAGAAAAAAAAAAAAAAAGAAAAAAAAAAAAAAAAAAAAAAAAAAAAAAAAATAAAAAAAAAAAAATAAAAAAAAAAAAAAAGCTGCTACTTGGACCTCCGTGCATACATTTGCCAAGCATTATAATCTTCCCTTATATTCTAGATCCCGAGCAGGTTTTGCAACTGCTGTTTTGCAAGGGATCTTAACTACATCATCTTTATCTTAGTGCCTCCTCCCCCAGTTTGGCTATGGTATTCTACCCATATGTTAGGACTGCAGATGCATCCTTGAAGGACATAGTACAGTTTTGTACCTACCATAAATGTAGATGTCTGATAGGTATGCATCTGCAGTCAGGATTACCCACCCTCCTTCCCCTCTTTGGTATTCCTAGGGTATTTACCCCTCTTTTAGCTAGCTGGGGGAATCTATTATGGTGTATTTGTTTGTATATATATATATATATTTTTATATTGTTTGCTCTCTACTGTTTGGAATTATTTGCATTTATCCAAATTTAGACTTCCTAGAGGGCACCTGGCATCTGGGGCAAGAAACACTGAGGAAAATGGCATCGGCTGATGCCTTTATACCCAATAAACAGCAGCTATGACGTTGGGTGAAGTGCGACATCAGCTGAGGCCAGACCCAGACTTTGGAATCCGGCCGACCGAAGGGCTGCCTGAGGCAGGACAACCCATATGTTAGGACTGCAGATGCATACCTATCGGACATCTACATTTATGGTAGGTACAAAACTGTACTTTTTAGCAGCCTTCCTATGAATTATGTTTCCCTAGGCAGGGCTTCCCACTCCTTGTTGTAAGCTTTGGGTAGTGCTTGTATGCAGTAATAGGTTCATAGGTTGGTACTGAGCTATCTACCCGAAGGCATATATTAGCCCAGCCACGTTGCACGGTATTCACCGCCCCTTTAGTAGTTCCCTAGACCCTTGTACTAACAGCTAGTACCCTTGGCCCCTATCTAGTAGTGCTGTTGGTGTGATCCCCGGTGTGAACTTTCTGTTACCCATCCACTCATCAAGGTTCCTCTTGAAGAGTGATAGTGAGGGGCTCAGTCTTATGTAGATCGGGACCCTGTTCCATAGTAAGGGAAGTCTCATGGAGGAATCTATCCCTCCAGCATGTTCTATTCATTGTTGTGTTGAGGTTTATATCCCTAGAGCGTGTAGCTCGAGTAGATTTGGTTTTGCTAAGATGGAGCCTGTTCAACAATTTTGGGTTGGACATGGCTCTGTACGTTAGACAGAGATCGCCTCTGAGAAGGCGGTATGCAACAGAGAACAGTCTTAGCTTTTTCAATCGTGCTGCATAGGGCAACTGTTTGAGGATAGTAATCCTCTTGGTTAGGTACCTCTGTGGTCTCTCCAGCTGCTGGAGATGTCTAGCCAGGTACATTCCAATTGGTGCATTGTACTCAATAATGGGTCTGATGAGGGAAGAGTAGAGAGGCACCATTACATCCTTAGGTCTTGATGCGAACCCTTTCTTGATCAGATGGGTCGCATAGAAGGATTTTCTAACCACTTTGGCAACATGGTTATCAAAGGAAAGCTGACTATCTACTTGGGTCCCTAGATCCCTTATTTCCTCTTCAGATTTCAGGGGATTACCTCCTATGTTGTAGTTTGCGGGTACTCCGTTTTTTCCAAAGGGGATTACTATGCATTTTTTTGCATTTAGCTTGAGACCATGGCTTTGACACCATGCATCAGTCTCATTTAGGCCCTTCTGGAGGATCTCCATGTCGGCCGGAGACTCTATTATAGCACCCAGTTTGCAGTCGTCTGCAAACTTAGCCAGCCACAGCCCTTCCGTGCTTGCCTGTACTTTTGAGAAATATATGCCAAACAGGAGGGGCCCCAGGACAGAGCCCTGAGGCGCACCACTCATTACTGATCTGGATTCGGACATAGATCCCACTACTCTTACTTTATGGGATCTGTCTGAGATCCAGTTTGCGATCCATCTTGTGACGTAAGTGTTTATGCCCAGGCTGGTGAGCTTATCAATAATACCTGAATGGGGAATGTTGTCAAATGCTTTAACAAGGTCAAGGTAAGCCGTGTGTACCTCATTTCCCTTATCTATAGCCTGCGTAACTGTCTCAAAGAAATCCACCAGGTTCAGGAGGCATGATCTGCCCTTGACAAAGCCGAACTGTGTGGGGTCCAGCGACTGCAGGTTCCCAATCTCTCCATTTATGAGTTCCATAATGATTCACTCCATAGCCTTACAGATCAGACTGGTCAGGCTTATTGGTCAGTAGTTCCCAGGGTCAGTTGTGGCCCCACCCTTGTGTAGCGGGACCACCGTTGCCGTGCGCCATTTATGGGCACATATCCTGTGGAGAGGCAGAGACTGAACAGGGTATTAAGATGCGGGGTTAATTCCTTTTGGACCTCGCGTATGACACAGCCTGGGACACCATCTGGTCCCATGGAGGCAGTGTTTTTAGCTTTAGATAGAGCCTTGTTAACCAACGTATCAGTAATAATTGGACTTGCACAATCCCCTGGAATGGTAATAGGCCCTGTAGGTGGTGAGGGGGGGAGAAATTCCTTTTGGAGCTCGCATATGACACAGCCTGGGACACCATCTGGTCCCATGGAGGCAGTGTTTTTAGCTTTAGATAGATCCTTGTTAACCAACGTATCAGTAATAATTGGACTTACACAATCCCCTGGAATGGTAATAGGCCCTGTAGGTGGTGAGCGGGGGGGAGAAATTTGCACTGAACCTGTCAGCCAAGATGTTGGCAATGTCAGAAGGGTCAGTGTATTTTGGTCCATTTTGTACTAGCTCAGAACAGACCTGAGCGTTGCCATTTAGGTTTTTGATGTAGCCATAGAAGGCCTTATGGTTATCCTTGGCAACTTTCTTTTCAAAATTAGCTTTAGTTGACTTGATGAAGGCCCTCAATTTCTTACTAATGCTGATCAGGGATGATTTTTCTACTTGAGATTTGGCCTTTTTTTGTATAAGTCTCCTCCTTTTATTGTAAAGTTTGCTTATGGCCAGGGTCCACCAGACTGGTTCATTCTTGCTTGAGGAAGGAGTCTTGGTTTTATTTGAGATAGCACGGTCCATGCAATCCTGAAGATGCCTATAGAGTGCCTTGGTGTAGGATTCCGCATCCTGGATATCATTATCCTTCTGCAAGGGAATAGTAAAGCTTTCCACTTCGGATGCAAGTAGTTTGAAGTTTGCTTTGGAAAGGTTTTTGACTATGGTTTCTTTGACTGGGGGAGGTGGAGGGGTGAGGATGTCCAGGGTTATCAGTTTGAGGTCGGATCTGACTAAGTAGGGAGTGATAATGGGTGTGGTACAATGGGCACCCATATTTGTGATGATTAAATGCAATATGTTGCCCCTTCTAGTGGGGTAACATACTAGTTGTTCAAGGGCATTTGAATTTATAAATTCTATGAATCGCTGAGCATAGGAGTTGGAACATTGGTAGTTCGCCCAGTCTATACCAGGGTAGTTGAAATCACCCAAGATTATAGTGTTGGGTAGGACTTTTATATTTTCCAATGTCTCAAGGAATGCAGAGTGAGCATCTTAGGACATGGTGGGTGATCTATAACTGGCTACGACTTGAAATGTGGTTTTGCCTGCTGATATTTGCACATGGATGATCTCTGGGGCATCATGCTGCGCTACTAACCTGGAGATATGGGTATCCTTGATGAATATGGATACACCTCCGCCCTTTGTACTGCAATCTGGTAACTGAGGCCGGAAGGTATGATATGAATTGTAACCTGGCAGTGCTGGGGTGCTCTCTTGAGCCTTGAACCAGGTTTCCATCACTGCACAAACATCGATTTTCTCCATGCTGAGGAGAGCCTTGAGTGTGTGCATTTTGAGGTTGAGACTTCTGGCATTGAGTAGCATTACCCTTAGTGTTTGGTTACCTGTGCTGGTTACAGTGGTTGGTTTGTCCTTTGAGCCTTGCCTAAAAAGGGCACTATGGGGGATGGCAAGAGCCTGGCCAGTATTCGAAAACCTAGGGGTGACAGATGCAACCCATCTCTGGCAAAACAGCGAGGCTTGTCTATCATGTCATCCCAGGCAGACAAACACTGGATCCCCTTAGAATGGCACCAGAAGCTTAGCCAGTTGTTGAAATTGATCATTTTGTCTTTGTATTGTGGTATCATTCTAGGTGAAGGTAGTATGCTACTCAAGGTCAGGGTCATACCAGCTTGGGCTACATGATCAGAGAGCTCCTCAATGTCTCTTTTCATGTAGTCCAGGGAGGTACATCATAGATCATTTACACCAACATGTACAATGACAGCGTCATACTTGTACTTGTTCTGGAGTGACCTAAGTGCCTGTGTTATGTGGCGGATCCGAGCACCCGACAGGCAGCTGACAGTAACCTTCTCCTTGTTCAGCCTGGTGAGTGGAACATCCATGTGCCTTACTATAGAGTCTCCTGTTACTAGTGTGTTAGGTATGGTGTTTCATGTGAGAGAACATACCTCCTGAGAGATGAAACATGATGGGGAAGAGACTTCTGAAGCATCTCTGGCACCCCCTGATGCCTTCAACAGCAGACAAGACAGGAGGAATAGAGAAAGTAATACACAGTTTGGGCACCACTCACAGGACCCATACCATACACAACTGGATAGATCACCAGACCAGAAATGAAGGAATAAGAATGGTAGATTCAACTAAGAGCAGGAAAACCACCAGGCCTGATTACCTCATTTTTCTATTACAAATGCTAGGTTACAGTGAGTAATAATAACATGATTTGATACAATAAAACAGATAATGTACAAGTTGTACAAATACTAGGTCACAGTGAGTAATAATAACATGATTTGATAAAATAAAACAGATAGTATACAAGTTGTGACAAAGGGGACTACTGCCAGCCTAGCTACCTGGAACTTCATAAATAAGTGTACGTCATTTGTGATTTATATAGAAATGTAACAGATGGAGATACTGCCAGCCCAGCTATCTGGAATTTCGGAAGTGGTTCTGTGTCTTTTGTGAATGCCAACAAGCTTTCATGTAAGATGCTTGTGCTACAACTGTGTTAGAACTGAATGCTATGTACTGAGGTAAAATGTAACCACAGCATGCCCTGTTGGCTTAGAACAGAAATGTATATAAACTATTGTAATTGTTTAAATGTATATGTTTTAACAATGGAAACTAGAACATAGAGGGTTAACTTGCAAAACTTCAAGAAAATAGTTGAAATTACATTGCTTTACGATTGTGCTATAAAAGTTATCTTTCAGTTTCAGTTGACAGCAGGCAGGATGTCTACACTAGGAGACTCTCTGTGTTGTGTTGTAAGTGTTTTATTCTTTTATATATATGTGACACAAACCAACTATGGGGCTACCATATAGCAGGTAAAGCAGCCAAACGAAGGATACTGTGTTTAATTACTACAAAAATATATAAAGACCTATTACATATAATGCATCCACATATAAATATATGCATATAAAACCATATTCTTATGCTACTATAATAGAATTACACAAATAAAATATCACATATATATGAGTACAGAAATATATATAGGAAATATATGTATAAAAAGCAACACTAATAGATGGATCATTTATGTAGCCTTCTTTTTTCAAGGCAGGTTTGAGACGCATGTTCATTCAAACCTTTACCCCTATCACCCCTCAAGACAATGATCCAACATGTTTAAGATATTAGTAATTAAACACAGTGTCTATCTACCATTAAGATATTCTAGTTGCTAATTGATGTTTTAATTGATTTTTTAATTGATTCAAAGGAAATTATATATACCTTGGTTATTTTGAATGTAGATGTTATTAGGTCTGAAGAAGCTCATTGCGAAAGCGCTCACCTCTTGTTTTAATAAACCTGAGTTTTATTCTGGTCTTTGTGCTCCTGTGTGGATTTTTAAAATCTGTCTAAGTTGGATTGGATTGAAGCTGAGCACCATTCTGCCTGATTGTTATTTGGAAGTATCCTTCGTTTGGCTGCTTTACCTGCTATATGGTAGCCCCGTAGTTGGTTTGTGTCACATATATTTATCTGTTTATTTTTGTGACTACAGAGCATTTATCGCCCGGGTTACTGACTATTTAGACTTTTATATTTTTTTATATTTTATTCTTTTATATCTTCTAGCAGTTGCAAACATCTGAAGGCTATGTAGTTTCAGAGAAAGATGTTAAATGCTGATAGTTTCTGACAATGGGGGTTTAGCTTGGGAGCTAAAGTCAGGTGACAAAAGGTCATTCAAGCTAACCCAGCAGTAATATTTGATATTAATTTAAGAACTCTCTAAGAGTGAAAAACAGGGCATTTTGTATCTCGTCTTTGACCTAGAAACATCCACTCACCACTTCTGCCTACTTGTTGTTCTGTAAGTAAGTTTTTTGGGGCATAGTAACTCTTTTAGATTTAGATAGGCATATAGTAAGGTGTAGCTTAAATGTTTTCCTTATTTATTTGAGACTGTCCTGCAATGTTGTTTTAAATATTTCCAGTGATTTTGAACTCTGATGTAATTGATAACTTACTGAGTATTGACTTGTTCTTTTATTATTTATTATTAAATATATTTAAACCGTTCAATTGTGGCTGGTCTGCTTAGAGATATTTAAGCTGTTAGAGTACTTGCATATCTATTTAGTGACACTGTACAGGCCACTCCTAATAGCCTGGTGCTTGATCAAATTACCATTTGGATTAATAGTAACATTACACAGGAGGATTGGTCACCCTTTGTTAAGGGACTTAAAGTAGCTGATAAAGAGTGGCTGGTGGCAGTCAGAACTACCTTATAGCCTGGGCAGAAGGGGCATAGCTTGGAAGCCTGTGATAGCCTTTCCCAGGAGTGAGTGAGGGAGTGTGTGTGTGTGTGTGTGTGTGTGTGTGTGTGTGTGTGTGTGTGTGTGTGTGTGTGTGTGTGTGTGTGTGTGTGTTTGTGTATAGGATGAGCTTGAGAAGTAGGAAGGCTAAGAATAATGGCTTTTAGTTATAGTCAATGCTGGTACATGTACGTACTCAATGGGAGATTATATGTTGTTTCAGTGATGTCATAAAGTGTTCGGGGTTGCTGGTAGTCCTAATTGATGGAGGGAGAGCATTCCATGATTTGGCAATGGTGTATGGGTAGCACATTTGACCATCAGAAAGGTTAGGTTTTGCTACATTTAGGAGCATCTGATTGACTGATCACAGAGGTCTGTTTGGGTGATACAGAGAGCAGAGGGCAGGACAGCTCGAAGGCTTATAGATTAACTTATGAGCTGTGGTTAGTTGCAGGTATGTTAGATGTTAGGGATGTTCTAGTCAGTTTAGACGCTGGTGTGATAGGCAGCGGTGGGAGAAATGTTTAGTGTTGGTTGCAAATTTTGCAGTTTTGTTGTAGCATGAGTCCAGTTTGGATTTAAGTGAGGATAGTATGTTAGTAAGGTGAGGTGCACCATAGAGCAAGGATGGAACCAATAAGGAACAGGCAAGGAATAGTCTTGCTGCACAGGTGAAGAAGTGTTTATGCCTGTAAAAGAGGTCTAATTTTTGATGGGCTTTTTTGATATTTGTTTTTATGTGCTGGTCAAAAGTTAGGTTTTCATCTATAATGACACCAAGAAGTTTTGGTGTTATTGAGTGAGTTAGTGACAGAATTATTTTTGGTTAGGGGTGTGTTTTTTTGCGAGTGAATAACATGAGTTTGGGTTTATAAGCATTTAGGGCTGAATGGTTATTATACATCCAGGTTTAGATGGAGGTGAAGGCATTTGGGAGAGTGTAAGTAGTTCTGAAGTGGAGTTTACCATGCAGATAATGGTAGAGTCATCTGCGTATTGGCTGACAGTAGCTTGGGCTATACTGGTATGGAAGTCATTGATGAAAATGCTGAAAAGCAGTGGACCTAGTGTGGACCGTTGTGGGACTCCAGTATTGATGTCAAGGAAAGGAGAAAAGGATTGGTGCCATCTGGTTTGCTTGTTGTCTGTCTGTAATGTAGTTGGAAACATAGTTTAAGGTAGGGAGATATTCCTAAATTGGAGCATTTGGATAGGAAGAGCGGGTGGGAGACAGTATCGAAGGCCTTGGAAAGGTCAAGAAATAGTGAGGAAACAATGTTTTCTGAGTCTCTAGTGTGAGTGACTGTGTCCAAAAAGAATATACGAGCAGTAGTGGTGCTATGACTAGGCCTAAAGCCATGTTGGGTTGGGGAGAGGATGTTATGGTGTAGAAGGTAGTTAAGTAGTTGGCTGTGGCTACATTTCTCCAGAAATTTGGAGATGGGAGAGAGGATGGCAATTGGTTGGAAGTTAGATATATCATTATTGTTTCCACCTTTGTGGAGAGGGAGGATAAATGCCTTTTTCCAGATGGTGGGAATGAAGGACTCTTGAATGGACCCATTTAGAAGTATACTCATAAGATAGGCTATAGCTTCTGCTGATATTTGGAGAAATTCTGGTGGTAAGTTATCTGGAGCAATAAATCCAGGTTTAAGTTTAAGCAGAAGTTTTTTTTTTTTTTTTAATGGTGGAGGTAGTTGCGGGGGTAAGAGAGCGAAAGGTTTGGTCTTGATGTTGTAGATGGGTCTGGGGGAGGTGGGTTGATTTGCTGGAAGTTGGCTTTAAAGAAAGATTTAAAAAGTGAGGCTATATATATATATATATATATATATATATATATATATATATATATATATATATATATATATATATATATATATATATATATATATATATATATATATATATATATATATATATATATTGTATTTCTCAGTAACCTGGATCAGTTTCTCTGAAACTTTTCATCTCATTGACAAGATCCACTATGAAAGACATGGATGGCAACAGTAACGACAGACTAGAGAAAAAGGACTTAGAATGGCAGATTCTACTGAGGGCAGGAAAACCACCATACCTGAATACCTCATTTGTTATTAATTGCATACTGAACCTTAGGAAATTGGACCGCCACACGTTTTACTGAACTTGAACGACACACACACACACACATATATATATATATATATATATATATATATATATATATATATATATATATATATATATATACATACATAGATATATGTATGGTTTACACTGAAATTTCTGAAGTGCAGGGTATCAAGTGACACCTGCTCGAATCACTATTTTCAAAACGGCAGTGAATTGAACCAAAAGTACTTGATTTTGTATGATCGAGTAACATGTTACACTTGATCATTCCTGATTCGAAGTGCTGGGAGATCGTGGTTCAATGGGGAACAGGGAATTAGCCTATTTCCTGTCTGTAGTGTGATCTTGGAGTTGGTATATCTAATGTGCAGAAGGTGTGGGAGGTGCAGGGAGCGTAGACCCCCCCCCACAAAAATAGTAGCATTAATGTACCATTGACTGTGAAGTGTAATGGTATGTTAATGTGCATTGCATGGATGACTGACATCACTTTCTGCTATGTTGAATACATTGAACCACGGTTGTCAATGTATTCATTTTTGCCGTGGTTTACTTTTCAGCATTCCAGATTCAGCATTTCGGGTTGACATTCTAAACGGTCCTCTGAAGCGGATTGGGAATGCCGATAGTAAACCTATATATATCTATTGTGTGTGTGTGTTTTTCTTAGTAACCTAGCTCAGTTTTTATAAAAGAAAAGGAAGAAAGAAAAAGGGTTAAAGATATAACCCCAACAGCTTAAACAGGGGTATCTCTTATTTGGCTAAATAACAACCAAGAGAGCTCCACGTCACTCACAAAGCACTAAATCAACCCTGAATCATTGGCAATATGTAACCCATCTTTGATGAACACATCGAACACTGGAGCTATCAGCTATAGGAATCAGCACATGAATGTAGACCCAACACCTGCAGGGAGATCTGACAAAGGTACACAAAAGCTCCACAGACTCGGCTCCAGAAAGTTGAGACTCTCTTTCTGCCTTTCTATTTATTGAGAGGTTAACATATCCAGCAATTTTTATTCCTTTTTGTTTTATCAGTTTATAGTGGTTTAAGCTAGGAATGCAATTTGCTGGAAGGCAGTATCCATGCCTAGGCAATAGGTAGATTGGTTTTATAGTAAAGAAAAATAATTGTTGTGTAGAAAGTGATACATTAAGATGTGAGTTTATTTATTTATTAATGGAGTTGATTTTGTTTTTCAGATGCAGTTTGCTGCACTTTTGTTTGATTTTTTTGAGTAGATTTGTTATGTTTCATTAGCTGTAATTGAAATGTAGCTGTTAAGTCTTTGGAAATAGGTTGTCATGTTTGGCAAGGCGGTGTCCTAGACCGTACCCTCAGTGGTGATCCATTCCCCACCAATGGCACTACCCTTGAGGGGAAGACACATCTCGAAGAACACCTCCTCTCTGAACAGTTGAAATAAGACCGTGTTGTTACAAGCTTTACACATTGTCAGAGCAGCACTCATCTGTCTGTAAAATAGTATTTACAAATAGTGATATCTTCGGGCAAGAAGCAGCTTTGAGAGTCCCACTTTCATTTTTAACCACCTTTCTGATGTGTGATACTGCAAAGGAGCTTTGCACCATTGTATTCTTTTGAAGAATGTGGTACTTCAACAGGGACACTGCTAGATTTTTTTCCTGTAAGCCATGAGTTTTTAGACTGGTGAGGTTTTTCACAGAGGCCTATTCCTCACTGTAATATGATCTTGGAGTTTTTATATATAATTTGCAGAAGCTGTGGGGGGTGCAGGGGAGCTTGCCCCCTACAGAAGCATAAATGTTTTTTTTTTGAGTTTTTGGAACTCGAACACATTGTCTTAACCATATGAATTTCGAGTTTCCGAAAACTCACTGAAGTCATATATACTCCCTATGGGCAATTTAGAGTTGTGAAACCATCTGTCTACCTGTCTTTGGGGTGTGGAAGGAAACTGGAGTACCTGGAGAAAACCCACACAAACACAGGGAGGACATAGATTTGACACAAAAAGTACCCCAGCTGAGAAGTGAATCAGAGAACCTGTTGCTGTGAGCTGACAGTGCTGCTCACTGCACCTCTGTGCTGTCCACTGGGGAACAGTATATCAAACAAAACCAAAAAGTGGACTTGTGCTAAAAGGAGTCAGGCAAGAAGAATGACCAGTATACACAGCTTGATGGGGTGGTTATTGGTAGTATCGAAACTGAGAAGTGACGAAGTCCAATGTGGATAGCAGAACAGTCAACAGTATGGTGGAGAGGGCCTGGAGGTGGAAAATATTGATGTGTGCAAGTATAAGATGACGATAGCAGTTGTATGGTAACATCTGTGAAGCAATCTTAAAGAAAGGCAGCAGGCAGTGCAGGATCAGTGAAACTGGATCAGATCAGAGAGTACCTGTCAGAGGAACACGTTTTCAGAATGGTGAATTCAGTGCATCAGGGGTCATGAAAGCAGTGTAGTACCTTGGACTGATACTGGTGGGGAGACTGTAAAAACTAATTGCCCTGGGGAGGGTGTTTTGGTTGTCAAGTAGTGCTTCGGAATACCTCATCAAATATAACTTTTTCAGGCAAAATAATCAAAAATTCAGCCAGCTGTTCCTTGTAGAAAGTTTCAGAAAATGCTGTTTTTATTTTCCCTCTGGGCATATGTCAACACCCTAGGCTACTTTCCCTGCCACTCTGCTCTTATAGTCATTGCTGGGATCACTGCAGCTTAGAGTAGAAAGGATAAAGTCCATTTATGGCAAATTTACTCATGTCTACATTTTTAGCCAAGCTCATTGTTCCTCAGCTTGGCCTGATGGCAGTCAATAACTCCTGTAAAATAGAGGAGAAAGATGGCAACATGAGTGTAAATATGGTAGCAGTGAGGTAATAAGCTATTTTGCATTGACAGAGCAATCTTGGTTACATGCATACAGTAAGTAAGTAAGCAGGGCTGATAACAGGGTAAACTAAAATATTCAGGGATGACTAGCTATGCAGTAATGTCTACTGTAGCTGCAGTCCTATTCTGTTACATGTTAAATTAGTGTACACACGTGCTCAGCAGTTAAATTAGTGTGCAGACATGCTCAGTAGTTAAATTAGTGTCCACATGTGCTCAGCAGTTAAATTAGTGTCCACACGTGCTCAGAGCAGTTAAATTAATGTCCACACGTGCTCAGAGCAGTTAAATTAGTGTGCACACAAGCACAGCAGTTAGGTTAGTGTACAGACATGCTCAGCAGTTAAATTAGTGTGTACACGAGCTCAGCAGTTAAATTAGTTTGCACACAAGCTCAGCAGTTAAGTTAGGTTAGTGTTCACACATGCTGAGCAGTTAAATTTTTAATTTAATGTACACATGCTCAGCAGTTCTTAGGTGAAGTTACAGTAGCAATAGCAGGTGATAGGCTAACCATATACTGAGCTAGAAGAGCAGTTATGTCCGTATTGACAACAAGCATGTAATAATAGAAAGCCTGTTAGAATTACTAACAGCAGGAAGTTGTACACACAGATTACTGTCCACGTTGTAACTACAGTCTTACCATTAATTTATGGTAGTGCAGTGCATGTGATGTATGACATTTGTTAGTTAGAACATATGTACACCAGGTAACTAGTAGGCTCAGTTCAGTTATAATCTCCACTGCACTTTGTAACACTATGCTGTAGGTTACTGTGGTTAAGCATGTTTAGCATGAATTGTAAAGCAAAGGAGCAGTCAAGTACTACAAGCTTAGTAGTGCGACAGGCTAATTAATAAAGACACATGCATTAAGGTGTAGAATACAAGCAAGTTTGAAAGCAAACGTAATAAAGCAGGAACTATAAAATTGCCTTAAAAGAGGAAGCCTTTAAAAAGCTGAGAAATGCATGGTGTCAGTTAGATGTATACTCAAGATAGCAGTGGCTGGCTGTGACACCTGGGTGTCACTGCAGGTTGCTAGGAATTTCTGCATTACTTTTTTGTAGTGGCCTGAAATTATTTTTTTTGTGTTTTTATCATGTTAGCATGCATTAACAGCAAATATTGTGCATTGCATCGCGTTTATTGGCTCTGGAGAATTAATAGTTGTACAGGTGTTGCTGACTTTATATCTTACTAGCTGGTTTATACTTGGATAGGATGTTTGTGCTACTTATTGCATTCAGCATTTTACTGTGGATTATTTTTACAGCCAACGTTTGGATTAAGATCTACTAACATTCTACCGTATGGCTTTGTGTTTGAAGAAATCTCACTTACCTTCACTTTCACCTTGACACATGTGGAGGTGCTGCCTTGACTTTTGGTTGAGGACTAAAAGCTGAGGTCATCTGCTGACTATTGAGTGCAGCCGGGCAGCTTCCTTGTGTGTTTTGTTTTCCCCTGTTTGCCCCCGTGGAGGGCATGCTACTTGCATTGGTGTGTTCTAGCCTTTGGTCCTTCGTTGCTTAACTTTCTGAAACAGCCAGTGTGGAATGTCTACCTCATTCATTCATTCCTTTCTTCGTTTTTTCATTCCATTCTTTGTTTGATTGTTGATGTCATCAAGTGCAGGGATGCAGGAGAGTTGGAGCCTGTCCTGGGGCTCAGTGGGTACAAGGC
The DNA here is from genome assembly GCF_019279795.1 of Protopterus annectens. NCBI lineage: Eukaryota > Metazoa > Chordata > Ceratodontiformes > Protopteridae > Protopterus > Protopterus annectens. The sequence continues at coordinate 22,834,654 of NC_056750.1, forward strand.
AGAGGAGCTTATCCTGTCTAGAGAGCATAAGCCATCACAGGATGTGCACATACTCTGACTGTCGAATAGCATGCACACCCACAGGGAGTTTAGAAGCTCATGATTTCACCTACAGTATGTCTTTGAGATTTGGGAAGAAACCACAGCACCTGGCAACATTGCACTTAGACACAGGGAGTACAGGCTTCACCCAGAAGGCACTCTACCAAGGAAGTGAACTGGGAAGGCAGTAACATCATTCTTTGTGTTGGTATTTTAATATACTTATTTTTCTTTAGCTTGGAATGTATATCTTGTGCTTAATCCTTTTGTTTATTGATTACACTGCTGCTATATTGTTTGGATGTTGTGCTTTACGTCTATCTGTACCATGTTAGCATAATGCGAAGTAATTAGTAGAATTTTGCATCCTTTTGGTATATCAGGTATATTTTTACATATACTTCAGAAAATCATTGTTTTCTGACTAACGCCTGTGCACTGATACGTTCCTGAATCAATGTTTGTGACTTTTCATTTCCTTGTTTTGGTTATTACCTGCTTATAACTTTGTTAGCCTTCCAGCCTGTTTTCCCAAGGCTTCTTTTTCCTTCACTGTCTGATTTAAAGTTTGACTTGTCTTTACTCTGTTTCCATCTATGGCCACAGCTTAGTACTGTGTGTTTTACTGCTGTCAATATTTACTTTTAGACTCCTTTTTTATTGAAATGTTAGCCAGTCTATCTGTGATAGGAAAGAATTTGCTCTGTTAGAAAATCACTTTGGTTAGAGAGAAATGCTTCATGAATACAAAATACAGTCCGTAGATACATGACATTTGTTTTTCCTCAACTTCTGGGTTGTTTGTATCAGCTTTTTGATCAGGTAGCAGAAACTATTCCTTACTTTCAGTAGAAGGTGGGAGTCTTTGCTTTTTTTTGCCTGTTTCCTTTAATAGCATACCCTGGACTCAAACTTAGCTCATTTCATTATGCTTGGTGTGTTGTGAGCTGTGAGCGTTACTTATGTCTCGGTCCTTATTGTATTAGATATTGTGTAACTCTCCTACCCTAGGGACATTCTGCTCTGTCTTTGTGCATTTCATTCTGTTATTGTGGAACCTGGAACAGTTGCTTGTTAGAAATTGCAAGTTGTTCTATGGTGGGAATAGAGGGCAGGAGTCTTGTTTTTCATGTGTCCTAGTGTCTGTGCTAGGTTGACTAAATGCCATCATTGAGTGAAGCATAACTATGGTAGCCACACCCCCGGTCAGAGTGGAGCTAGTGTTGGGTTTCCACCTCCATCTTCTTGATAGGACCTTCTCTCCTTTGAGTCTGTCTAGGGCTATTCTAACACCGGCTCAGTCCAAACCAAGCCAACCAGTTTGGGCATGCTTGACTTTGCTGACCTGTCAACAGTAGCTAAGAACCTCACCTTGCCAAGTTCGTTCCTTCAGGCCTTTGTGTGATTCACATACCCACACCAAGCAACATCAGCAGCGGTATAGCCTTTTTTAATTACTTGAAATGTCCTAGATTAATTGAGTATGTACTTCAGGCAGGAATCAGTTGTAGACTGCATCTAGTCTACAATTTTCTGCAAGAGTTCTTTGACTTCCTTTTTGACCCAGTGTATTGCCAATTGAAGGGGTTGATTTGGCTGATCTTGTTTGGGTTGACGGTAAAACTAGTGAACCTCCTATGGAAGTGCTTCACATTTTTAACAGTTTTGTCTTTACCCTGGTGATTACTACTGACAGCCACTTTCAAGGTCACCTAGTAGACTTTGTGTTCCAGAATGATGTTGAAGCCATCGCCTTCATGGTATGACCAGTCTCATTGTCTGACAATCACCTGCTCACTTTAGACTTGTGGTGCCATTGATTTGGACACCTACCACTGAAATGGTTCAAAACAGAGAGTATTGTAAAACCTGTAGTGGCTTTTCTTCCCTTATTGGGCCTGTTCTCTGTAGGGATTAGTGCTGATGAAAGATTCTTTTGTTATTTCCACAATTTAGCAGTAACTGATGTCTTTGGATTAAATGTCCCAAGTAAGGATACTTCCCAGATTACTAATGCGTAGCAAAGCTTGGATTAGTTCTGAGCCTGACAAGGTGTGTGCCTTCTGGGACAGCAGTTTGAGCAGATTTGGAGGTGGTCCTTTCTGTTGGAGAACAAACTTAGTTTGGATGCCATACTAAAGAAGAGATCTCCTGTAAGACGGCAGTATTATGTCTGAGCAATCAGTTGTGATCTTGTCCTATGACCATTCTGGTTGATAAAGTTCTTTCCTGATTCTCTGGTTTCATTTATTAGCTTGAAGAAGGTTTTTTTTATGTTTTAATGGAGTCTGAGATAATCCTCCCTTCTTAAAAAAAAAAATCAATGGATCCAACCAGTTTAACATATTATTTATTGGTAAAGTTTTTGAAAAACTAGTTTCCGTTTAGCTTTATTCCTTGACCAACTGAACCCTGTTACTCTTGCTTTAGATGCAAACTCTGGTACTGAGGCTGCACTGACTGAAACGGTTAATAACCTTCTTATGGTGAAACGTTAACAGTCAGTGTTAAGGCTTAGTCCTTTTTATCCGTGGCTGCTGCTCTTGTGGGCTGTGGAATACTGATGGTGTGTCATTTTTGTTAAACTTTCTCAGTACTCTGACAGTTTATCCCTATTTTTTTGGATCACACTCAATATGTAGTGTCTGGAGTTAATTCCTGCACTAGCCATCCACTGAAGTGGGCTCCATTGTGGCTCCTGTGTTGCTTGTCACGTATGTGTAGCTGCTGTGGGAAGTCATGAACTGAACAGGCATAATTTCTCAGTGTTATTTTATACATTTCCTTTTCTCAGACTTCTTTACAAGATTTTATCATTCTGGAAAACTGTTGGGATGACATCCATAAGCGGATGGCTTTGAGACAACTTAGCCTCAATTCAGAAAACATGGCATAGATGCTTGTGATTGGCAGCCTTCACCCTTTGCAATTCCCTTTCCTACTGTTGGTAAAATTATTTGAAATGTGTTTCTTCTATGTGAAAGGTGGGCGTGATGATAAATTGGAACTTGGGGACCTTAAATCTTATCAGAACATCTTGTTCCTATGTCTCAGCATATTGCATGGATCAAGCACTTTATTTCCTTCTCAAGAATTTGATAGTACATACCCTAAATTTTTGCTTGCACTGCTCTAATGCCTTTTACCTCAGGCTTCAGTATACCATCTGGTGTGGCCACAGTGGATACTGAAATTCCACTGGTAAGTTTATGGTAGGACTTCCCTTCTCCTGTCTGAGAGGTATATAGCATAACTATTCTCCCCTACCAAGGGGAGAAAACGCTGAGAGAAGAAAGGAGCCACTTTTGAGTTTTTAAGTATTTTCTTCTGATTTTTTGTTTAAAATTTCTGCTTTGCCGCCTACTTTTCGGCATTTTCCAGCTTGCTAAAGTTGATATCTGTATTAGAAACAATATTTAGAACACATCTAGAGCCTGTTTACTGCATTTCTTATGTTGCACTTAATTTAAAATTGTTTTTTTCCTAAAATTGCATTTTACCTGACTCTGGCCTAGCACTCAACTGTGGGGTCATTTATTGCACTGTTCTGACTATTTTGCTACTTGTGTATCTCTACTACCTTTAAACTAAAACAAAAAAAACAAAAAAATCTTGCTTTTTTCCCACTTTCTGAAATTTAAAAAAGTACAGTTACAGATTTGCTGTTCTGAACTGTTCGTAAGTTTCTTGGAGGCCAGTGCTTGCTTGGGCTAAAGGGAAGTCTCTGTGTTCATCAGTGGCTGTGATTAACACTGAACAGCCTGCCTGCCCCTGTAGGAGTGGTTACTGCCTAGAAACGTTTTGGGCTATTTTTGGCTAATTCCCAGCTCTTTCAAGTTCCCTGTCTTAAAACCCACTTTTGCGCGATTTTGCGCAGAGTGCAGCATCTGGCAGTGCCGCTTAAACTGGTTTAAACTATTCCCGGCTCCACAAAGTCTGCTCTTCACTTTTTCCCTTAGAACTGCTCTAAATCTCAAAGTAAGCACTCTATTTTCATTCTAAAGCCCTGCACTTGATCTTATAAGTAAACACTAACTAAAACACTACACCCTCTTATACTCCTTATAATTACTTGGCTCCCTATTGGTCCTTTCTGATCAGTCAAAAAACTGTTCCTTATAGTGTTCTGGCATGTCCAATAGTCAGTTTCAGGTTTACTCTCCAGTCCAGCTGGTGAATCTGGGTATCTTGAGGCAATGTTACAACTGCCTTATGTACACAGACCACCCTCTCCTCCTCCCATCAAACTCAAATATATGTGAGAGATGCAACTGTATAGCCAAACTGGAGACTGAGCTCTCTCAACCCAGCACTGGCACAGTCTGTCAGGAGGAGAAGGAAACCACATACACCACTATTCCAGTCTCACATAGACCTATCACATCAGCAAACCAAACACATAAACACACACAAACATACTCGGAGGCTCTAAATAAAAATCTGCCAAAGCAGCAGAGACCTCCAAAGCAGACATCCAAGCAACCGCTACCCCGCAACAATACCCACGTATGACATATTTCACAAAGTCAGTGTACCACACAGCCACAGCCCTTAAGGCTAAACAACACACCTAACACACTTGTAATAGGGGACTCTATTGTCAGACACACTGACGTCCCTCTCACCAGACTGAACAAGGAGAAGGTCACTGTAAGCTGCCTGTCGGGTGCCAGGATCCGCCACATAACACAAGCACTCAGGTCACTCCAAAGCAAGTACAAATATGACTCCATCATTGTCCATGCTGGTGTGAATGACCTGAGACGTACCTCCCTGGACTACATGAAAAGAGACATAGAGGAGCTCTCTGATCATGCAGCCCAGACCGGTATGACCCTGACCTTGAGTAGCATCTTACCCTCACCAAGAATGATGCCACAGTATAAAGACAGAATGATCAATTTTAACAATTGGCTAAAGTATTGGTGTAATTCTAAGGGGATTCAGTGTCTGTCAGCCTGGAATGACATGTTTGACAAGCCACTTTGCTTCGCTAGGGACGGCTTGCACCTGTCACCCCTGGGCTTTCGAATACTGGCTAAGGCTCTTGCCACCCCCATAGTGCCTTTTTTAGGCAAGGCTCAAAAGACAAACCCACCTCCATAGACAACACAAGAAAAAAAAAACTAAGGGTAATGCTGCTCAAAGCCAGAAGTCTAAACCTCAAGATGCAACCACTCGAGGCTCTCCTCAGTATGGAGAATATCGATATCTGTGCAGTGACAGAGACCTGGTTCAAGGCCCCAGAGAGCACCCCAGCACTACCAGGTTATACCTCATACCATGCTTTTCGGCCCCAAAACTCGGACCGAACCACAAAAGGAGGGGGAGTATCCATATTCATCAAAGATACCCATACCTCCAGGTTAGTGGCACTACACAAAGCATCGGAGACCATCCATGTACAGTTAACAGTGGACAAAACTGCCTTTCAGTTTGTAGCCTGCTGCAGACCACCCTCCCAAACTCAGGAACCCCACTCGGCCTTCCTGAGAACACTGGAGAATATGAAGGTCTCTCCAAACACAATAATATTGGTTGACTTCAACTACCCAAACATTGACTGGGAAAGTACTCAAGCCCCAATACCCTTGCCCAACGGTTCCTAGAATTTATAAACTCAAATGCAACAACTGGTCACCACTCCCACAAGAGGGGATAACATATTGGACCTGGTCATCACCAACATGGGGACTCTGTGTTCCACACCAGAGGTATGCCCCTCATTGGTAAGATCAGACCATAATTAATCTCACTGGACATCCATATCCCATCCTCACCCCCAGCCAAGTAAATCACGGTGAAACATTTTCTCAAAAGCAAATTTCACACTTCTCAAAACCGAGGTGGAATCCTTCAAAGCCACCAGGCCAGTGGAAAATACTGCCCAAACAGCAGAATCCTTTACAAATGCATTCTATGGACACCTACAGGAATGCATGGATTGTGCTATCCCAAATTAAAAGCAAGACTTACTCCTCCAAAGGCAGGAGACCAGTCTGGTGGACCCCGGCCATAAATAAGCTATACAACAGAAGGAGGAAGCTGCTACATGATGGAGCAAAATCCCAAAAAGGGAAGGCATCTCTGATCAGTACTAGCAAGAAACTACGATCCCTCATAAAATTATTGAAGGCTAGCTTCGAAAGAAAAATTGCACAAGACACTAAAGATAATCACAAGGCCTTCTTTAGTTAAGTCAGGAATCTGGGGGGCAACTCCCAGATGTGCTCTGAGTTAGTACAAAATGACAAAAAATACACTAATCCCACAGACATTGCCAACATACTGGCAGACAGGCTCAGTGCAAACTCCCCCCCCTTCCCCCCAAAAGACCAAATGTCTGTCCCAACAGAATGTAGCCTCCCTGACATCACAAATGCACAGGTGAGAGCTGCCCTCTCCAAAGCAAAAAACATAGCATCAGTGGGACCAGATGGTGTCCTGGGCTGTGTCTTACACGAGCTCCAAGAAGAACTAAACCCTCACATAAAGTCACTGTTCAATCTCAGCCTTACAACAGGATATGTACCCAAGGAGTGGCGTACAGCAACAGTGGTCCCGCTCCACAAAGGTGGTGCCACAATGGACCCAGGAAACTATCGCCCTATAAGCCTGACTAGTCTGGTCTGCAAAGCTATGGAGCGTATCATCATGGAACTCATAAACAAGGACATTGGTAACCTCCAGACACTGGATCCCACCCAATTCGACTTTGTTAAGGGCAGATCTTGCCTCTTGAACCTGGTCGACTTTTTTGAAACAGTTACCAAGGCCATAGATGAAGGGAAGGTAGTCCACATGGCCTACCTGGACCTCGCAAAAGCTTTTGACACAATACCCCACTTGGGCATCATAAATAAGCTCACCAGCTTAAATATCAACCCCTATGTCACAAGATGGGTTGCAAACTGGCTCAGGGATAGAACCCACATGGTCAGTATTGCAGGTGCCATGTCAGACTCCAAACCAGTTACAAGTGGCGTCCCACAAGGCCCAGTCCTGGGACCTCTCTTGTTCAGTATATACTTCTCTGAGGTACAGGCTAATACGAGAGGACTATGGCTGACCAAGTTCGCGGATGACTGCAAGCTGGGCACCATAATCGACTCTCCGGCTGACACAAGCATCCTCCAAAAGGGACTCACAGAGACGGATAACTGGTGCCAGAGCCATGACCTTAAGCTAAATGCCAAAAAGTGCATAGTCATCCCCTTCGGGAAAAACAAAGTGCCCACAAATTACCACATAGGTGGTAATCCATTAAGTACGGAAGAAGTAATTAGGGATTTGGGGACCCAAGTAGATAGAAACCTCTCTTTTGACAATCACATTGCCAGAGTGGTTAGAAAGACCTTCTATATAGCCCACCTTATCACGAAAGGGATCACATCTAGAACAAGAGTGGTCATTGTGCCCCTCTACTCAACATTCATCAGGCCCATAATTGAATACAATGCCCCATTTGGGATATACCTTACCCAACACCTGCAGCAAATGCAGAGGCCCCAAAAGTACCTCTCCAAGAGGACCAAGGGACTCAAACAGATGCCCTATGCAGTTTGGCTAAAGAAACTCCAGCTCTACTCAGTTGCTTACCGCCTACTCAGAGGTGATCTATGCCTGACGTATAAAGCCATGTCCAACCCAGAATTAATGGACATGCTCCACCTCAGGAAATCCAAATCCCTTAGAGCTACATGCTCCAGGGACTTAAACCTCAGCACAGAAATAAATAGGACATGCTGGAAGGACAGATTCATATCCCATAGGCTGCCCTCACTCTGGAACAGAATCCCAGTCCATGTTAGGCAGAGCCCCTCGCTGACCCTCTTCAAGAGAAATCTTGACGAGTGGATGGGAGATCGTAAGTTCATCCCTGGGATCTCTTCTGTGTCCCTGCTAGACAGGGGCACAGTAAACTAACCTTAAAAGGGCTATTTTCTGTGACCTAATCTACAGAGGCACAGTAAACTGATCTAAAAGGGTGGTGAAAGCCAAACACACTCTGGCTAGGCTTGTAAATGCCCCAGGGCAGATAGCCTAGTATAAACCTATGAACCTATTAAATATAACCTTTTGTACATCAAATAAACTGGGTTATGCCTGTTTGCAAGAGTTTCTTGTTCTGTACTTCCCAGTGCCCCTTCAAATATCATCACCCTCTAAGGGCCTGTGGCTTGTTCCAGGATTCATCACAAGGCCTCTGGTAGTAGCTAGCCCTGATCTTATGGAATCACTTTAAGGCCTCCTTTTTAGGGTCCTATAAGTTACGCTTTTTAAGAAAGAGTCTGCTTAAATCAAAACGAAAATACTGTTTTTAATTTTTATAATTTTATTTAGTTATTGTTTTTCCTAACTATTGGTAACTGCTATGCAGAATTCTTTGTAGATTACATATTTTCTGTGGTTTTATGTTGAGTATCTAGGCATAGGCACATTAGTGCTGAAATTAACAAATAAATGTGAGTCCATAATCTGTGTGTACGAATTGAAGGGAAGTGTGAATAGTTGTCACCCTTATAAAAGTGTAAGCACTGATGCTGTCAAATAAATTGCCCTAAACCTCTTGATGGCTAAATGCCACCATAGTAAAAACTATGATTGAGCGAGCTTTTAGGGGACTTTAGGCACTGTAAAAGTAATTAAAAAAAGAAGAAGAAATTTGGGCAGAATTCTGTAACTTTAGGAGGCAAACCGCTCTGAATGTGTTGCCACAGAACACACCTTTTGAGTAAGGAATTTGCTGTAGCACTGAGCGTGCATGTTGTTACGTTTAAGCTGCAGTTAAAGTAAAAGGTTAACAAAAAAAATCAGTGGCAAAACAAGTGTAAAGAAATATTTGTTATTGGTGTTGGTCTGCAGTGGAGCTAAACTGCAGCAGTAGTGGTTGAAGCTTTGCAGACCTACCCTTACACCCACACACAAACACTACAGAAAAGATAGCTGTAATCATGTAAAAATAGGGAGAGATATTTATGCTCACTATTTTTAGCTTATTTTTCACTGCTTTGTTATAATGTGTCATCCCTCCAATGTTGTTGTTGTCTTTCAGCTTTTCCCGGTTAGGGGTCACCACAGCGGAACTCCGGTCCGCTAATGATTGGCAGTAGATTTTCATGGTGCCGAGTTGTCAGCTCAACACCCAACCTTCAACGAAGGCACGCTCATTCACGCATGTCTTTCTCGACCTGCGGGGAGGACATGCAGACCCCACACAGAAGGCACTCCCCGCACACTAGCTGAGAATCGAATGGGAGAACCACTTCCTGTGAGGCAACAACACTACCGCTGCACCACCGCGGATCATCCCTCCAATATGAGTACTTAATTAGTTCATTTCAGCATCATTTTGCTCTTAGTTGATCTATAGTTGTTATACAGGAAAGTTTTTTTTTATTATTTTACATAAGGTAACGTATCCCTGCAGTGGCAATTTCTTAATAAAAAAAGAAAAGTAGCAGTTTTACATAAAAGTTAGATCAACTCATAATAATTGTATAAGCAAACTGAAGTAGTAATGCAATGTAAATTAATGACTGCAACAATGTTGCATTATAGTTTCTTTTGCACCCCCCCCCAGAACCTTGCCCACTGCTGACACCCAATTAGCCCATTTGTCCTGGTGTTGTAAGAGCTGGGCTGGGTAAGAGTTCTATGGGTTCATTCAGTCCCTCTCCGGGAGTCCTAAGCAGCTTTCTGTTCCCCACTGAGAGTCAAATAGGTGGGGGGTGGCCTACCCTCTCCCCATTCAGAGCACCCCCTCCCTCTCAGTGGCTCTACTGAGCAAGGGGAAGCATATCCCTCAGTCTACATTGGGTAACGCCTTGTGTTTCCACTAGGTGTTACCTGTATGTGGCTAGCCAAGCCACCTCTTTCCCCAAATGATGGGTGAGCCAGCCAGCAGCAGCTTCTTATTCCCATCGTACTTATTCATTTCAGACATTTCCCAAAGCCATTGTTCGAACTCAGTTTATCTGTACTGCATCCAGGACTTTATCCTGCTTTGCCACATGCTGGCAAGGTTTCAGTCATTCTGTACTTAGAAAAAGTGCCAAAGTATTTTTTATCCAGAGTACAATACAGAGGATTATAACTGGGTTGTTGATTGTAACTTACTTATTGTGTGTTCAAGAGATATATGCCAAGGAATTCACTCTCGAGGTCAGCCTTAGCATCCATGTTGAGAACAGATAATTTCAAGTTACTATCGGTGATCCAATCATAATTTGTAGTAGTGCACACGTGGCCTCAACCTGGTCTGTGGCATCAACAAGACTTATTGGTGGGACAGATTTGTGTCCCAGAGACTCCCCCATCTATGGAATAGACTCCCTCGCCACATAATGCAGAGTACCTCTTTACCCCTTTTTAAGTGCAACCTAGATAACTGGATGGGAAATAGAAAATATACCCTTGGGATTCCACCCGTGTCTCTGCTGGACAGGGGCATCATGTGCTGATTTGTCTAAACATGGGCCAAAGTCTTGGCTAGGCTTATGAGGACCTCAGGGCCAATAGCCTAGTAACCTTCTATGATCCTATGATCTTATGCATGGAGATGTATCTGTTCCAGGTTCCTATGAGTACAACGAAAACGCATTATGTCGAATGCGTTTTCATTGACACATGTAGAGCGAACAGGCAAAACAGCGAAGTGGCTGTTCAGCGAAATTTTTCCCTGGAAAAGAAGCTGCTTGACCACTTCGTTGTTTTGCCATGTTCTGAAGTGTAGTGTGGTCCCTTGTCCGGTATAGCTCCTGAACGTGATTGTGCAACAGTTACTGACCTTAGGGTTAGAGTGCGAGTTAAGGTAAGTGCATATATATGAAAGTGTTTACTGTTTTATATTTTATGTTAAATGTATGGTTGAGTTACGTGTGTATGTGTTTTCAGTTGTTTACTTTTGTTTTGGGGGGGGTAGAGTTAGGGTTAAGGTAAGTGTGTGTGTTTGAAGCTGTTTATGTAAATGTGTGAGAGTTACTGACCTTAGGGTTAGGGTGCGGGTTAAGGTAAGTGCATATGGTTTAAAATGTTTACTGTTTTTTTTTTGTTAAATGTATGTTTGGGTTATGTGCATATGTGTATTTAGTTGTTTACTGTTTTTTGGGGGGTTATAATTAGGATTGGGTATGTGTGTATGTGTTTGGAAGTGTGTAATGTGGTTTTTTTGCGGGGGTTGGAACAGCGATTTCTTTCCCTAGGAAATCGCTGTTCTTTGGATTCGACATTTTCAGCTTTCGCTGAAAATGTGTCGATGTAACATCGTTTGTTGTTTTAAGCGTTCGATGTTGCAATATAGACCCATCTGTTCCATATACTAGTATCCACGGGGGAAAAAAGGAAGTGTTCTGTCACCTTTGAATGCCAGTAATGTAGTTGGGAACTGTTGTATGTCTTTATGTATTCCCTTTATAAGGAACTAGCTGGGGTAATAGCATGACAACACATTTTCATGTGGAATATGATGTACTGTATTAACCAGCACAACATAAAGGGGAATATGAAGAATTGGTTCAAAACAGGAAAACATACTGCCTTCTACTAACACATTTTGTGTGGCGTAACATTCTTAAGACACTGAAGGACTGCAGTATTCATTTGTACTTGCTATGTTCCTCATTTGGATAAATTATATCACTAAATGTGAACAGGTACCTGTGCATACTTAAGACCTCCTTATTCTCCCTTCTTCACTCACTTCCTTACTTCTGTCAGTTTCTTTCCCCTGGCTTTCTGTCTAAATATACCATAAGCCTACTTTTCTCTCACTTTATATTGAAATTCCTGTTTGTATTATACTAACTTATCTTTTATTTCTCTGTAAACTCTCTAAATTTCTCTAAATAATTAAATCATCATAATTTAACTTGTTTCTGTTCTTAACCGATGTTTTCATGTTATGTCTAATTTGATATAATTATTTGAACTGTAGTTTTTTTTTTGTGTTTTATTTATTTTACATTTGTTTGCCGGTTAAGTCCAGCTGGAAAATCGTTCTTTTTCAGTGGAGGCCCGGGGAGAAAAGCTCCATTTAATAAAGTAACAGGATGGCACAGTGGTGCAGCGGTAGCGTTGTCGCCTCACAGCAAGAGGTACTCCGGTTCTATTCTCGGCTGGGGTGCCTTCTATGTGGAGTCTGCATGTCCTCCGTGCGTTCGTGTGGGTTTCCTCCGGGTGCTCCAGTTTCCTCCCATGTTATAAAGACATACATATGGAGCCTTTCTCCCCGGGCCTCCGCTGAAAATTGGCTTCGTTCCAAGTCGGACTTTCCCGGTTAACAAATGTTAAATAAATAAAAATAAATAAACATATTAAAGCACATCATAACAGTAACAATAAAACAGTGGGATGAATAAACAAAATTGTACATATGCATTGAGAGATTTTATAAATTCTTTCCTAGTACTGATAATTAATCAATGACAACCGAGAACATCAAGATTGACATTTGTGGTGTTAATCATGACTGTTTACAAGGAGTTATGAACAGTTACTTTTAAGCTATTAGAAGTGGTCATATACAGTTAAGCAAGGAGGCTTAGCTGGAGAGTTAAGAGCAGGGTGGAACAGGGTTGTGTACTGTCCTGGGGAATTGCAGGAACAGAACCAGGAGTTTGCAAGGTGGGTTTTAAGGAGCTTTTTAAAGTGTATTGCTGAGGGGTGGTCACTAGTGAGTTTGGTAGGTGGTTCCAAAGCTTGGAAGTATAGTTGGGAAAAGGGGATTCACCTGTTGAGTTTTTTGCTTTAGTGATTTGTTGGAGAAGTTTGTTGTTAGAGTGAAGGGATTTCAAAGTAGAGTAGGGTTGTATGATGTCTTTGAGGGCTGGAGTGTTTTCAGGGCGGTGGATAATTTTATGAGCTAAGGTTAGCTGGTTGAAGTGTAGGCAGGGCCAGTGTTAGCATTTTGGGGGCCCCCAGCAAAATGTCAAGTTGGATGCCCCTAGGCACTCCTAGATTATGTATCACCCTGTCACTGCACCCTCCTAAGCAACCTTTTAGTAGATGCTGGAAACTTTTAGTAGTAGTACGCACAGACTGACCTGTAGCTACGATGCTCTTACATTATAACAGGCCTATTCACCACACTGTGTTCACCCATCTCATAGAGGGACATTCGCAATTAATGGCATTTAGCTGCAACAATGATACATTACCAAAATTCTATGTACAGGTCTCGACTTAGATGAAATAGCACCCTAGGCCTACTGTTTCAGCCAACACACACATCCTCCAGTCCTCTCCATCTTGGGCTCCCTATACCATGCACATTACTTTTTCCCCCTTTCTCAGATTTTGTCTTACTCTTCAGCTTTTTCAAAAAGCCATACATGTCTGTATGCTCCGAAGTGGATTTTAAAGTTGTTTTTCTCTTTTTACATGACATTTTCATCCAATAATGTCTTGAAAACAAATTAAGGTTAAGGAAAGAAATTCAGTGTTGCTGTTCAGCTTTAGTTTTCCTTTCATTGTTTCAACACATCTTTCCTGATAAAGACAGCACAGTAATAACCATTTAGGAAATGACTCAGATAAGCCAGGGCCCAAGAAGCCATAGGGTTATAGATGTTCTGGGTTATATTTAGAGCATTTTCCCAACCTTTTAATTCAGTAGTCTCCTAAACAAACAACATAAATAAGATAAGAATTTCAGTCTTATTTTTTTTCTTTCAAGGAAGACATAAGTTGTGCCTAAGGCTTAATGTTCAAAGATGACAAAATAGTAGCTCACAGTAAAATAGCAAGCCATTTGTAGTCTGGATACATAGATCCTTTCTGAGAATGCTGCCTGCCTTCCTAACCCCCACAAAAAGACACTCACTGCCTATGCATCCCTCTGGTGTTAGACTGGGATGAATGCAGAAGTATTTCAAGTGACTGCTGACGTACATATACATAGCATGCCTCCTCACTCCTCAACCCTAACCGTCAAAGGCAGCTACCTGTACACATGGCCGATGTGAAAGTGAAAAAATAATGGTTACAATGATTTATTCTACCTTGTTGCTCCTAGACAGTATGCTGCTCCTACACAAGCTATAGCAACCATCTTTGTACACCTCTGAGGTCTGTGAGAAAAGTAAAAGAAACAGTGACCACACTGTCCTCAGCCTAAACATAAACTATAATGACCTCATGTGCATACCTCTATGGTTTGAATGTGATGAAAATTAAAGTAATAACCTTACAATCTCCCCATATAGCCTACAGCAGCTTTCTGTACACACAAATCTGTGCAAGACTGATTTTAGAATGAGTTTATTTGAAAGCAGAAACCATGATCAGCTTTATCATAACAGGGTCATACCACAACCCTGTTCAGGTTAAAGAGCATAATCAGAAAATGAATACATTTTTTTCTAAATTTCCCCAGTCAACAACAGCTTTTGTGTGGCCTCCACACAGTCAAGGATGATTAAGGAAGACCCCTGTATCAATTTATATAGTCTGGAGAGTGGGGGCCCTGGACTTCTTGAAGATCGAAGTGCCTGAATGTTCTGTGATGTATTTTGTGCATTACTTTTGAAACATATTTACTTGTTAGCTACATTTTTTTACTGATGCCCAGAAGAATAACACATGTGTCCTGACATTATTGGGTGTACAGACAGATAAAAATCAGTGAGATTTTTTACACACACACACACACACACACACACACACACACACACACACACACACACGCCATAGCAATACTAGTTCTGTACTTATTTCAGGAAATAGTACATTGTGCAACACTAGTACTGCCACACCAGACCGATGAATGTTGTTTAGCAGTCATCAAAAAACAGAAGGGGTAAATCACTTTTATTTACCTTATTGAGGAGTAATGCATACCTGTCACATTCTCTGATTTCACAGACCTTCTCTGATTTTGCTCTGTCCTTTGTAAAGTTTGATGCGCTGGTAAATCATTTTGGATTACAGACAGTCAATAAATCCAGACATCAAAGTTTTATGCTTCCTGTTGTCCAAAAAATGCACGTTGATGCAGAGGGTGTTATTCTATTCTTTTTAAGTGAATTAGAATAACATTTAAAACATGTTCCTGATTTTAAGCCTTTATTTTGCTATTATTTCTGCTATTGTGATAAATTATTCAGCAAAGAAGTTGACTGTCTGGTGTTCTACCATTATTTATAAAAATCCCTGAAGATCAGAAGCATCAGCTCTTCTTAAAATCCAAGGTTTACCCTGAGATCAGTCTCTGTGGGCTGTTGATCTTTCTGTTGCTGACCTTACTTACGTTCATTATCACCTTTATCCTAACAATGTCGTATCACTGCCCTGCGGTTAAAGAGCATAATCAGGAAATTCATACATTTCTTCCTCATTTTCCCCAAATGGCAGTAAATGTTCAAGGTCCACACACAGTCAAGGATGATTAAGTGGCCCCCTTACAACCACAAGTATTGCAGATACCTAAAGCTGACTGTGTTGTCAGTTTTAGTGGAGAGAATGTCCACCAGCAAGGTTTAACTAAGCCAGGGACACTATCATCATCATCATCTTCTTTCGGCTTTTCCCCTTAGGGGTCGCCACAGCGGATCATCTGTTTCCATTTCTTCCTGTCCTCTGCATCTTGCTCTGTCACACCAACCACCTGCATGTCCTCTCTCACCTCATCCATAAACCTTATCTTAGGCCTTCCTCTTTTCCTGTTACCTGGTAGCTTCATCCTTAGCATCTTTTTCCCAATATACTCTTCATCCCTCCTCAGCACATGTCCAAACCAACGTAATCTTGCCTCTCTGGCTTGGTCTCCAAACCTTCCAACCTGGGCTGACCCTCTGATATACTTATTCCTAATCCTGTCCACCCTCTTCACATCCAGTGCAAATCTTAACATCTTTAACTCTGCCACATCCAGCTCTAACTCCTGCCTTTTTGTTAATGCCACTGTCTCCAACCCATATAACATAGCTGGTCTCACTATCCTCTTGTAGACCTTCCCTTTCACTCTTACTGGTACTCGTCTGTCACAAATAACTCCTGACACTCTTCTCCACCCACTCCATCCTGCCTGTACTCTCTTCTTCACCTGTCTTCCGCACTCACCATTACTCTGAACTATTGATCCCAAGTATTTAAACTCATCCACCTTTGCCACCTCTACTCCTTGCAACCTCACCATTCCTCTATCCCCCCTCTCATTCACACACATATATTCTGTCTTAGTCCTGCTGACCTTCATTCCTCTTCTCTCTAGAGCATATCTCCATCTCTCCAGGTTCTCCTCCTCCTGTTCCCTACTCTCACTACAGATCACAATGTCATCTGCAAACATCATAGTCCATGGGGACTCCTGTCTGATCTCGTCTGTCAACCTGTCCATCACCATTACAAGTAAGAAAGGGCTCAGAGCTGATCCTTGATGTAATCCCACCTCCACCTTAAACGCATCCGTCACTCCCACCGCAGACCTCACCGCTGTCACACTACCCTCGTACATATCCTGTACCCGTATCCGGTTCCTGGTGATTTCTTCGGTCGTGAGCTATTGGTTTTATGCTGTTTTTGCCTTTGGTTCTAAAGATTTTGTGCTGTACCACTCTTACCTACTTCACTGACACTCCCGACTTCCTCATACAATATCACAACTCCTCTCTAGGCACCCTGTCATATGCTTTCTCTAAGTTTACAAAAACACAATGCAACTCCTTTTGACCTTCTCTGTACTTCTCCATCAACACTCTCAGAGCAAACATTGCATCTGTAGTGCTCTTTCCTGGCATGAAACCATACTGCTGATCACTAATCATCACATCCCTTCTTAACCTAGCTTCCACTACTCTTTCCCATAACTTCATGCTATGACTGATCAGTTTAATCCCTCTGTAGTTACTACAGCTCTGTACATCACCCTTATTCTTAAAAATCAGTACCAAAGCACTTTTTCTCCATTCCTCAGGCATCCTCTCACTTTCCAAGATTTCATTAAACAATCTGGTCAGAAACTCCACTGCCATTTCACCTAAACACCTCCATGCTTCCACAGGTATATCATCTGGACCAACAGCCTTTCCATTCTTCATCCTTTTCATAGCTATCCTTACTTCCTCCTTGCTAATCCACTACCCTTCATGATTCACTATCCGCACATCATCCAACCTTCTCTCCCTCTCATTCTCTTCATTCATCAACCCCTCAAAGTACTCTTTCCATCTGCTCAACACACACTCCTTGCTTGTGAGTACGTTTCCCTCATTATGCTTTATCACCTTTACCTGCTGCACATCTTTCCTAGTTCGGTCCCTCTGTCTTGCCAATTGGTACAGGTCCTTTTCTCCCTTCTTAGTGTCCAAACTTTCATACAACTCTCCATACGCCTTATCTTTAGCCTTCGCCAACTCTCTCTTTGCCATGCACCTCATCTCCTTATAATCCTGTCTACTTTCTTCATCTCTCTGACAATCCCACTTCTTCTTTGCCATCCTCTTTCTCTGTATACTCTCCTGTACTTCCTCATTCTACCATCATGTCTGCTTGTCGTCCTTCCCCTGTCCAGATGTCATACCAAGCACCTTTCTAGCTGTCTCCCTTACTAGCTCTGCTGTAGTAAGCCAGGGGCACTATGTCAGTGGTAAAATATTTGATTGAATTGTGAAGCCTATTATTGGTAAAACACTGTTACTATAACCAGAGATACCTTTGAATTTTAAAGGTAATATAAAAAGAGTTATTATCCACCTGGTTTATTAAGTATGCGAGATTGCTTTACTAGCTTTTGTTAGTTTTTACAAACATGTTAAAGTGACAAAATAAGATAACTTGCTGTGGTTGGGGGCCCCCTAGCAACAGGAAGCCCCCAGCGACCGCAGGGTTCGCTGATGCCTAAAGCCGACTGTGAGTGTAGGAGCTGATGGAGTTCAAGCCAATCAAGCTGTTTTAGTGATAAACAGTGATGTGACTTGTAAGAGACTTTGGTGGCAAATTTGGATATTTTATTGTAAAAAGCTTCAAGTTTTGCAAGGTTGGTTTTAGTTAGGATTGGGGATGCATATAGGAGTGTTAGTAGTTGGTGTGTCCTGGCAATTGTAATTTTTGTACTGCTAGTTAGAAATTGGTTATTTGTATATAGGAGGCCAGGTTTTTTGTGAATAACTTGTGTTTTTTTTTTTTTTTTTTTGAAGACTATAAAATTATTATTGTTAAAATATTTGTAATACTTTGTAGCTTTTCCCCTGGGCCTCCACGGAAAAGCTACAGAAATACTGTCTGCATCTGGACCAGACAAGTCCCAAGGCCAGGTAATGTTCATCAAGTTACAATGTTAGAACTTAGGTGGGAGTTAAAATTCTAGCCTTTTGTTGGATCATGAATGCCAGTTGGAGCCATAGTACAGACACTTTACAGAATTTGGGTGGCTGCATGTTAAGGGTTTCTTCATCCAGAAATCTACTTCTGTGTGTCTGACGGGGTCTACATCACATACCCCAAATACCGCATAACCAAAGACCATATAACTGAGTCAAGAATGCTGAAACTGCAAATAAACGAACAATCCCAAAGCCAAAATGTTTCCCAGGGTAAGTAACCACTGAGCCAATAAGGGGAAATTTACCCTTTTCCCCACTGTAGTGCAATCCTAGTGTTGGTATATTTAGTTAAGGGGGGTGTGGCGGACGTAGCCCCCCCACCTGGGTTGGTTGTAGATGGTGCGGTGTGTTGTCTGTGAGTTTTTGGCCCATTGGTTACTTACCCTGGGAAACATTTGGCTTTGTGATCGTTCATTTATTTGAAGTTTCGATGTTCTCTGTTCGGTTATATGGGCTTCAGTTATGTGGTATTTCGAGTATGTGAAGTAGATCCATCTGATGCCAACAGCTGCCAAGGCAGGACTGGGAGAGCAGTATACAAATGTTTTTTCCAGGTATTAATGGATGTCCACTTGTAGTTATTTTTTTTCTTTTTTCTTGTCTTTGTTTGGCTAAGAATGCATGTCTCACTGTTGATGGGTATTGATGGGACTTGCTGTTACGGTTATTTTTTTCTTTCTCAAGTCTTTTTTTTTTTGGCTAAAAATGTATGGCTCATTTTTGTCATGTATTGTAGTTATTTGTTTCTTTCTCTGTCTTTTTTTATGCTATAAGTATGCATGGTTCTAAGGGAAGTCATGGGTTTAGAGCAGAAAGTGCGTGTGAAGTACAGTTGGGTTTTTAATTGTGATTGAAAAAACTGAAACAATGTTCTTTTGGGATTCTGTGTATACACCAAAGCACAGCAGCATCCCACATTGTTAAAATGGTAAAGTACATTTAGGTTCATGCTGCCATGAAAAGCAGGATCACAGGTTAGACAGTTTTATGTATAATACAGAACAGGAGAAACTAATTGGGCACCAGTACCCATGTAAGCCTGTGTGCATGGAGAACAAATTGTGTGTGAATTATTCATGCATTCTCTGGTTAACCAGTCTGGTTATAGAGAAGATGGAGCCTATCCTGAACTCAGCGGGTTCAAGGCAGAGAAACTATTCCAGCATAGGAGGCGATTGTTTTGCAGAACAAACACACACGCACACATTCTACAGCCAATATGGAGAATCATTAGTTCATCTATGGCATGTCTTTAGGTAATGGGAGGAAGCCAGAATATTTGAAGAACACTTGCTTTGACTATAGGGAGGGAATCCAAACTCCACACAGAAAGCTTTGCACCTCGGAACCAAACTGGAGAACTGGGTGGTCCGAGGCAGTAATGCTTACTGCTGTGCAACTATACCACCTGTACAAACTACTGATACATAATATTCTGACCTTTAATTTTGAGACTAACAGCTACAGACCAAAGATAAGAATTTAATCTGTGCGTGCCGATACAGAATGGCTCAATTCTATTGTTCACAGCAACAAAAACAATTGTCGACACGCACTGTTCTTTATTAGAACATTTAAAATAAAAAGTGGCTCTTTGCCAGGAAGAAAATGGAAGCTGTTTGGCTCTTGCTTCTTCAGGTCAGGCATATCTGTGCTCATTAATATTCATGAAGTGACAGTACCGTTTCCTGCGTGAGTAGAGGCTATGTTCAGGTTTGACTCATTTGTCTGCTGTTCTGCATTTTATTCCACAAAGTCAGTGTGTTGTACTTGTGCAGGTTTGCAAGGCACTTGCTGAACGGTGATGTCAGATGCACATTTGAAAGGGATGTTTAAGGTTGCTGCATATGATGTACCATTTGGTATGACACATGTACCATTTGGTTTGTGATTAAGTAAATTAAAGTTATTCGTACTAAGAGACTTCACATCAAATTGAGAGGAAAATCTTGGTGGCAAGCTACACTGGTAGTGTACAGGGATATAGCCCTGACTATAAGCACATGTAACCCAAATTCAAATAGCAGTTTGAGTATTTGAAGTTGCAGACAGAGACAGTGGAATTGTCCATCCTGGAAGGAGGCGTGCAAATTTAGGATACATTTGTGCTATCGATTCCCTGGTAGAGATTGTCAAAACAACTGCATGTTGTTGTCTGTGGGTGGGCTGGCCAGTCCCGCTAATGTGAATCCCTTACAGAAGTGTGTGTGTGTGTGGGGGGGTAACACTGATACCCATTACATAGCTCACGCACGGGTGGTTACCAAGTAGCACAGTTGGTGGGATGTAGGATAAAAAAAAACCTTCTCAGCAGTAGTATAATGTTGTCCCAGGCACCTTGGTCTTTTCTCTGGCCCTAAAGGTGGGTCAGAATTAGTTAGGGAAGGCTGGTCAAGTTTGAAGGAAGGAGAATTCCTAGACGTAGCTGCTGGGCAGTTGTGAGGAGGCAAAATTGACCAAAAAAAAAAAAAAAAGTAAAAATGCTGTTAAGATGGGATTTTTGGTGGACTTTCTGTAAATTAAAAAAAAGCTTATATTTTATTTTGTATATCTTCTTATAACATATTGATTTGTGCAAGACATTTACACTGTTTGTAGTTGTAATGTAACATTTGTTACTGGCCTATAGCTAGTGAAATTTCAGATCAACTGCGTCTCTGGTTTTAACAGATGACTTGTGCAAGAAAAACTTCTACATGAGAGCAGTGACTTCACCATGAAGTGTTCTTTAAATTATAAAGTACTTTGCAAGTTTGTAGGAAGTACGTAATATAAATATGTGAGGTGTGATGTGGATTACCGCAGTGATATTGGTGAAAACTGTGAGCATAACATTTAAGCTCTGCAGTTAACTGAGCGACAGAAGGAACTCTGGATCTGGAGATGCAGTTCATGTCAGAGCTAGCCATCACAGCTTACCTTCTCTACAGTTCTAAAATAATCCCTTCACATTTGTGTGAGTGGCCTCGTCTTTTTCATTGGTATTGGTGCTGCAGATTTGTGAACAGTTTTTAATGGGAGTGGAAACAGTTGAGCATTCTGTTTTCATACCAACACTTGCTGTACTGAATGAATCTGTCTGCATTATTCTCTTCCGCTTTCCATCTACTGCATTTAAAAAAAATGCTCCTTATGAAGCCCCTAAATGTTACCATTATAGGAGCTTTTCTTAAAGTCCTCTTAAATTGTAGCCATAGGCTAGTAAACTGCACTATTTCCAAGCCATCATTCCCTTTTGTTTTGGTCAGAACCACCGATTCCCCTGGTGGCCACATTCTGTACTGTTGCCTGCAGCATTTCTTGCCGATAGAGCTTGACACTGAAGTAGCTTGCAGTGCCCTCTCAGCTAGTTTCTGTCGATAACTTGTTGTATAGTCAGCAGAGAGCTGCTTTGTGCAGTCATGGCTCTTAAATGAGCTGAAACGGTGCACATGTCATGTGTTTAGCTCCAGCTATGGTAATAATGCTAGGGCATAAGTCACACTCAGAGACGTCAGTCAGAGTCCTTAGTCAAGATGCGTTGCACATAGTTTTTCATTTTAATAGGCAATGCTTTACTGATTACAAACTGTTTAGTGTCAGGAAAATATTACTTATATGTACTGTGTGATTTGTAAATATCTTAGGGTGGTGTTAAAAGTTGTAATGTATATATGAATGCATACCTAAAATAGCTTGACTATGCTGAGTGGATTACGTAGATATAGTAATGTTTTTATCACTTATGGATGTATTGTATCTGCTATTTCTAGAACTTTAGTATTGTGTCTTTCACACAGTAATGCATGCAATTTAGGTGGATTTGTACCAACAAATATAGAAAAGAAAATGATAAGAATCAGAATTGTAAGCTGTAGTCATGTCTGTACTGACGCATGTACTGTTTATGTTTTAGTCATATTTTTGATGTGCTTACACTTAAGGCATAGGCAGTGAAGCTAAAAATACTTCTCAACTGACATAATTGGTCCCAGGTAGCAGCCGAACTAATGCACAGTTTATGTAGTCTGCTATAATTTCACTAGCCTACAGCATACATATTTTAATTCTTCTGCATATTGCCTGTTGTAGTTAACATTTCACTTTTAAATATCAAATTATTTGTTCCTTTTGTAGCTTAAAATGAGCTGCAGCAAAGTTAATGTACCTGACAGAATTCTCCCAGATGAGTAAGATTCTTTTCTGTAACTATCATTTTTCTACAATTCTTAGCATCCACTTTTTTCCCCACAGTTAATCAAGATTAGTGGCCACCTATGGAGGGGCCTTAGATCTTAGATGATATGTCATTTGGTTGGATGTGTAGTATTTTTCACCTGTACTGGACCTGTGCTATTTCTCACCTGCAGATTACATGCTGACAGATGCAATGTCTCATGTAAAAACAGCCATCGAATTGTGATGTAATACTTCTTGGCAATCCAAAATCATGTATGTATGTATAAATCACTTTATGTAAGGGTACATCACAAGTCATTATAACAGCTAATTAATTTACTAAAGGTTGCCGATCTGTGTGTTCTGTTGGAGTTTACCATGCTTGCCTGCCACCGAACATGTTGAAATACAAGTACTGCCATATGCGTAGTGTACATTAACTGTGCTAGTTGTAAATGTGCTGCCACCAGGCGTTTAACTTGCTGCACCTTTCACTCCTCCTTTTTGTCCTGAATCCATCCAACATACGCTTCTTTATTTGCTACCTTGATTGACATTAGCAATTCAGGCTGGTTTTCCATGCGTATCTCTCCTGTTTGTACTGTCAGCTCAAAATAAGTAGGTTATCACTGCTGGTGAGTGGGAGGGATATTACAGCTTATTTTTTAATTATATATTCATGTTTTCAGTATTCTAAGTTGTCCATCTGGGTTGTCACTCATTTTCAGTGTAGTCATTCTGGTTGATGTGAATTAGAGTTTGACTTCCACAGGCTGTGTTTAGTTTGGTGTCAGCAATCTGTATCTTCCATCACACTTTGTTTCTGTCTCTCTTCTGCTCTACAGATGTATACATAGAATGTGGGAGGGTGGGATTATATTATTTTACCATTTTTGTCACTCCATTCTTCATTAGTAATGGTCTGTTTTCCCAAAATGGGATACAAATCTGACTTCAAAATATTTTAGCAATGGATAGGAGTCCCTCTGTGCAAGCCTATAGACTGATTTGATCTGCAGGGAGGAGCCAGGATCATTCTGTCAAGCTAACATGAGAAATAAATATCCTTGGTGGTCTTCAGAGTGTTTTGATTTGTCTGACATGTTGGTCTGGCTACTCGGTCTGAGAATTGAATAAGACTTTTCAAATATTACACCAAATCCTGATTTTTTTTAACTTATGTATGTCAGTTTGTCTTTTAAAGTATGCAGCAGCATCAAAGGCTAAAGAAAAATGTGTTTGCTGATGGCCAGATGTTTCAGGATTTGTTATAACCTCTGCACGCTGTCTTGTTTCATGACACAGACAGATAATTTGACGTGGAAGAGTATTAAGACAATCATGTCCCGTGGCATTTATTGCAGTGGCACTGAAAGTGTTACTAACCTTAAAAATGTATAATGAAATGGTGTTCTGCTTTGGGGTTTCCAAGTGTTGAGTTTATTGTCAATACTTTCTGAACCGATTCTGCCTAATATTAGATTACTGTTAAAAAAAAAAAAACAAAGAACAAAAAGCCAGGGATCATTTTGTTTCTGCCCACTGTGTGAGAAATGGAACCCAGTGTTACTTTATTTTGCAGTTTAAAGTTAGTTAATTCTTTGTTGTGCAGTGTGGTTTGCTCTTGTTATAACAGTCTGGCAGTTAGCGCAGAGGATTAAGGCTATAAACCGTTAATGAGCTGTTTCCTGTGGTACAGGGTTCAGTTGCCTCAGCCTTCATTTGCCTACTGTGTGACCAGGACCAACTCACTTAATCAGACAGTGCTCTGGGGCTTTTGGGACAATTGGGAATTTGGGCTTGGGTTCTTATTAGACTCTTGGACTGCATGTTTAGTTACTTGCTGTGAAGCTATGACTAAATGTTAAGATCTTCTTTTAACTTACAATAAGACAGCAGATAGTAACAGATGTGATTTGTTGTTGGGTAAAAAAAAGTTGGTAGATTTAAGAGGTGATGAAGTTACTTGTAGTAATGAGGAGCATACTTTAAGTATAGCTTCATCGATATTCCAAAACCACGTTCACACCTTGTCGGTAACCTCCTTTCTCCAGGTGAGCCTTACCAGTCAGTCTTGGAGTAAATTTGTGGATACCCATGCAGTCATCTAGTTTATGTTTAAAGCAAGATAGTGAGCTGCACTCCTTAATGTGTAGGAAAGTTTATTCCAGAGGTTGGGAGGTGTTGGGTTATTAACTTGTCCCTCCACCATGTTTTATCTTTCTGCTGGTAAAGATTTAGGTCCCCAGTTCTAGTATTGGTAGAAATAATGGGCTTGTAGAGAAATATAAGGACCAGGGTAGTCAGGTCTCTAATGGCATGACAAGCAAGGCAGAGTTCTCCGCTCCAAAATCTATATGACTGTGAATAAAGAGATAGAGCTTCCAGTTTGGCTGGGTAGTTCATTGACTTTAGGCCTGTGATCTTTTGGTTAGAAACCTGTGTGGCCTTTCTAATTGTTTGATATGTTTAGTGAGATACATCCCAAAGACAGCATTGTACTCGATAATTGGCCTGATTATTGCTGAGTATAAGACAGTGATTACTTCTTTGACCTTAATGGTACTCCTTTGTCAGTTAGCTGAGATAAATAAAATTATTTCCTGACAATCAGTGTCACATGATGATCAAAAGAGAAGGAGATTTGAATCTGATTACTTAGGTCACTGACTACATTTTTGTTTCGTGGAGGTGTGTTGTCCAAGCAGTATGATGATTCGAATGCCTTACCAAAAGTGATGATAAACACTTTAGTGTTTAGTTTGAGCCCAATTTTAGTACACCTAGTTTACTAAAGAGAGTTCATTCTGGAGGGTTAGGGTATCGTAGCATGACCTAACCTCCAGTTTGTAGTCATCTGTAGACTTTGTCAGCTAGAGGTCGTGGTTCACTGTTTTGAAACCTGAGAAGTAAATACTGAAAAGAAGAGTTCCAACGCGTAGGCCTGAGGGACAGTGCTGGTCATTTTCACACTTTCTGATGAGACACATGCAACTTGCACTGTGTGGGTTCTGTTGTTCAGCCACTTTGTTCATCTTACCACATATGGACTGATTTTCAAAGCATCTAGCTTTTGTTTTATGCTAGCACGGGAAGTGGTGTGTAGTCTTTGGCCAGGTCACAATACACACTGCGCACTGCATGGGCACCATCTATGGCCTCCGTAATCCCTTTGAAGAAGTTTACTAGATAGACAGGATTTGCCCTTCACACAGCCAAACTGTTTGGGGATCAGTTTGAATAAGATTCTTAATATCAACATTTTTTGATGTCAGTTGAAATATTTTCCATAGTTAGTTAGTTACTGATAGTAAGAATCAGGTCAAGAATACCGTGTCCTGTAGTAGGATTTTTATCAACTGTTGAAGAGACTGCTTATTTATCAAGTCTAGGAAATTTGGGGCATATCATGGAGGTGTAGGAGCCCCAATTTATTAAAGGGTAGTTGAAGTCACCCAAAATAAGGGAGTTTTTGCTAATACAAACATCTTTTAGAATGCTGAGGAGCCTTACATGGTCATCAGGGGTCAAAGAGGGTGTTCTGTGACAAGCTGTTAGTTGATGATTGATCCTAACTGAAGTGATGTGTAGTTCAATGAGTTCCATTTTTGAGTCCCTAGGGGTCTGACTGGGGGCACTATGTTCCTTGACAAATATGGGGACTCCCCACGGTTGCCACTGGGTCTGAAGGCATGAAAAGTGCAATACTCTGGTGTAGGGGGAGTGCTCTGTTTACACTGAATCAAGTTTCAGTAACCATCCATTCATGGATGTTTTCTGAATGCCAGGAGTGCCTGAAAATCAGGCAATTTTATTGTTGAGACTTCTTGCATTGAGTAGAGCCATCTAAATATAACCTGATTTAAGGATTGATGTGTTAGTTTTGTTGGAATGTCCTAAAGGCATTAGGGGGCACCAAATGTTTTAACCATTATGAAGAAGCCTTTAAACAAGAGGTGCATTCAGTTCATAACAAAACAAGCTGGCCTGTTGAGTGTCTTGTCCCATGCTAACACATACTGGATCCCCTTTGAATGACACAAGATATTTAACTAACTGATGAGGCCCAGTTATCTTTTCTTTGTGTCTAAGCATCATTTGAGGTGAAAGAAAGATTCCACTCTGAAATAATGTCTTTCCAAGCATTGTAATATCCATGGAAAGTTCTGACGTGTCTCTGCAAATCTCTCAGAATTCTACATTTCAAGTCATTCACTCCCACATGTACCACTGCCATGCCTTAGTCGTATTTGTCAGATGTTAGGATATGTAAGGCCTTTGTAATGTCAGAGAGCCTAGTGCCTGACAGACAACTCACTATAGCCCTCTTCTTGTCCAGCCTAGTATCATTTTTAGTCCGTTGATGTAGGTGGTTTTGTTAAGAACTGGATCTCCCTCCTTCAAGATAAAAATACTGGAGAAACTTCTCATGCCAAATCCTGTGATTATATACAAGAAAGGTAAGAATTTGGGAGACTGGCTGATCATTGTTACCACATAAGACAATTAATTTAGATCTCTGAACTTAGTACACAGGGGGGTAATTCCCCCTATAGTTTTTGCATTATATGGGATTACATAACTGTTATGTTTCCCAAAGTGAATGGTATCAGAGTCCAGGTGAAAAGAGGATTTTATTTGTAAGAGGATTGCAGTTATATATCCTGACATTTTGTTGTGGCTTATGTTATCTTGATGAAATTGCTTAAAAGTTTAAAACAAGGATATAGAAACATGACAGGGATAAAAAGTGCTAAATTTGGAAGTCCAGTAGCAATGTGCCTTCGTTGAAGGTTGGACGTCGAGCTTGTACCTCAGCACCCATAAAAAATCTACTGCCAATCATTAGCGGACCGTAGTTCCGCTGTGGCGGGCCCTAACCGGGAAAAGCCGAAAGAAGAACAACATGTGGTTACGATTGATGGCTTTAAATCCACTATTTTAGATAAATTGGTATTGTCTCAAAGACATGGGATCTCATTAAAGATAAATTGTTTAAAGAGAATACCTACGTAATGAAATATGGCATTTTGGTGAGTCAGGACCTGAAAAAAAAACTTGTGGTTAATGGAATGAGTTAATTGCCTTATTGTATCTTTGTTTTATTTGTTATTATTTAATTGTGCCTTTTGAGATTGGTCAGATTTTTACTATTTTAAAAGGTTTTACCAAAACACTAACTGGATCCATGTACTGAAAATAAAAATGAGCACAGCACATACACGGTTTGAAGGAAATAAATAAAACTTCAGTGGTGATTAGAGCTTTCGCATCCAAAGACACTTCTTCAGATCATTTAACATAATTCAACCAACATCATTAAATAAAAAAAAATAAAAAATATAAAAGAACCAATCAAAATATTCAT
Organism: Protopterus annectens; assembly: GCF_019279795.1. Classification (NCBI taxonomy): domain Eukaryota; kingdom Metazoa; phylum Chordata; order Ceratodontiformes; family Protopteridae; genus Protopterus; species Protopterus annectens. The sequence goes on from NC_056750.1 coordinate 22,862,542, forward strand.
CCAACAAACTTGTATCAAAATGACCAATCAAAATGCTCATAAAAATATGTCATCTCAAATGTTGCTTAAAAATGACATCACTCCATTTAAGCATTTCTGCTAAACAGATTGTATCATTAAAGTTATCAAATTTCTCAAATCTGACACAATGTAATAAAGTTTACCGATCATATCACTTCATAATGATGTTTGCCAGTTAAATCACTTATGCAGTGTGCTTGATCTTAAATGTGGTTTCAGGGATGTTGCTTCATTTAAACCATATCCTTCATCATATTGTAGTATAATGATCCAGTTCATTTCATAGGCCATTGGCCCTAGGGCCTATATAAGCCTAGTCAAAAAGGTACCCTGGCTTTCGCCACCCAAGAAAATTAATTTCCTGTGCCCCTGTTAAGCAGAGCCACAGAGGTGATCCCTGGGGTGAATTTCCTATTTCCCATCCAATCATCAAGATTTTTCTTGAAGAGTGCTAATGAAGAGCTTTGTTTGATGTAGATAGGTAGTTTGTTCCAGAGTATGGGAAGTCTCTGGGACAGGAATCTATCCCTCCAGCATGTTCTGTTTATTGTGGTGACAAGGTTTAGGTTCCTAGAGTGTGTAGCTCGGAGGGCTTGGGATTTCTTTAAGTGGAGCATGTCCAACAGCTCTGGGTTTGACATAGCTTTGTATGTGAGGCAGAGATCGCCTCTGAGTAGGTGATATGTGATGGAGTAAAGCTGGAGTTTTTTGGACGGTCTGTGTAGGGCATCTGTTTGAGGCCGGTAATCCTCTTTGTGAGGTATTTCGGTGGCCTTATTGTTGCAGATGTCTTGTGAGGTATATACCAAAAGGGGCATTGTGCTCTGTAGTGGGTCTAATGAGTAACGAGTAGAGGGGAACAATGACCTATTTTTTCCTGGATGAGAAACCTTTTGTGATGGTGTGCCATGTAGAAGGATTTCCTGACTACTGTGGTGATGTGATTATCAAAGGAGAGACTACTGTCCACCTGTGCCCAAGGTCTCTCATCACACTTTTGGTGTTTAGTAGACTACCACCTCTGGGTACAGAATTTTTACCAATGGGGATGACAATGCACTTTTGAGGTTGAGGCCATGGCTTTGACACCAGGCATCTGTCTCAGTGAGGCCCTTTTGTAGGATGTCCACATCATTAGGAGTTTCGATTATGACTCCTAGTTTGCAGTCATCTGCGAACTTTGTTAGCCAAAGACCTTCTGTATTAGCCTGTACTTCAGAGAAGTAGATGCCAAACAGGAGAGGACCCAGGACTGAACTCTGTGGTACTCCACTTGTCACTGGTCTGAAGTCAGATTTGGAGTCTGCTACTTTCACAGTGTTGGTTCTTTCAGTGAGCCAGTTGGCAACCCATCTTGTGACATAGGGATTTATATTTATATATATAGTTTAGTGAGTTTACCTATAATTCCAGAGTGGAGGATGGTGTCAAAAGCCTTGGCGAGATCTAAATAGGCTGTGTGAACCACCTTACCCTCGTCTGTGGCTTTGGTGACTGCTTCAGAGAAGTATATCAGGTTTAGGAGACATAATCTGCCTTTTACAAACCCGAACTGGGTGGGGTTCAGAGTTTGGAAATTGCCAATGTCTTTGTTTATAAGTTCCATGATGATCCATTCCATGGCCTTGCAGACCAGGCTTGTTAGGCTAATGGTGCGGTAGTTCCCGGGGGTCCGTGATGCTCCCCCTTTGTGAAGTGGGATAACCGTCGCTGTACGCCATTCAGTGGGCACAAAGCCTGAGGTAAGGCTGTGATTGAACATGGTGCTTAGGTGGGGTGCCAGATCCTTTTGCAGTTTGTGTAGAATGCAGCCTGGGATGTTGTCAGGTCCCATGGATGCTGTGTTCTTGGCTTTGGAGAATGTGGTTTTTACCTGTGTAGCCATGATTACAGGAGCTTTGCATTCTTCCGTATAGAGATGGGCCCTTTAGGGGGTGAGAGGGGGGATAAAGTTAGGACTGAACCTTTCTGCCAGGATGTTGGCAATATCAGTTAGTTCTGTATATTTAGTGCCATTATGCTGTAACTCAGAGCAGATCTGAGTGCTGCCATTGAGATTCTTGACATAGCTATAGAATGCTTTGTGGTTGTCTTTAGAATCAGTGGTGATTTTGTTTTCGTAACTAGCTTTGGAGGATTTTATGAAGGATCTCAGCTTTTTACTGAGGCTGATCAGGGAGTTCCTCCAATCATGGGATTTTACTCTTTTTTGCAACAGTTTCTTCTGTTGTAGAGTTTGTTTATGGCAGGGGACCACTGATTCGCTTCCTTTTTTTTGGAGGATAGCATCTTGGTTCTGTTAGGGATAGCACGATCCATGCACTCGTGTAAGTGCTTATAAAGTGCATTTGTGCAGGGTTCAGCAGTCGTACCTCGATTGTCCATCTGCATGGGTGTCGTGAAGTTTGCCATTTCTGTCTTAAGCATGAAGCTGGCTTTGGAGAAAATTTTTGTGGTGGTTTCCCTAATGGGGGGATGGGGGCGGGATGTGGATGTCTAGGGTGATTAGCTTGTGGTCGGATCTGACCAACGAGGAATTGACCTCTGGTGTGGAACACCAGTCACCCATGTTGGTAATGACCAGGTCTAGGATATTGCTGCCTTTGGTGAGGGTGTGGATAAGTTGATTCAAGGCATTGGAATTTATGAATTCCAAAAAACGTTGTGCAAAAGAGTTGGTACATGAGTAGTTTTCCCAGTTAATGGTGGGGTAGTTGAAATCGCCCATTATTAGGGTGTTGGGTTGTACCCTAATATTTTCCAATGCATCAAGAAATGAGGAGTGGGAATCCTGGGGCATGGTGGAGGATCTGTAGCAAGTTGCAATTTGGATTGCGGTCTTGCCCAGAGTTAGTTGCACTTGGATAATTTCGGATGCATTATACTGAGCAACTAGCCTGGAGGTGTGGATATCCTTAATGAATATGGACACGTCTCCACCTTTAGTGTTTTGGTCCAGGTTAGGTGGCCTAAAGGTGTGTTATGAATTATAGCCTGGTAATGCAGGGGTGCTCTCTGGAGCCTTGAACCAGGTCTTTGTCACTGCACAGATGTTGTTGTTCTCCATTTTAAGGATTGCCTCGAGTGAATGCATTTTGAGGTTTAGCCTTCTAGCATTGAGTAGCATTACTCTCAGATTTTGCTTGCTTGTACCTGTTAAGGTGGTGAATTTGTCATTTGAACCTTGCCTAAAAAAGGCACTATAGGGATGGCAGTAGCCTTAGCCAGTATCTGGAATCCCAAGGGCGACAGGTGCAGGTCATCTTTGGCAAAGCATTGTGGTCTGTCGATCATGTCATCCCAGGCAGACAAATACTGGATCCCCTTAGAATGACATCAGAAGCTTAGCCAATTGTTGAAGTCAATCATTTTGTCCTTGTACTGTAGTATCATTCTGGGTGATGGCAGGCTGCTACTCAGGGCTAGTGTCATACCTGCCTCAGCTACAAGATCGGAGAGCTCCTCCATGTCTCTTTTCATGTAGTCCAGGGAAGTACATCTCAGGTCATTCACACCAACATGGACAATGACAGAGTCATATTTGTACTTGTTATGGAGTGACCTGAGTGCGTGCATTATGTGGCGGATCCTGGCACCTGACAGGCAGCTGACAGTAACTTTTGCCTTGTTTAGCCTGGTGAGCGGAACATCAGTGTGCCTGACTATAGAGTCACCTATGACTAGAGTGTTGGGTACGTTGTTATGCCTTATGGGCTCTGGTTGAGGCACACTGAGTTTGTGGGCTATGTGTCATTTAGGTTGTGTTGGGGCGTGGAGGTTGCTTGCATTTCTGCTTTGGAGGTCTCTGTTGCTTGAGCAGATTTTTATTGAGAGCCTCCACAAATGTAGGTGTGTTTTTCATGTTTCTATGTATGTGTTTTGGTGGTGTAGGTTTTGAGGGACTATGTGATGATTGTGGTGTGGTGCAAGTGTTTACCTTCTCCTCTTGACTGTCTAGTCCAGTCTTGGGTGAAGAGAGCTTTGCTTCCAGTTTGGCTATATAAGTGCATCTCTCACAGGTTGTAGTGTTGCATGAACACCTTTATAGTATTTGGAGATCTGATTCCAGAAATGTCTGTCACTTCTGTTCTATTTTTATATCAACCACGCATATCCTATCTGCCCGAATTTTTATTGCCATAACAGCAAATGTATGTCCTGGCCCCCTACCTAGGGCATGTTTAGCTAGGGCATTTCTGGAATCAGATCTCCTAATACTATAAAGGTGTTTATGCACATGCTCCTTTAATGTGCAATTGGTCATGCCGGCATAAAAAGATGGACACAAATTACAATGTGCCAAGTACACTAAGTTGTGTGTATTAGAGTCTGCATAAAAATCAAACCTATATTGTTTGTCACTGCTAGGATGTACAAAGGAACCAGAAATGTCTAAATACGAACAAAAATTAGAGTGTCCACACCCATGCGGACCTACAGGTCATGGGGCTAATGTGTCAGTGCTCTTAATATGTCCATAACGGCATCTGTTTCAAAGATTTTTTGTTCTTAAAAATCTCAGTTTGGGACTCACTATCTATTTTATGTGATTGTCTGATGTAAGTATATACCAATTTTTGTGAAACCCCTCACAGATAGTACTAACATTAGAAGAAAATGGAATTGTAATACCTACAGAATGTTTACCATAGTCTCTGTCACTAGCAGAAAAAGTGTAATACCTACAGAAAATTTACCATAGTCTCTGTCACTAGCAGAAAAAGTGTAATACCTACACAATGTTTACCATAGTCTCTGTAACTAGCAGAAAAAGTGTAATACCTGCAGAATGTTTACTATAGTCTCTGTCACTAGCAGAAAAAGTGTAAGACCTGCAGAATGTTTACTATAGTCTCTGTCACTAGCAGAAAAAGTGTAATACCTACAGAATGTTTATCATAGTCTCTCACTAGCAAAAAAAGTGTAATACCTACAGAATGTTTACCATAGTCTCTCACTAGCAAAATAAGTGTAATACCTACAGAATGTTTACCATAGTCTCTGTCACTAGCAGAAAAAGTGTAGTACCTACAGAATGTTTACCATAGTCTCTTTCACTAGCAGAAAAAGTGTAAGACCTGCAGAATGTTTACCATAGTCTCTGTCACTAGCAGAAAAAGTGTAATACCTACAGAATGTTTACCATAGTCTCTGTCACTAGCAGAAAAAGTGTAATACCTACAGAATGTTTACCATAGTCTCTGTCACTAGCAGAAAAAGTGTAATACCTGCAGAATGTTTACTATAGTCTCTGTCACTAGCAGAAAAAGTGTAATACTTACAGAATGTTTACCATAGTCTCTGTCACTAGCAGAAAAAGTGTAATACCTACAGAATGTTTACCATAGTCTCTGTCACTAGCAGAAAAAGTGAAAATTGTAATACCTACAGAATGTTTACCATAGTCTCTGTCACTAGCAGAAAAAGTGTAATACCTACAGAATGTTTACCATAGTCTCTGTCACTAGCAGAAAAAGTGTAAGACCTGCAGAATGTTTACCATAGTCTCTTTCACTAGCAGAAAAAGTGTAATACCTACAGAATGTTTACCATAGTCTCTGTCACTAGCAGAAAAAGTGTAATACCTACAGAATGTTTACCATAGTCTCTGTCACTAGCAGAAAAAGTGTAATACCTGCAGAATGTTTACTATAGTCTCTGTCACTAGCAGAAAAAGTGTAATACCTACAGAATGTTTACCATAGTCTCTGTCACTAGCAGAAAAAGTGTAATACCTACAGAATGTTTACCATAGTCTCTGTCACTAGCAGAAAAAGTGCAATACCTACAGAATGTTTACCATAGTCTCTGTCACTAGCAGAAAAAGTGTAATACCTACAGAATGTTTACCATAGTCTCTGTCACTAGCAGAAAAAGTGAACAATCTATCTGAAAAATATGGTTTGGCAATACGCTGTCTATCAAATTGCACAAATCTAGATGTTTATCATCTACTTGTCTCAAATAACCTCTGTCCTGAAGATCATGTTTAAACCTGTTGATGGCTTCTCTAAATTCTGAATCTCTACAATTTAGTCTGGATAGTGTCATGACCTGTCCATGCATTATATTACAGTAGATGTTAGAGGGATGCATGCTTCCTCTAGGTAGGATATTATTCTTCCTGCATTCCTTTTGTGCAGCGTTGTAGAGAAAAATGCCATCACTACCTCTCATAACACATACTTCAAGGAAGATAACTTCCCTTGTTGAGAATTCCATAGTAAACTGTAAAAATGTCATGCATTGATTCAAAAATCTAAAACGTTGTGTAGTTCAGCCTCTGGTCCCTCCCATAGAATACAATATTCGTCCACAAAACACTTAAAAAGATGATATATTTGGAAAAACAATTGCCCATCAATATTTGTGTAGATTCCCAGTAAGCTAGGACTAAATTTACATATCTGTTTACATGCATTGTGTCCATGGCTACACCTGATCTTTGCCAGTAATACTTGTCATTAAAAATAAAAACATTATTCTCGAGAATAAGATCGATGAATAAACGTATCAGACTAATGTGACTAGACATGTAACTACTCTTTTCTGGCAGTTAATATAGGTTCATAGGTAGGTACTAGGCTATCAGCCCAAGGGCCTAAGTAAGCCTAGCCAACAAGGTTCCCTGGCTTACGCCACCCAAGACAGTTATTTTCCTGTGCCCCTTTCAGGCAGAGCCACAGAAGTGATCCCCGGGGTGTATTTCCTTTTTCCCATCCACTCATCAAGATTTTTCTTGAAGAGTGCTGATGAGGAACTTTGCTTGACATAGATGGGGAGCTTGTTCCAGAGTACGGGAAGTCTCTGGGACAGGAATCTATCCCTCCAGCATGTCCTGTTTATTGTGGTGACAAGGTTTAGATCCCTAGAACGTGTAGCTCAGAGGGATTGGGATTTCTTTAGGTGTAGCATGCCCAACAGCTCTGGGTTTGACATAGCTTTGTATGTTAGGCAGAGATCATGTTGGAGTAGGCGATATACTACGGAGTAAAGCTGGAGTTTTTTGAGACTGTCAGTGTAGGGCATCTGTTTGAGGCCAGTAATCCTCTTTGTGAGGTACTCCTCTGGCCTTTCTAGCTGCTCATGGGTGGCTTAATAGGTTGTTTGTGAATCTTTGTAAGGCGATGCAGTAATAGAGTTGTTAGTTTTTCACCAAGATAGTCATATAGCTCTAGACATCACACAATCATAGAGGTCATTGTGTACTTTCCTAATCAAGTTCTCATACTCCAAGCTTACATTTTTAGGGATTACAGTAAATAAGGATGAGACATCCAGAGACACCATAAAAACTTTTTGAGCTGTAGTAATAGATCTAGTAACATCATATAACGATTCTATGAATTGCTTGGTATCTCTCAACACAGTCTTGGTTGAATTCAGTATAGGTCTAAGCAGTTTCTGTACATAAATGGATGGGGCCTCCATAAGCCAGCCTCTCCCTGAGACTGTTTGTCTCATGAGTGGTTTAATAGGTTGTTTGTGAATCTTTGGAAGGTGATACATTAACAGAGTTGTTGGTTTTTCACCAAGATACTCATATAGCTCTAGACATCACACAATCATAGAGGTCATTGCCTGCTTTCCTAATCAAGTTCTCAACATCCATGTGTATCAATGTCAAATAATAGATTCCATACTCTCAATGTAATGTTCTTGATCTAAAATCGCAGTCGCTCCACACTTATCAGCTGGTCAAATAATAATAGTATCAATCTCTTGCAATATAACTCATCACAACTCAAGTTATGAAAATTTCCATCCCTTCTTTTTGTACACAAAACCGTGGCTAACTCTACCTCACATACTTTCAAAAAACAGATGAAATGGTGGAATAAAAACACTGTTTTTTTAAAAGTAAAGGACTTAGAATTGTCATGAAACAGTAGCTTCAAACAGATATTTCTAATGAAACATCTAAGGTCTAAAACAGTCTCACAGAAGTCACTTTTTTTGCAGGAATAAATGTGAGTCCTTTCTCCAAAAGTGAAGTTTGATGTTCAGTTAAAACCAGAGAAGAAATATTCCAAACCAGGGAGCATTGTCGGTCTCCCACATGCATTTGATAGTATGGGGTGTCAGTCTTTCTGTTGAAGGATTCCTCCACTTCCTTCCTCAGCTTTGGGATTGAATCGGCTGCATATGCTCTGGAATGGGTAGTGGTAATGACAGAAAAGCTGGTAGAGGTCCTGGTTGCAGCAGCGTTGTCTTTCTAAGACATCTGTTCCCAGATCCAAAGGGTCCAGGAGAGAAGCAGTATTCACTGTGTCATTCAAAACTGGTGCAGTATTGGGTGATGAATCATCAGTAATACCTCCCCCTGGTGTGCCATTGGATGGAACTGCTCCAACACCAGGTATAGAGGAATTCGTATTAGTAGAAGAGAATTTAGGTGAGGAAAATACATGACCCATATGAAAATGTAACAGGTCTCTATTTAGTTTCATCCTCTTCTGTATAATCAGTCTATTTTCATATATAGAAACATTCCCGATAACATAATCTAAAGTAGAACACACCATCTCAGTGGGATATGTATCCAGCAGATTCTGTACCAATAAGTGTGTCTCCTTTAGCAACAAATCTTCATTTGGTCAAAAATAATCCATTAATAGTTTCAAATAATTGAAACTTAGATCTAAATTCAGTTGTTGCCATTTGAGAAGTAAATCTGGATGAGTTTCCATAAGTTGACATTTTAACGACTCTCAGTTCATGTGGCAGTACTTTAAAACGAGTCCGCACTTCAAAGTGTAGGCACTGCCATTGGTACCTCTTATGTTTGTATAGGTGGTTTTCCAGTTCTCTTTTTTGTACATTCAGCGTTTTCATATCAGTGCTTGAACTCTCATTAATCGTCTCAGTATCAGTAGTCACACAAGTTAAAAGAGGGTTACCCTCGGTCTGTACAAGTATCAGTAATGAATCATAATGTTTCTGCATCCTTACAGAACTAGTGCCATGTAGGTCATAGTCCAACTCAATCAATATTCACTACTCCCATTGTCTGGTCATCCTACACTTCCGGCTGGGAGCCAGTCATTATCAATTCAGTGTGTTGCACTTTGGTCTCACCACAGCTCCCAGGGTGTTCAGCAAATGAATGGCAGTTGTAGCAGCTCACTTGAGATTGCAAGGATTCCATGTGTTTCCGTATCTGGATGACTGGCACATTACTGCCCCAAACTGGCATCAAGCAATACAGGCAATAGACCACATTCTCTACACATGTTCATGTCTAGGAATTACCGCAAATTACAAAAGTCTGTATTAGTCCCAGCTCAAAACTTGGAATTCATAGGAGCACATTTCAACGCAAATACAATGATTGCTTCAGTGCTGCTTTCCAGAGTTCAGACCTTAAGATTATTATTATTTGACATTTGTTGACTGGGATAGTCTGACTAGGCTAGTGCCCTTTTTTAGTGGAGGCCTAGAGTGAAAAGCTCCGCAGTACGATTAAGGAAAAATTACAGAAATTGACTTAATATAAAATAACAGTACAATAAAAATTCCACGGTTGTAGTAGAGGAAAAAATATAACATAGATTAAATGAGCAGCTGTTCTTCTTTTAGGTACAAGTTAAAAAATCAGTAAGAAATACATATAGTGTAAATATTTATTTTGAGGCAGGTAGTGACAATAAGCAAGCAAAAAAAATGTCATAAGGATAGTCCTCTGTGGAGAACTGTGCTTTTCAAATGCTTATGTTTTGAAGCAATAGTGTGTGAGGATGTTAAGTATGAGGCAGTTGTGGGTGGGGACAAGCATCATGTTACCAGAAGTTAGGAAGTGGAGACAGTGATTAGAAGAATGTGATTGTTAATTCATTTATTAGGTGGTCAGTGTTAGATAAAGAGGGGGAGGGAGGACTAGGAAAGGAGGGAATGGAGAGGTGATTGTTAATTCATTTGTTAGGTGGTCATTGTTGGATAAAGAGGGGGAGGGAGGACTAGGAAAGGGGAGTACAGAGAGGTGATTGTTAATTCATTTATTAGGTGGTCAGTGTTAGATAAAGAGGGGGAGGGAGGACTAGGAAACGGGAGTAAGGAGAGGTGATTGTTAATTCATTTGTTAGGTGGTCAGTGTTGGATAAAGAGGGGGAGGGAGGACTATGAAAGGGGAGTAAGGAGAGGTGATTGTTAATTCATTTGTTAGGTGGTCAGTGTTGGATAAAGAGGGGAAGGGAGGACTAGGAAAGGGGAGTAAGGAGAGGTGATTAATTCATTTGTTAGGTGGTCAGTGTTAGATAAAGAGGGGGAGGGAGGACTAGGAAAGGGGAGTAAGGAGAGGTGATTGTTAATTCATTTGTTAGGTGGTCAGTGTTTAGGTGGTCACTGTTGGATAAAGAGGGGAAGGGAGGACTATGAAGAGGTGATTGTTAATTCATTTGTTAGGTGGTCAGTGTTGGATAAAGAGGGAAGGTGATTGTTAATTCATTTGTTAGGTGGTCAGTGTTGGATAAAGAGGAGTAAGGAGAGGTGATTGTTAATTCATTTGTTAGGTGGTCAGTGTTGGATAAAGGGGGGAGGGAGGACTAGAAAGGGAGTGAGAGGTGAGGTGATGGCATTTGATATTCATGCTAATCCAAAATCTGTTATTCTATCAACTTTATATGTTTGTAAAGCATTAAAAGTTATTTCCATACAAGTATGGAGCACAGAAGGGGGCTTCAAAGTGAAAAAGTGTGTACAAAACATGATGATGCTTTGACTCTGCTGATTCAGAGTGTCAGAAAAGCTTTGTTCGAGAAACCGAACAAGGTAAGTAAGGGTAATTAACTGGGCACTTGCACCAACTTCATGTGCCATTTCTGAGATGACAAGCAGACTATGAAAGGGGAGTAAGGAGAGGTGATTGTTAATTCATTTGTTAGGTGGTCAGTGTTGGATAAAGAGGGGGAGGGACGATAGGAAAGGGGAGTAAGGAGAGGTGATTGTTAATTCATTTGTTAGGTGGTCAGTGTTGGATAAAGAGGGGGGACTAGGAAAGGGGAGTAAGGAGAGGGGATTGTTAATTCATTTGTTAGGTGGTCAGTGTTAGATAAAGAGGGGGAGGGAGGACTAGGAAAGGGGAGTAAGGAAAGGTGATTGTTAATTCATTTGTTAGGTGGTCAGTGTTAGATAAAGAGGGGGAGGGAGGACTAGGAAAGGGAAGTACAGAGAGGTGATTGTTAATTCATTTGTTAGGTGGTCAGTGTTGGATAAAGAGGGGAAGGGAGGACTAGGAAAGGGGAGTAAGGAGAGGTGATTTTTAATTCATTTGTTAGGTGGTCAGTGTTGGATAAAGAGGGGGAGGGAGGACTAGGAATGGGGAGTAAGGAGAGGTGATTGTTAATTAATTTGTTAGGTGGTCAGTGTTGGATAAAAAGGGGGAGGGTGGACTAGGAAAGGGCAGTAAGGAGAGGTGATTGTTAATTCATTTGTTAGGTGGTCAGTGTTGGATAAAGAGGGGGAGGGAGGACTAGGAAAGGGGAGTAAGGAGAGGTGATTGTTAATTCATTTGTTAGGTGGTCAGTGTTGGATAAAGAGGGGAAGGGAGGACTAGGAAAGGGGAGTAAGGAGAGGTGATTGTTAATTCATTTGTTAGGTGGTCAGTGTTGGATAAAGAGGGGGAGGAAGGACTATGAAAGGGGAGTAAGGAGAGGTGATTGTTAATTCATTTGTTAGGTGGTCAGTGTTGGATAAAGAGGGGGAGGGAGGACTAGGAATAGGTGGTCAGTGTGGAAAGGGGAGTAAGGAGAGGTGATTGTTAATTCATTTGTTAGGTGGTCAGTGTTAGATAAAGAGGGGGAGGGAGGACTAGGAAAGGGGAGTAAGGAGAGGTGATTGTTAATTCATTTGTTAGGTGGTCAGTGTTGGATAAAGAGGGGGAGGAAGGACTATGAAAGGGGAGTAAGGAGAGGTGATTGTTAATTCATTTGTTAGGTGGTCAGTGTTGGATAAAGAGGGGGAGGGAGGACTATGAAAGGGGAGTAAGGAGAGGTGATTGTTAATTCATTTGTTAGGTGGTCAGTGTTGGATAAAGAGGGGGAGGAAGGACTATGAAAGGGGAGTAAGGAGAGGTGATTGTTAATTCATTTGTTAGGTGGTCAGTGTTGGATAAAGAGGGGGAGGAAGGACTATGAAAGGGGAGTAAGGAGAGGTGATTGTTAATTCATTTGTTAGGTGGTCAGTGTTGGATAAAGAGGGGGAGGGAGGACTATGAAAGGGGAGTAAGGAGAGGTGATTGTTAATTCATTTGTTAGGTGGTCAGGGTTGGATAAAGAGGGGGAGGGAGGATAGGAAAGGGGAGTAAGGAGAGGTGATTGTTAATTCATTTGTTAGGTGGTCAGTGTTGGATAAAGAGGGGGAGGGAGGACTAGGAAAGGGGAGTAAGGAGAGGTGATTGTTAATTCATTTGTTAGGTGGTCAGTGTTAGATAAAGAGGGGGAGGGAGGACTAGGAAAGGGAAGTACAGAGAGGTGATTGTTAATTCATTTGTTAGGTGGTCAGTGTTGGATAAAGAGGGGGAGGGAGGACTAGGAAAGGGGAGTAAGGAGAGGGAAGAACGTAATGTGGGAGACAGGGAAGGGTTCAGGTGGGGTGACTGCAGACACAAGCCCAGGTGCTGTTTAGGTAATTGAGTTTTCTTGAATTCATGGACATGGGGAATGTTTCTGAGGGTCAGAGGGAAGCTGACAAGTAAGGAAAATAGTCCTCATTATCGAAATTTCTGCCTGCTTGGACATTCAAACTTTAGGATCTGTGTAAGCAGAGATAACTCTAGTTCCTGTAGCCAGATTCCACATGAGGATTCTACAGTGAATGCTAGCCACTCAGTGGTCAGTTCATCATCATCCCATGTCAACCAGAATTCACATCACCCAGACTTGCAAGAGAGATCTGAACTGGTTGATCCAGTCAAACCAGGCTCTACCAAGCTGTCCTTTCACTCTTCCCCAACCCAAGGCCATACTGAACACAGAGCATCCCAGCTGGGGTACAGGGGGCTATTACGTGGGAAAGACTGTTTAAGGTACCTAGTCCCCTGTGGAAGCAATCTGCATATCAACATGCTAGAGATGAGAGCAGTCTTTCCTGCATTGCCAGCCTTTCAAACAGCTCTCCCTTAGAAATAATTGCAATCCAAATGAACAACATGTCAGTAGTTTGGTACATCGACATACAAAGAGGAACCAGATCTTACCTTGTGTGTGTGTGTGTGTGTGTGTGTGTGTGTGTGTGTGTGTGAGTGTGTGTGTGTGTCAGTGGGTGATCTCATCCAACCTCTTTCTAGCTGCAATGCACATTCCAGGGACAACAAATGTGTTAGCAGACAAGTTGAGCAGACACATTCTTCTGCCTCCCGAGTGGTCCCTCAACCCAGAAGTGATGGACATGATTTTCCATCGGTGAGGATAATCTTGCTGCAATCTTTTTTCCTCCCCCCTTAACAGCAAATGCACCACCTACTTTGGCCTGATTCCCCCAACAGGGGGAGTCACCGAGGGATGCTGTCATTCATGACTGGCCCCCTGGTCTCCTTTATGCCTTTCCTCCAATTCCTCTCATTACCAATTTTCTACAGAAAGCTGCCATTTTGAAGAGCAAAGTAATCCTCATTGCACCCTATTGGTCTTGACAGATGTGGTTCCCCCTCCTTTGGCCTCACTTGAGTCATTGTTCATGGTTTCTGGATCCAATTCCGGACCTCTTGTCTCACCCGACAGCCGTGGCCCATCCAAACTTATCCATTTTTTCAGTCTGACTGCCTGGCTTCTCCAGCTCCATTAATAGCCAGACAACCTATGCTCCCTTCCACGGTTTGATACATCCTCTTTTCTTCCCATAAGCCATCCACTTGAAAGCTGTATTCAAAAGTGGAACAGATTTTCTTGGTGGGCCCATCAATCTGACTTGCTCTGACTTGCACCCTTTTTCGACTCCTTTACATGCTATTGAATTCTTAACAATGATTTTCAAGGAAGGGGCCAGCTCGACCTTAGTGAGAATCCAACCAGCAGACATTTCAAATGGGTTTTTGACAGAGTCCCTGTTGCTTCACATAGACTATACAAAACCTTCTTGAGAGGTACTCTGCTTCTAAAACTTCCCCCTTTCAGAGATGCATCTCCTCCATGGGATCTTAGTTTGACACTGCAACAACTTACCCCTTTGAACCTACAACAAAATGTGATCTTAAGTATATTTCTTGGAAGACCATTTTTCTAGTTGCCATTACTTCCACCAGGAGAATTTCAGAGATTCAGACCTTGTCTTCAAAATCACCTTACTTGATTTTTCACAAGGACAGGGTCATGTTACGAACCAGTTCTTCCTTTCTTCCAACAGTAGACTCTGAAATGAATATTAATCATTCTGTTGACTTACCAGTTTTCTTTCCTACCTTTGCCAATAGAAGTGAATACATTCTCCACTTATAAGACATCCACAGACAACTTTGTTTTTACCTACACAGAGCTGAGAGTTTCAGGAAGGCAAATCAGTTATTTGTTTCCTTCTCTGACATTAAACTAGGAAAGCCTGTCACTAAGATAATGTTGTCCAAATGGTTGACTGACTACATTTTTTTTATTTATAATAAATTAGGCATGAACTTACTAAAACCATTACGTGCTCATTCAACCAGAGCCATGGCTGCATCTTCAGGTTTTCAGTACAGAACTTCCATGAATGACATTTGCACAGCAGCAACTTGGGCTTCTCCCCACACCTTTGTGACAAATTTCAAATTAGACCTAATCTCATGACGTAGGGCTGCATTTGGTTCAGTGGTGCTCAGGAATATTCTTCCTTGAGTCCACCCAGGATTTTAGGTAGCTGGGGACTCTGTCCCAAAGGTTGAGGATAAAATGAAAATTGACAACATCAGATTAAGAAGTTATAGGATTTTAACACCATGGGACATTACTAGGCTAATGGCCCTAGGGCCCTTGCAAGACTAGCCAGGTTCTACCCTTATTTCCACGATCAGAACTTATGTACTCGCCATAACGTTCCATCTGTGTTGTCCATTTTCATTCTTCCTCAACACCTGTCCCACCGACCCTCTGCCCTAGATCTCCTGGATGAGCTAGTGTTCCTTCTGAACTGGCCACTTCTTAGCCGTACACCTCCACATATGGTCTCTTAGGCTTATTTCTGTATATCCCTTTCTTTCATCATTCTTTCTAGCAAAGAAAATCTGAGGTAATTGAGGTAGGTGTATTGTGGGTACGGTGGTTGCTCGAGAGCTTTTGTGATCACCACTAGCTTTCAGACGGCTGAGTCAGATCCGAGCATGAGATCCAAATCCATATGTTGAGGAACAATGAAAATGGACAACACAGATGAAACATGGTGAGTACAAATTTTTCTTCCTAAAGTAGCTTCAGGATCTATCTTAAACCAGCAAATTGATTCATCAGTTTTCTTTCCAAATTTTACTAATAAATGAGAACATACTTTACATGCCTTAGATGTACATAGTTCCGGATGTTCTTCGTGTTTCACTGTTGCAGTCATTACATTTGGGTTATCTGCTTGCAGGTAGCCCTCAGTCAGCCTGATTAACATAGTCTTAGGTCCTGCGGTGGATGCTGTGCCTTCTTCCATGATGTCAGGTTGTCAGGGGTATAAAACATGCAGCCGACGCCATTACATCAGTCTTTCTTGCCGTGTGGTGCCTGAAGCAGTTCGCAAGTGCCGGTTGGCCGACTCCTGAAATTTTCGTTTTCGAGCTTCAGAACCGAAGTCTTCAACTAAAGCTAAGTACCCCATTGAGGAAACTTTTTCCTTGCTCCTTACCGATGTCAGTAAAAGTTAATAATTGCATTACTTGTGGAAAGCAAATACCTCATAAAGATTTTCATTTGTACTGTATTCCTTGCGTAGGCCCTGACCATGACATACCTTGCGGTCAGTTTTGTGCTTTATTTAATCAGCACACTATCCATCGTTGGTATATTTTCGCCTCTAAATATTTTGGTTCTCAGTTTAATTATCCAGAAATGTCATCGGTTAGCCATCTGACTACCGGGATTCTGAAAAAACCCAAAGATAAAGGCAGAGACAGGCTGCCGAGGTCCAAATCTGCCGACGATGCTTCTCCTAAGCCAATCGCCAGTTCGCTGGTACTCAGTGAGTTGCTTTCACAGCCCCTGATACCTGCTACTTTCTGATTCGCAGGCCTCTACTGAGACCCATTCAGAGTCCGGTATGCCGCGAGATGCTTCAACTATGGAACCCGCGGATGTCTCTACCTTGGATGGGTCCAGAGACGCTGTGCAGGCACCGGCTTCTGAGGGTGTATTCAGGCCTATGGACTTGCATATTAAACCGACGCCTCCTTCTTCACTTAGGCCTAAATCTTGAACCATGCCTAAAAAACTGACGCCCAGGCCACATGCTCAGGCCTCTTTGCCTAAAAAACAAATGATAAGAATGGCTGAAGATTTAATAACTCTAATCAGGGGTAGCCAAACACCCCCCCAACTTTCTAAGAGGCCTAGGACTGAAGTTGTTTATGAATTTTCTGACCAGGATTCTGTTTTTTCTGATTCTTCTGATGATCTGGATTTGCCCTTATCTAATTATGAGGATTCTGATGCAGAGGACTCTATTCCCTCTGCTTCCCCTCCAGAGGATTTTTCTTTTGGGAAAACCTTGCATACTCTAAGAGAGCATTTGCACTGGGAAAGCCAGGATTTTTCTGATTCAAAAAAGAGGCTTAGGGATTTCTTACTCCTACCTCAGCATAGGCCTTTAGCTATTCCTCCTGTACTAGACATTGTTGATGATGCTTTTTCGGAATCTAGTTTGGCTCCTGATTCTTTGCCTCCTGCTCCCAGAAAACCTGACAGATACTACAGGGTCCCTGAGTCACACAAGTTCCTTTTTAAAAATCCTATTGCGGATTCAGAGAATATTTCGCAGGGGCCCAAGGGCATTAAGGCTTCTACTGCTAAAAATCCTACCCCTTCTGATAGAGACTCCAGGGCATTGGATAGATTGGGTAACAAGGTTTACACTTCTGCAACCTAGGCCATTAGGGCTTTAAACTGCCAGTTTCATATGTTAAAGTATCAGCAACATGTTATTGGATTGCTTAAACAGAAAATGATGATGATTCCTGACTGTGTGGAAAATAAAGAATTACAGGATTTAATGCATTCTGCTGAACAAGTTGGAAAACATACTTTGCAATGTGGTTTTGTTTCATTAGAGGCCTCTTGCAGGGCTGCTGTTACTGGGTCTGTGCTCAGAAGGCACGCTTGGCTAAAGGAACAATATTTGCCTGATCATGTTAAAGCTAAATTGTTGGATGATCCCTTAAATCAGGACCGCCTGTTTGGCAACAAGGCTGAGGAAGTTATTAAAAAGATGGAAGGTAAAGCTAAATCTATGCAAACTGTTAAAAATTTCTTACAAGTTCAGCCTCCTAGATTTAGTAAGCACTGGCCCTCTAAGAACTGGTCCTTTCCAGCCCCTTCTAGGTCTTCTCAAGCAAAACCCAGACATGGCAAAAGCCCCAGGTTTCAGTCCCAGGGGACACGCAGGACTAAGCAGTGGGGGGGGGGGCTTCACTTCCAAATCTGAGAGTAATAAGACTCCCCCCTATGGTAAACTGTCTCAATGACTTCTGTTTAAAATTTCCAAGCACTTGTCAACTGACTGCCCCTTTGGGGGGGGGAGATTGCTCTTCATGAAAAGAACTGGGAACGCATTACCCAGGACAAATGGGTTTTAAATATAGTGTCCCAGGGATACAGATTTCACTTCCACACATTGCCAACACCAAGCGGGTGGCTGGACCTGCCCCCAAATCAGTGGGCAGAGGCCCAAAAACAAGTACTTTCTCTCTTAAGCATTGGGGCTATTCAACTGGTACCGGAAGAGGAAAAGGGACAAGGTTTCTACTCAAGACCTTTCCTGGTACCCAGAAAAGACAATTAATGGCGTCCTATCCTGGACCTGTCTACTCTTAACACCTTTTTGGAAATTCCAAAATTCAAGATGCTGACTCTTCACCAATTACTTCCTATGCTAGGCAAAGATGCCTGGTTGGCAACACTAGATTTAAAAGAAGCATAGCTGCACATCCCAATCAGAGAATCTTGCAGAAGATACCTATGCTTCAAAGCAGGCTACACGCACTATCAGTTTTCTGCACTGCCCTTTGGCTTATCTACTGCTCCCAGGGTATTCACAAAGTGTCTTGTCCAGTTATTGCATTTTGCAGACAAGGAAATATTCAAATATTCCCATACCTGGATGATTGTCTAATTCAGGCAGAAAGCCAGGACATAATTTTGAATCATCTGGCCTTTGTACAAAGGGTTCTAACTTGTCTGTGGTACACCATAACCGAAAAGAAATCACACCTGGTACCCTGCCAACAAATTATATTCCTGGGAGCAAGGTTGAATACAACTTCCCAGATGGCTTACCTCACGCCAGAGAAACAAATTCATTTGACAACCTACTTCAAACAAGTGGCCACAAAAACCCAGCTATCTGCAAGACAAATACTGCAAGCCTTGGGGTTCATGCATTCTTCTAATTCCATATGCAAGACTGCATATGAGGAAACTATAGTGGTATCTAAAAAGCCTATGGTGTCAACATTCTCAGGATCTAGAAGCAATGATTCCTATCATACCTTGCCTATGCCTAGAATTCCTTTGGTGGGCAGAGACCTGCCACCAAAACAAGGGACTACCTTTCACACTATCCCCTGCCGCCCAAACCCTAACAACAGACGCATCAGACTATGCATGGGGGGCTCACCTGGCAGGGAAGTGCTTTCAGGCAAATGGAACCCACGTCAAATGCACCTGCATATCAATCAAAAAGAAATGTTAGCTGTACAGAATGCTCTGACAGCCTTCAAGGACCACATTCTTCCAGGACAACTTTTGGTAAAGACGGACAACACCACTCTTATGTGGTACATAAACAAGCGGGGGGGGGGTACACATTTCTTACCTCCTCTGCAGACTAGCCATGGCATTGTGGAACACAGCCTTGAGCTACCAAGTGCACCTATAAGCTCAATTCCTGCCAGGAAAATTAAATACACTGGCAGACGGACTAAGCAGAAACCTCATGGACCCACATGAGTGGAAACTGGAACCAAGGATTTTCAACATGTTGACAAGCAAATGGGGGAGCCCAGATATAGACCTGTTTGCCTCTCCCTAGAACTACCAATTGGACAAATTTTGCACAAGGACTCCCCACAAGCAAGCCTGGAAAGTGGATGCTCTGTCCTTCAGCTGGAAAACCCTATCTGTCTATGTCTTCCCCCCTCTGCCTCTGCTTTCCAAAGTACTATTAAAAATCAAGCAGGACTAACCAAGGATGATTTTGATTGCTCCAGACTGGCCATGCCAACACTGGTACCCCTTCCTGTGCAGTGTGTCACAGTTATCCCCATGGCACCTGCCTCAGACTCCTTCCCTGTTGTCTCAGCAGGAGAACCAGATTCTGCACCCTCAGCTTCTAACACTGAACCTTGCAGCCTGGCTAATTACATAATCTCTCCTCTACCATCCCTCAGTAAACCTGTGATGGATATCATTTTAGAGGCAAGGAGGCCTAGTACTAGAAAATCTTATGCTGAAAAATGCAAAAGATTCTGTGCCTGGAACCAATCTCAGGGGATGAGCACAGCAGCACCCAATTTACCTCAGATTTTACAATACTTAACTGAGATGCTTCACAAGAGCCTGTCTTTTTCCTCCATTAAAATCCACTCCTCAGCCATTTCAGCTCATTATAGTACAGAACCTCCCCTCTTCTCTCATCCACTGCTCAAGCAGTTCCTCAGAGGGGCCAAAGATTTGAGACCTCCCAGGAGAGCTCCAACCCCAGCCTGGGACCTTAACTTTGTTTTGGAGAAACTCACTCTACCTCCTTTCGAGCCAGCTGCTAATGCAGACATAAAATTTCTTTCTTGGAAAACAGCTTTCCTTTTAGCAATCACTTCAGATAGAAGGGTATCTAAATTACAGGCCCTTATGGCGGTGGAGCCTTTCATCATCTTTCATGCAGACAGGGTGTCCCTCAGAATCAATCCATCCTTCTTGCCCAAGGTGGTATCCAGTGTTGCTCTTAATCAGTCTATTCATTTGCCAACCTTCTTTCCCAATCCACAGAACAAAGGGGAATGGATACTGCATTCCTTAGATGTGCACAGACAACTTAGATTCTACTAGGACATGACTAAACCTCAAAGGAAATCTGAACAACTGCTGGTGGCATTTGCTGCAGGGGCAGAGGGGAAGGCTATTTCAAAGCAAACCATTTCTAAATGGATAGACCATTGCATTCATTTCTGCTATAAGCACCATGGAAAACCTATCCCCCAGGGGATCAGACCAATCCACCAGGGCTGCATCTACCTCTACAGCGTTTCTCAGAGGCATCCCTACCAGGGACATCCTAGAAGCTGCTACCTGGAGCTCTGTACATACTTTCATCAAGCATTGTCATTTGCCAATTTTCTCTAAATCCAGAGCTGGCTTTGCCACTGCAGTCTTGCAGGGCCTTATAGCTGGTCCTAATGCTATCTAAATTCCTCCTCCCAACCATAGCTTTGGGAATCTACCCAAATGTTATGACTGCAACAGTGAAACATGAAGAACATAGTACAGTTGTGTACACTTACCATAAATGTAGATGTTCGAGTGTATTCACTGTTGCAGTCCTGGTTACCCTCCCTCCAGCCCCCTAATTTCTTTTGGCTACACCTCTACTTTCCTTTACTATGCTTAAAAGCCTTTTTGGTGTATTTACTTTTTTGTTGGAGGTATATCATTGTACTTTTTTATTTAATTGCTCCCCATTAGGGGGGCACCTAACATCTGGGACAAGAAAAACTGATGTAATGGCTTCGGCTGCATGTTTTATACCCCTGACGACCTGACGTCATGGAAGAAGGGACAGCAACCGATGTAGGACTCAAGACATTGTTAATCAGGCTGACTGAGGGCTACCTGCAAGCAGATAACCCAAATGTAATGACTGCAATGGTGAATACACGCGAACGTCTACATTTATGGTAAGTGTACACAACTGTACTTTCTATCTCCCTTGTACTAAGAATTTCAGAAAATCAGATTAGCAAACCAAAAACGTCACTGGGAACTGCTGCTGTACAAATGCTGTAAAATGTTTATTAAAACACCAAACAAACCAAAAAGTATCAAAGTGAGCGCTTTCGGGCTAGGCCCTTCTTCAGACAAAGTGCTTCTCACAAACATCACATTTTAAAATAAACATACACCAATCACTCTTCAGTAAAAAAACCCACCCTGTTTTGATTGTTAGCTGAAACTAACAAGTCATCATTAAAAACACATTGCCACTACTCTTACTTAATAAAAAGTACGCCTACTTTTAAGTGTTGGCTTCAGAGGCACCATATCATTCAGCCCAGGTTGAATATGGGCTGTTAAATCTAAAATCCACTTTGATTCTATGGTTTCTGTCTTTAACCTAATGTCACCCCTCTCTTATTAATGAATACATTGGCTATCACCCTAAATTTAAATCTATGTGTGGGATTATCCTTTACATGATTATATAGCGCATTGTGCTCATCACAGTTCCTAATTGACGAAATGTGCTGTAGTATCCTGACCTTTAGCATATTGTTGGTTTTACCAACATAATATCCTGAGCATGACGTGCAATCAGCCAAATACACCACATTAATGGTCCTACAGGTAGCTCTCCCTTTAAAATAAAAACTCTTCCCTGTGGAAGGATGTACAAACACTGTCTCCTTATTAATATGTTCACAAGCTTTACAGCCCCCACATGGGACAGTACCCAGCGATCTAGGTAGGCATGTGACCTCATTGTTTCCCCTATCGTGACAGAGTATATCCTTCAGGTTCTTATTCCTCTCATAACTAAATTGTGGAAAGTCCCCTACTATATCACTCAAGTTTCTGTCACTAGTAATAATATTCCAATTCCTCTTGATGATGTCACACACCCCTTTGACAAAAAAAATCAGATTAGCTATTGATATTCTTCTCCAAGAAAAAGCTGTGGAAATCAGTATCTAAGATAACCATTTTAAAATGGTTAGCAGACTGCATTTCATTTATATTTGATTTACGAGGTCTCTTTTTACAATGAAAGCCTTTGGTACATTCTACCAGAGCAATGGCAACTTCAACCACCTTTTGAAAAAGAGTGCTTATCAGTGACATATGTGCTGCAGCAACTTGATCTTCGATTCCCACCTTTGTATCTCATTATAAGTTAGATGTGAAGACAAGAATTCCCACATCTTTCAGCACTGCTGTACTCAGGAATGTCCTTCCTTGAGACTGTCCTGGTCCATGTCATGTAGCTTGGGAATCTGATCCACATATTAAATCAGATGAAAAAATATACGGATATGAAAGTTATGTACTTAGCATAATGATAGAGCTGTGTTGTTTTCTTTTCATCTGGTTCAACTTTCCTTCCTCCTTCCCCTTGCCCAGTTGTCATGTTTTCTTGTAAGGATTGGCCAGACCTCCTTCGGACCCTGCCTGACCCCTTTGTAACTCTTACACTATATAGTGTTTAATACATTTTCCTCCTTGTCCTTTCCAATAGCGTGTCAACATTTTGTGTCAGTCACTAATCTCGATCTGAGGTAATTCAGGTAGGGGAGGAGTCGGAGCTCTTGGATCCAAAGTTTTGCTATACGGTGCCGATGTCACATCCAGACAGATCTGACAACCTCACATGTTGAACCAGATGAAAAGACAACACGGATATATCATTATGGTAAATACATAACTTCCCGTTTCCACCTAGGGAACCATCAGAGGGATCTTTTGCTGCCCAGTTAATGGCCATTTTACCATGGTATTGGACAAAGGCACAGAGTCAATTATCAAGGCCTTGATATGAAGTATGATGTGCACATTCCTTTCCGTTCTATTCATATAAAGAGTTCATGGCAGACAAGCAGAGGACGTGCCTGATGTTCGTAGCTCCTTGTTGGTCAAGACGGCCATTTTCTTTTCTTCTGCAAACTGTAAACGTTTCCCTACAACTTCCTTTCTGGGAAGAATTCTTTTTTCAGCATCATGGCATGGGCTAAGCAGTCATCCATTCACAATCGGCACTTGACAGCATTGCTGATAACATTTTAGTATCTGGTATTTCTTATTTTGTACTAATCCTGCAAGATGCTAGGAAACCAGCTACTGAGAAATATTATTTGTCTGAACTGAAACAAAACTTTCATAATATCAACAGAAAGATCTTGCTTCTTTGCTGGTTGCCTTGTGTTGCAGTAATGAAATATTTATGCACCTTCTCAGTGGAGATCACGGTAAAGGGACAATTGGTAAATTTACCCTTTTCCCCACTGTAGTGTGATCTCGGAGTTGGTATATATCATTTGCAGGGGGTGTGGGAGGTGCAGGGGGCTTGCCCTCCTGCAAAAATGTAGTTTCAAAATGGTAAATGTTCGTTCTTGTGGGATTGTGATCTTCTCGTCTCATTGATTTTCATTTCCATTTTCTGTCAATTTGATCAACTGAAGTAGAGCCATACGTGTGTGTGTGTGTGTGTGTGTGTGTGTGTGTGTGTGTGTATATATATATATATATATATATATATATGTGTGTGTGTGTGTATATACACACACACACACACACACACACACACACGTTTGTGTGTATAGATATAAAATGTTTGTGCAATATGGGTGCATACAATTCATTTATAGTAGACGTAAGCATAATTAATATACTTAATCACTGTCACACATTGTCAGTATTTGTTTTTTCTTTTGTATTGCTAAGTGCATTTATTACTTATTACTACGTTAAAAACCTCATTAGGCAACATCTCAAGCAAAGCTGGCAGTGCCATGATTGCTCCCCAGGCTAGTGAACACAGATAAGGTACACATACTAAACCTAGAGTACTTGATAATAGTTTTCACTCTTACTCACAAGCACTGGCTAATTTACAATGTATGTTCTGTACCTGTGTACTATGTATGTATTCTACCTATGTTCTAAATTTCAGCTGTACACCACAAATCTATTAATTACCTTTATTTTTAAATTAATATTTTTTTTGTTTGTTCTCTCCACTGTAACTGTTGATTTGCCGCATACCACTGTAAAAATATGTCTTTTGTAATTTGTGTGTAATTTTTCTTTGTGGAGCCTCTGCTGAAAAAAGGCCTTTTGGGCTCAGTCAGGCAACCCCGGTTAACAAATGTAAAATAAATAAATAAAATGCTTATCTTTCCAATGTAGCCTGAGTTGTGGCTGAAAAGGCTCCTGGGATCAGTTCACTTTCCTGGTTACTGAAATATAAATAAATATGAAATAGAAAAAAAGGGAGCTGAACACGACAAAAATAATTAAGGAACTAATTAATCTTAGTAAGGAACTAAATCATTTTAATTCTGCATCGTTCATGTGTTACAAAAAACTTCCCACTAAAGGCATTGGAAAGTAGCAGACAGACTTAGTTTGGAGTGCTACTACTTGTCACCTGTAAATGTACAGCAATGATCATTTACTGCAGTAAGAATTTTCGCACCTCAGCGTGAGAGTGTGGGGGAAGATCTGTCAGTTCTTTTAGAACTGCAAAAGAAATACTTTCATTTACCTACTTTCTTTTGCTGGAAGTAGCTAACAGCTATTGATATCATAGAACAAGCTCTGATAGATGCATAAATGAGGCTCCATCAGAGAAACATACAAGTAGCTCAGTTGCAGAAGGTGTGTTTAGACGACAGTGCTTTACAGTCTTGTCATTCTATCTTAATGGCATAAGAAAACCACACCACTTCCTTTTGTCTAGTATGACTCATATAAAGAGGACGTGAAATGTATTCTGGGAAGAAGGAATGAAAGCAAGAAAACAAGATCACATTACCAAGGCAGGCCCATCATCCACCATTTTGAGGGAAACCCATTAAAATTGTAAAAGAAAAACTTGGGGTGATTTTGAGGTATTAAAACAGCTCAGAAAATAAAGCTACAGTGAAAGAAAAGTTTTAAGGTGGAGTTTTCCTTTAAGGTTGTCCATGCTAAAGGGCATATTCCAGCCTGTGTTTTCACTTTCACTGATTGCTATCTGTTATTTTCTCAACTCTCTTCCCCTCCTAGATATGAAAAACAGTTTTGCATGCTTTTAGATTAACTTTTACATCTAAAGAAAAGTGCACTGGCTACCTGTAAATAAAACAAAATTATGCATTGCTCTATTGTATACTTTAAAGTTTAAGGCTGATGTGGAGGCTACTAATCTCTTAGTTACTTCCCATAATTTCAGACTGCATTTATTTTTTTACTGAAGAGCTTGCCATTTTATCTTTAAATTTTACATTTCACTCAACAAGGAATTTTCAAAACTCTCAAGATTAATTGCTTGCAGCCGCAGACAGCTCAACTCTGTGTAATAGTAGTCAGCAGTGAGGGGAAAAAGCAACTCACAATTCTGTGGATGCATAAAGGAACCTTTGTGAATTACTTTAGAACACAATATACAGAATTTGCCAGGCCAACTACATTCAGCTGCAGACTTCATGTTTCCCACTAAAAGCATTTGTTAATGGAAAAACAACAAGCTAATATTTTGCAGGTGCAAGAAACTTAGCATTGCCCATGCCTTTAATCATTTTGTCTTATTTTTGAAGCCTGCTTGCTTACAAAAAAATGTTTAAAGCTCAAGCCATAGATATTAATATACACATCCACCCCTGTCAAAACAATGGAAATGATCTTATTCTACATAAAATATAATCAGTTCACTTTACAACTGGCCTTATCATAGCAGCCTAAGATCATAACATTATATTAACTTATATTGTTATGGTGTTAAGCATGTATTTGTTACAACTAAAAAAAAGCAGTTTGCTTCAGTATCTTTAACATATAAAACAGCCACTGTAAAGGCCTCCTATACACACGTATTTAAACTACTCCTGACTGCACCCTATACAAAACCGCTTTACAATATAACTTGCAGTTTATGTATCATGAAAAGTTTATACAAATGCTAACAAGGACAAAAAAAGTTGTTTTACTTACAGTTACTTCCTTTTTCTGTTTAGTGTCATCCTAAAAACTTAATAACATAAAGTAGAGTTTGTACTTTACATTCAACCCATAATTTTGACAAAGTCAGCAAAATAACAGTCTTTCCCAGACACTTTTTCTTGCAAATCTATTTTTTCACAAATGTGACTGATGCTTTATAGTCACCCATTTATTAACTATTTTCAATGTTGCTGGTGGTGGTCTTGATCATTTCTTTCAACATCAGACTCTGGTTAGTCTAAGATCATCTGATTCTTGTAGACAGCTCATATACTTTTTTTCTCTCTCAAGCATTTTACTTTGGGACAGTGGGGTAAGGTTTCACTGGCAAAGTTTTATATAAGCTTTATTTTCAGAAGAATGAGAAGCAGAGTCTCTTTCTGCTTGCTTGCTCACTTTTTATTTCCTCCTTAGACTGTTCTAAATCCAAACATGTATTTGATCCTCATGGAAAAATATTCTGAAGATAGCTGGATACAGCAGGTTGAATCTCACATCTGCCTCTTGGATAAATTTCCTATTCTCTTGGCTGGTGTACAGTGAATAATCATTCTCCACAAACACTCTGCTGTCTCCAGTTTTTAATAAATATCCTTTCTGCCACAGTTTTGCAGGATCAACTGTTTCTTCTGGTATGATTGCATCTTTACTCATATAGATTTTGACTGCTTTCCAGCTTTGGAGCATACCATCAATGTGCTCTTTCAGTTAACAAATATTACTGTGGTACACCAGTCCAGTTGCTTATTTGTGCTTTTATAAAATTAATATAGTCTGTTTCTTTTAGGATCTCTGGTACAGCAGAAAATATCAGTTTTTTTTCTGCATTCGCCGTCTTCTAACTCTACTATTTTATGAAACATCTATTCTTCAGAATCCTCATACTCAGCCAGCCTTTTTTTTCATTAGAGCCACTGATTTTTGCAGTTTTACCAGTTCATCCGAAAAGCCAGTTAAAGTGTCGCCTATGTTTCCACCCTTTTGCATAACCTCTGAGTACATTTGATTTATTTTTACCTCTAAATTACTGGACCCCTCTGTTATATCAGAGCTGAAGCTTGAACTACTTTTGTTGAACAGCTGCAGGATTCGTTACAGCAAGTATTTGTATTTTCCCTTCACCTTTCTGGTTGATTTTCTTTCAGGTTCTCTACATTTTTTTGCTGGCATCCAGGAATTGTACGTACTAGCCACGTACCACATTTTACACAAACTGACAATTTTACTGGTTTACTTTTCTCCCTTTCTGTTTTGTTTCCTTTTCTCTGGGAGAGTTGAAATTAAGCTGTTGATCCATGTGCAGCCATCTTGGAAGTCCAACATGTCCAAAATTATTGAGCAAAGAAGTTGAAGGGTATGGTTGGGGATCACTAGTTAAGAGGAAAAGATAAATATCTCCCATTCAAGAAATCTGAGGTGGTCAAACTAGCTTCGGCAGACAAGACATTCTCTTCCGTCTTGCAGTCCATTAGAGGGTATCTAATTTGGAGACACCCTAAATATGATTACAGATTTAATCAAATGGGAAACTGAGGGTTACTCTGATGCCTATAAAAGGTATGGAGAATTTTTGAGTTTACCTGAACCAAATCTTAGCTATTCCTCCAAGTATTGATGCCTTGTTATATGCATTTACTATTGCGTATCTGAAGCCAGATTCCTAGTTCCCCACTTGTACAGCATCATAGACCGGTCAATACAATTGCTAATCCTATCATAGTGTTCATAGTTGCCAGACAGGAATGCTTGTGGGCTTTAGCCAAGAATCCCATCCCCAATCACAGTGAAAGCAGAGAACTTGATCAGTTGTGCAAAAAGGTTTACAGTTGTGCTGCCTTTGACTTCAGAGCATTGAAATGCCAAAATGACATGCTAAAGTTTCAGAGGATTCTGCTGGCTCAAATCAAGACAAGGCAGAGGCGATATAAGACACAAGCCTGAGTGGTGAAGTGCATGGTCTTTGCAACCTCTCTTCACAGGTTGGAAAGTCCTGTATTAAATGTGTTTGTTATGCAGTGGATACATCTGATGGAGTGGTAACAGTGGGGTCCATCATGAGAAAACATGCATAGCTGATGACACTACTTCTCCATGCTACAATAGACATGGACCCCCAGCTAAACAAATCTTTTAAAAGCTGGAGGAAGACGGGAAGACTATGTATTTTGTGAAACAGCTGATGTTCCTCGTGTTTCACTGTTGCAGTCATCACACTTGGGTTATCTGCCTGCAGGTAGCCCACAGTTGGCCCGAGTAGCAGAGACTTTTTCTATTTCTGTGTCGGTTGCTGTCGCTTTAGTACTGATGTCAGGTTGTCAGGGGTATAAAAACAGGCAGCCGATGCCATTACATCACTCTTTCTTGCTGAGGATCCTGAAGCAGAAGCAGTTCGCATGAGTGCCGGTCGCCCGCTACCTGGGTTTTCCGAATTGAATCATCCTGAAGTCCTCTAAAGCTAAGTAGTCTGTTGGGGATCCTTTTTTCTTACTCTAACCAATGTCAGAAAAAGTTAACAATTGTCTCGCCTGTGGAAAGTAAATACCACACCGAGATTTCCATTTTTACTGCGTCACCTGTTTAGGCCCAGACCGCGACATACCTTGCTGTTGGTTTTGTGCCTCGTTCCACGCCCAAACTGTTCATCATCGGGCCCTTATTGTTCGCTGTCCGTATTCCGAAATGGCTTCTGTAAGCCATCCGACTACCGATCTTCCGAAAAAACATAAGGATAAAAACAGACCACCCAGGTCCAAAACTGCCGACGACGATTCCATTAATTTAGTTGACAGTTTGCCGGTACTCGGTGAGGCGCTTTCGCAGCCCCTGATGTCCACTTCTATGGATTCGCAGGTTGCTACCGAGACCCGTTCGGAGTCTGGTATGCCGCGAGACTCTTCTTTGACTACGGAACCCACAGATGTCTCTACCTTGGATGGGTCTGGAGCCACTGTGCAGACACCAGCTTCCATGAAAGTTCTTTGCATTACCGATATTCAACACAAACTGACGACTTCTTTCACGTCTTCAGTTCTGTCTAAAACTACTGAGTTTCTAAGGCCAAGAGTATGAGCTACACCTAAAGAAACGACGACCCAAACTCAAGCACCTGCTTCCTTGCCAAAAAATCAAATGCTTAAAATGGCAGAAGACCTCATTATGCTGATTAGGGGAAGCCAGCCTTCCCCTGCTAAGAGAAAAAGAGACCTTTCCCCAGAAGCTTTAACTGACCAAGAGTCTGACGACTCTGAGGTTCTGATTATGAAGACATGCCTTTATCTGCTTATGAGGATTCAGATGCAGAGGAATCCATTCCCTCTGCTTCCCCTCTAGAGGATTTTTCTTTTGGTGAAACCCTTCATACTTTAAGAGAGCATTTCCAATGGGAATGCCAGGATTATCCTCAGTCCAAAAAGAGACTCAGAGAATTTTTAGATTTACCTCAACATAGACCTTTAGCAATCCCTCCTGTTCTGGATGTTGTGGATGATGTCTTTATGGAATCCAGTCTAACTCCTGATACTTTACCCCCTGCTCCAAGGAAACCAGACAGGTACTACAGAGTCCCTGACTCTCACAAATTTCTTTTCAAAAATCCTACTGCTGACCCAGAGGTCATTTCCCAGGGGAATAAAGGTAAAAAAGCAACTACAGCTAAGAATCCCACCCCTTCGGACAGGGATTCCAGAGGTTTAGACAGATGTGGTAAAAAAGTATAAACCTCTACAACTCTCGCCATTAGGGCATTGAATTGCCAGTTTCACATGCTGAAATACTAGCAGCATATTATGGAACTTATTAAGCAAAACTTATCTACCTTTACAAACTGTGCAGAAAATAAAGAATTACAAGAGCTTATGCATTCTGCAAGCCAAGTCAGCAAACATGCCTTGCAAATGTGGCTTTGACGCCCTAGAAGTTTCTTGCAGGGCAGCATTCACTGGTTCTGTACTGAGAAGGCATACTTGGCTTACAGAACAGACCTTGCCAGACCATGTCAAATCAAAATTACTAGACGCTCCTTTGAACAAGAACAATCTGTTTGGCACCAAAACAGAAGAGGTTCTAAAAAAGATGGAAGAAAAAGCTAAGTCTATGCAGACAGTCAAAGACCTTTTGCAAGTGCAGCTTCCAAGATTCAGCAGGCATTGCCCCTTGAAACATTGGGCCTTTCCAGCCCCCTCAAGGCCATCTCAAACTAGACCCAGGGGAAACAGACCCCCCCCCCCAGATTACAGTCTCAGTGTGTGCAGAGATCTAAGCAATGGAGTGCCTCCATTTCTAAAACAGGGAGTGCTAAGCCACCCCCTTACGGAAAGAATTCACAATGACTTCTCAACTCCACTCCTCACCTCTGCCCAATTGCTCGTGCCTCTAGGAGGAAAACTTGCCCATCATGCAAAAAACTGGACCTCCATCACCAAAGACCGATGGGTCCTCAACATTGTATCCCAGGGGTACAAATTTTACTTCCACTCACTGCTACCCCAAAAGGGTTCCGAGACCTTCCTCCAAACCAGTGGGCAGAGGCACAAAACCAAGTTCAATCCCTGCTCTCCATAAGGGCAATTCAACTTGTTACTGCAGAACAAATAGGTCAAGGGTTTTATTCCAGACTTTTTCTGGTACCCAGAAAAGAGGTCATTTGGTGCCCAATCCTAGATCTTTCCATTCTAAACACCTTCCTGGTGGTACCAAAATTAAAAATGCTAACCCTTCAGCAGCTTCTTCTTATGCTGTCCAAAGATGCCTGGTTAGCCACCCTAGACGTAAAAGAAGCCTATCTGCACATCCCCATCAGGGACTCGTGCAGAAAATACCTACATTTCAGGGCAGGATCTATGCATTATCAGTTCTCTGCGCTTCCCTTTGACTTATCCACTGCTCCCAGAGTCTTCACAAAATGCCTAGCTCCAGCCACTGCCTATTGCAGACAGAGAAAGATTCATATTTACCCATACTTGGACGATTGCCTGATTCAGGCAGACAGTCATGAAAAGCTGTTGCAGCACCTGACATTTGTAAAGAACCTTCTAATCTCCCTGGGGTACACTATCAACGTAAAGAAATCAAAACTAGTCCCCAGTCAAAAGAATGTATTTCTGGGATGAAAGCTTAGACACAGCATCCCAGATGGCATTCCTTACTCCAGAAAAACAAGTCTATCTGACAGGCTACTTCACTCAAATGGCCACCAGAACCCAGCTGTCCACAAGGAAAATCCTGCAGGCCCTAGGGTTCATAGCCTCTTGCTTTCTACTAATTCAATATGCCAGACTGCATATGAGGAAACTTCAATGGTACTTAAAAAGCCTTTGGTGCAAACATACTCAGGACCTGGAAACTGTCATACCTATCATACCTTGTCTAAGGACAGAGTTTCTTTGGAGGGCAGCAGCATGCAACCCCAACAAGGGACTTCCCTTTACTCAACCCCATGCCTACCAGACCCTAACCACAGATGCATCAGACTATGCCTGAGGGCCACATCTGGACGACAAGTGCATTCAGGACCACTGGAGCCCAAGTCAAATTCATCTGCACATCAACCAAAAAGAGATGCTAGCTGTTTAGCACACTCTGACAGCTTTCAAATCCCTACTTTCACCAGGACCCCTGCAAATAAAAACAGACAACACCACAGTTATGTGGTACATCAACAAGTGGGGGGGAACCCACTCTTACCCACTCTGCAGGTTAGCCATGGCCCTGTGGAACATGGCCTTGGACATGCAGATTCATCTGCAAGCTCAATTCCTGCCAGGCAAACAAAAAAACTCTGGCAGACGACTTAAGGAGAAATCTATTAGACCCACACAAGTGGCAATTAGACCCCAGCACCTTCAGCCTTCTAACCCTGAAATGGGAGACCTTTTTGCCTCACCATACAATCACCAGCTCAGCAAATTCTGCACCGGGACACCTCACAACAGGGCCTGGAAAGTGGATGCCCTATCCTCCCAGTGGGTAAACCTCTCAATCTATGCATTTCCCCTATGCATCTTCTCTCAAGAATATTACTAAAGATAAGACAGGACAAACCAAGGGCATTCCTGATTGTCCCAGACTGGCCACGTCAGCACTGGTACCCACTGCTGCGCAGTCTGTCACCGGTGCCACCCTGGCACCTACCCCAGATCCCAACCGCAACTGCAAACCCTGAAACTTGCAGCCTGGCTTATTCCTTGAATTCTCCCCCAGTGACCAGCCTAAGCAAGCAGGTGCTGGACATCATTCTTGAAGCCAGAAGACACAGTACAAGGAAATCCTGTGCTGATAAATGGAAAGGGTATTGTTCCTGGATTCATTCTAAAGGAGAGGACACAACAACTGCCCTCCTTACCTCTAATCCTGGATTACCTAGCAGATCTACTCCACAGAGGCCTATCCTTCTCCTCCATTAAGATTCATGCCTCTGCCATTTCAGCTCATTACAACACTGAGCCACCTCTCTTCTCCCACTCTCTTATCAAACAGTTCCTGAGTGGGGAAAACAACCTAAGGCCACCAAGGAGAGCACCCGCCCCTGCTTGGGACATTAACTCTGTACTGGAAAAGCTCAAGCTACCCCCTTTGAGCCTGTAGCGTCAGCAGAGTTAAAATTCCCTCTCTTGGAAAACAGCCTTGCTTCTGGCCATCACTTCAGCTAGAAGAGTGTCTGAACTACAAGCACTTATGGCTGTGGAACCATTCATTATTTTTCATTCTGACAGGGTCTTCCTCAGGACTTACCCTTCCTTTATGCCAAAAGTGGTGTCCAGTGTGGCTCTCAACCAATCTATCCATTTGCCAACCTTTTTCCCTAATCCTGAAAATAAAGGGGAAAGGATCCTGCCTCCTTGGACGTGCACAGGCAGCTCAGATTCTACCTGGATAGGACTAAAGCCTTCAGGAAATCTGACCAGTTATGAGTCAGTTTTCCACCAGGGGCAGAGGGAAAGGCCATTTCAAAACAAACAATTTCCAAATGGATAGCACACTGTATCCATTTCTGCTACAAACACCATTGGAAACCAACCCCTCAGGGAGTCAGAACGCATTCCAGTAGGGCAACTTCTACCTCTATAGCATTCCTCAGGGGAGTCCGTACCAGGGACATCCTGGAAGCTGCTACCTGGAGTTCTGTATATACCTTCACCAAGCATTGCCACCTACCTATCTTTTCCAAATCCAGGGTGGGTTTTGCAACAGCAGTCCTGCAGGGTATACTAGCCAGACCCAACTCTTCTTGGCTGCCTCCACCCTTTCTTCAGCTTTGAAGATCAACCCAAGTGTGATGACTGCAACAGTGAAACATGAAGAACATAGTACAGTTGTGTACACTTACCATAAATGTAGATGTTCGAGTGTATTCACTGTTGCAGTCCTGGTTTCCCACCCTCCAGCCCCCTTGTCTCGCGCTGTCCTCTCTATGTCAATTACTCACCCCTTACTGGGTTATTGGTATTTACATTTTGCTGGTGGTGTTTTTCCCACCATAACTTTTCTCCCTATTTGGGCGGCTCCTGACATTTGGGGCAAGAAAAACTGATATAATGGTGTCAGCTGCCTGTTTTGATACCCCTAACGACCTGACATCAGTACTGAAGTAACCGCTACTGACGCAGAAATACTAAGTCTCTGGTATTCGGGCTGACTAAGGGTTACCTACAGGCAGATAACCCAAGTGTGATGACTGCAGCAGTGAATATACTCAAACATCTACATTTATGGAAAGTGTACACAACTGTACTTTTTACCCCCCCCTGTTTCCTTCCACATGTTCATACCACAAACTGAAGGTGTGAGAACTAAAGGAGGTGGTGTATCAATATTAATTAAAGATAAATACACCTCTAGATTGGTTAAACAGCATGATTCCCTTGAATTACTTCAGGTACAATTGACTGTAGGTACATGAATCAGGGCATCCACTCAGCCTCATTGAATCTATTTGAGTCAGTCAAGATACAACCAAATTCCCAGGTTTTGGATGACTTTAATTACCCATCCATTGACTGGGCGAATTATATGTATTCTAACTCTCTTGCCCAAAGGTTCCTGGACTTTGTTAATTCAAATGCCTTGGACCAGCTGGTTGACAGACCCACAAGGGGCTCAAACATCCTGAATCTGGAGCTCGCTAACATGGGGGACTGCTGCAACCACCCCTAGAGTGTGGCCATCCCTGGTGAAATCTGACCACAAATCAGTCTCGCTAGAAGTAACTATAACACAAGAGCCCCCCCCCTTAGCAACAACTAGACTAAAAAATGTATCCAAGGCCAGTTACAACGTCTTACATGACAGCAAAATAGCTTCATAGCCCCTCCTCTCACTGATGGAGCAGACACCTATACTGAGTTATACACCTATGCTTTATACAAACACTTGTACAATTGTATTGACTCTGCCATACCTGATAGAACCAAAGCAAGATCTTCAAGGAAAAATAAACCTGCCTGGTGGACAATTGCCATTAATAGGCTATACAATAGGAGAAAGAAATTGCTGTCTAAGAGCAGGAAAGAACGGTCTTAAAAGTGGAAACACTCCGTCCTCAACTTAAACAAGCAAATAAGACTCCTAGTGAAGTCCTCCAAAGCTGACTATGAATCTAAATTAACTTATCTAACTAAGGATAACCACAAGGCGTTTTTTAGTTACATTCATAACTTCAAAAGTAAGGTCCAGATTTGCGCTGGACTCATAGTTAATGGTACTACATATACTGAATATGTGGATATAGCAAACCTGCTGGCTAACAAATTCAGTGAAAACTTCACTCCTCTGTCCCTACCACATATACCCCAAAGCATCCCTGACATCTGTCCTCCACCTAATTTCTCTGAGGAGCAGGTCGTCCTCTCCAAGGCCAAAAACACAACCTCTGTGAACCCAGACAACATCCCAGGTTGTGTTTTACATGAGTTAAAAAAGTAATTAGCATCACCATTGGGCACACTTTTCAATTACAGCTTAAGCACTGGCCTCATCCCAGCAGAATGTAAAATGACTACTGGCATCCCTTTGCCCAAAAGGGGTGCATCCATGGACCCCAGGAACTATAGACCCATTAGCCTGAACAGCCTTATCTGCAAAGTCATGGAACAAATCATCATGGACTTTTTTTTTTCAGTAAACATGTTTATTAAATTATCACATATGACATAGGCAATCTTACATTTATATAAATGAAAAACAAACAAAATGACACCACTGTAGTTGCAAACATTATACATTACAGACACCACTGAAACAACTGTAGTTGCAAAATCATGGACCTTTTTAACAAAGATATCTGACACCACCCAGTTTGGCTTTGTCAAGAGGAAATTGTGCTTGTTAAACTTGGTGGACTTCTTCGAGACAGTCACCAAAGCCCTAGGTGAGGGCAAATCTGTGCATGCGGCCTGCATAGACTTATCCAAGGCTTTGGCACAATCCCCCACTCAGGCATCATTGATAAACTAACCCAGCTGGGTATCAACCTATGTATTGTCAGGTGGGTTTCAAACTGGCTGACTGATGGAACTCATACAGTCAAAATAGGGCACTTCACCTCCTCCAGCAGACCCATAACCAGTGGTGGTCCACAGGGATTGATTCTGGGACCCCTACTGTTCAGAATCTACTTCTCAGAAGTACAGGGTAAGACTAACGGATTGTGGCTGACAAAGTTTGCTGATGACTGCAGACTGGGAGTGATCATTGAAACCCCTAGCAATGTCAACATTCTGCAAAAAGGTCGTGCGTGAAGTAATGACTGGAGCGAAAGTCATGGTCTTAAACCTAATGCAAAAACATGCGTTATCATCCCCTTCGGCAAGGTCGATGTTCCTGCAAATTGCCACTTCGATAGCAATACCCTAAGCACACAGCCAGTGCTGAGAGATCTGGGCACATAGGTTGACAACAACCTTAACTTCGATCACCATATCTCCACAGTGGTAAGTAGGGCATTTTATATTGTTTATCTCATAAGTAAGGACATTGCCTCCAGAAAAAAGAAGAGTTATAAACTCCCTGTACTTTTCCCTCATCAGACCAATAATAGAGTACAACACTCCCTTTGGTATGTTCCTTTCCAAATACCTGCAGCAACTGGAGAGACCAAAAAGGTTCTTTACAAAGAAAATTCAGAGTCTTCTAGATCCGTCTTATGCAGACATACTGAAATAATTGTCACTTTACTGTGTGTGTGTCGTACAGACTGCTCAGAGGTGACCTCTGTCTTGCATATAGAGCAATCTCTGACCAAGTTTTAATGGAAATGCTGCACATTTGGAAGTCAAATGGCACACATGTCACTCACTCATAGGACCTTAACCTGGTATGTGACATCAACAGAACTTGCTAGAGACAGATTTGTCTCACGGAGGTTGCCTCACCTTTTGAACAAGCTTTCTATTCATATCAAAGCCCCTTGTTGGCCATATTTAAGTGTAGTTTGGACGATAGGATGGGTAACTGGAAATTCTCCCTGGGGGTTACAACTCTTTCCATCTTGGACAGGGGCAATAGGTGCTGATTTTAGTGTCTGCTTGAAACAGACACCCTTGGGAACACGGGTTGAACTTGGCTAGGCTTGTAAGGGCCCTGGGGCTGTTAGCCTAGTAACCTCCTGTGATCCATACTGTAGAAATTACCTCACAAAAAGTTGGCCTTCTAGTGGAAGTAAAACAGACAGAAGCAGCTTAAGGGAAAGAGAGGCCAATTCAGAAAAAAAAGAGGAAAAGAAAAAAATGGTTTACTAAATATGGAATCCTGGAGGCTTTCAAGGACAAGACACCATAAGGAAACAGCTGTGATATATAGGATCATAGGAAGTTACTACGCTATTTGCCATGAGGCCCTTGCAAGCCTAGCCAAGAATTTAGCCCATGATCTGACAAGTCAACACCTGATGTCCCTGTCCAGCAGGGACACAGGTGGAATCCCAGGGGTGTATTTTCTGTTCCCCACCCAGTTATCCAGGTTGGGCTTAAAAAGGGTTAATGAGGTACTCTACTTGACATGGAGAGGGAATCTATTCCACAGAAGGGTGAGTCTGTAGTCTCTGGGACACAAATCTGCCCCGCCAGCAAGTCCTATCGATGTCACAGACCAGGTTGAGGTTGTATGCCGGTTACTCGAGTGGAGCTTGACTTCAGGATATGCAGCAGTCCCAGTCTGAGATTGCTTTGTATGCCAGATAGAGGTCACATCTGAGGAGTCTGTATGAGACTGAGTAGAGGGACAGGGCTTTTAGCCTATCTCTGTAGAGTTGATGTTTGAGGTCCTGAATTCTTCTGGTGAGAAACCTCTGTGGTCTCTCCAGCTGCTGCATGTGCTTTGTGAGGTACATGCCGAAAGGGGCATTGCACTCTATAATAGGTTGTATAAGGGAAGAATACAGGGATTTTTATGACCTCCTTGTCCCTGGATGAGATTCTCTTACTAATGAGGTGAGCCATGTAGAAAGCTTTATGTACAATGGAGGCAACCTGGGTGCCCATGTCCGTCACGACCGATTGTGTGCTTAGGATCTTGTTATTAATGTGATCATTTGTGGGGACATCACTCTCCTCAAAGGGGATGATGATGCATTTTTTTGGCATTCCGTTTGAGGCCATGTTTCTGGCACCAGTCATTTGTTTGAATGAGACCCTCTTGGAGGATGTCCACATCACTAGGGGGAATTGATGACAGCGCCCAGCTTGCAATCATCTGCAAACTTGTAGAGCAATAGCCCACTGGTTTTGGCCTACACCTTAGAAAAGTATATCCCAAACAACAGAGGCCCCAAGACTGATCCCTGGGGTACAGCGCTCATTACGGGTCTACTGCTTGAGGTGGCTTCCCCTATTTTGACTAGGTGGGTTCTATCAGTGATCCAGTTTGCTACCCATCTGGTAACATATGGATTGATGCCTAGTTGACAGAGTTTATCTGTTATACCTGAATGGGGAATGATATCAAATGCTTTGGCCAGGTCAAGGTAGGCATTGTGCACCGTCTTCCCCTCATCCATGGCTTTAGTGACTGTCTCAAAGAAGTCAACCAAATTTAACAGGCATGACCTACCCTTGATGAAACCAAACTGTGTGGGATCGAGTGTTTGGAGGTTGCCAATGTTCTTGTTAATGAAGTCCATGATAATTTGTACCATGGCCTTGCAGATCAGGCTACTTAGGCTGATGGCTCTATGATTTCCTGGATCGGTGGACGCTCCACCTTTGTGCAAAGGGATGACAGTGGCTGTCCTCCACTAGGTTGGGATGAAGCCGGTACTCTGGCTTTGGATGAATAGGGTGCCTCATGGTGCTGCAAGTTTCTGCCTGAGTTCATGTAGGATGCAGCCTGGGATGTTATTGGGTCCCATGGAGGCTGTATTTTTTGCCTTTGATAGGGCAGTGATGACTTTGCTCCCTAGAGATAAGGGGGGCAGGTGCTGGGGATGTCCTGATTTACTGATGGGGGGGACAGAGGGGTGAGGTTTTCACTGAACTTGTTTGTCAGCAGGTTGGTTATATCTACAGCATTTATGTGTGTGGTGTCCTTGGCCACGAGTTCTGAGCAGATCTGCATGCTTCCTTTGAGACTGCGGACATATGTGAAGAAGGCCTTATGACTTTCTTTAGTAGATGTGGCCAGTTTGGACTCAAAGTTTGCTTTGGAGGATTTCACTAGTGCTCTTACTTGCTTGTTCAGGCTAAAAAGAGATTGCGTCCAGTTAGGCACCTGCTCCTTCTTGGTCCTGGACAGCAATTTTTTCCTTTTATTACAAAGTTTATTTATTGCAGATGTCCACCAGACAGGTTTACTCTTCCTTGAGGAGGAGGATTTTGTCCTGTCGGGTATTTCTGATTCCATGCAGCTATATAAATGCTCATATAGTACTTTGGTTTAGGTTTGGAC
Source organism: Protopterus annectens (assembly GCF_019279795.1). Classification (NCBI taxonomy): domain Eukaryota; kingdom Metazoa; phylum Chordata; order Ceratodontiformes; family Protopteridae; genus Protopterus; species Protopterus annectens. The sequence continues at coordinate 22,901,505 of NC_056750.1, forward strand.
ATATGTACCAGTTCCTTTGGAGGGGGGAAGAGGCTGTGAAACTGTTTATACCTTCCCTCAGGAGGTTGTAATCAGCTTTGGAGAAGTTTTTTTGTTTGACCCTAGCTGGGGGGTTGGGGGGATGGTGACTTCGAAAGTGACCGCTTTGTGGTTGGATCTTACCAAGGAAGATGACACTGTAGGGATGCTGCAATGGTTACTCATATTGATTAATACTAAGTCCAGGGTATTATCACCTCTTGTGGGGGTGTTGACCAGCTGGTCCAAAGCATTTGCACTGACGAAATCAAGGAATCTCTGGGGATTTGTGTTTTGGCATGAGTAGGTCTTCCAATCTGCGGTTGGATAGTTAAAGTCACCCAGGATCAGAGTACAGGGTTGAATCTTGATAGATTTGAAGAGGTGCAGATAGGTGGAGTGGGCATCTTGAGTTACCTCCTTTTGCTTTGCTGCCCACGGTTTTGGGTCTGAATGTATGATAGGATGAGTAACCTGGTATGGCTGTGGTGCTCTCTGCAGCTTTAAACCAGGTTCCTGTGACTGTGCAATTGTCAGCATCTTCCGGAGTTAAGAATGCTTGCCGTGAGTGCTGTTTCATGTTTAGAGTCCTAACTTTTAGCAGCATGACCTTTAATTTGCATTTTGATGAAATTTTCATGTTGGTAGTTTTGACCTTGAGAGAATTCTTCCATCTTTTTCCACCTCAGACCTGTTCCATGAGTCTTGTCTAGGTACAGTGTATATTAATTTATTTGCTTTTTGTTGGCTGAGTTAGTCCCACTAGGCATAGCTTATTTTGAAAGGAGTCCTGAGGTAGCTTTCATAAAACACGGGTAAATTTGACCCACACACTGGGGAACTTCTGTTGTTTTGTATGTAGGAAATAGATGAGACCCAGGGGATTGAAGATGACCTTGCAGATTGTTTTTATGTGCATCTTCATGGCTGATTTCTTAAGCAACATTATGAAGCAGGGAAAAGGTCAGTTACTACAGTTAAAATATACAGAACTGTAGAAGTGAGACTTAGGAAAAGATGGATAAGAGAAGAGCTGACTGGGAAGTTATTGAAACTTACAAAGAAAATATGTAAATAGGTATTAAAATCTGTATGGGAAAAGTTCGATAGGGAAATGTGGTATAAGATAGTTGCTTGATATGTTTTTTTTCTAGAAAAAGTGTAGAAAGGGTTAAGTAGTGAAGTGAGAAAGGCAGTTGGTAAGAGGCCATTGAGAATTAGTCAGAGGAGAGTACTAGATTTAAGATTTTTATTTTTTGGAGATCACAGAATATACCATTTAAAACGGTATTAGGGGTGGTTTGTGACTACACAATTGTTATATGTAGAGGAAATTTTTCAGCATTTATTTGTAGATTGTGAAATGTAAAAGGACTAGGCGGATCTGAGTGGCTTTGGAACATGGCATGGAAAGCAGTTAAATGAGTACAGTAGAAGAGGATGTCATTTGTTATGAGTGGTATTTAAATGAAGCTGTGGATAAAGTTCTTATTTGCAGTTTTTTACCTGTTTCTTTGGATAAACCCACTGGGCAAATTGCCCCTTTTTAGGCTTGGGAGTACTCAAGAATTGCACAATAGACAAATGAAGGTGGGAAGAATGAAACCTTGTACCATGGGTACAGGAAACATCTCAGTAACAGCTCAGAGCTTTAGTCCTTTGGACTGACTACCAGACTTTGGAAACTTTGAATAGCAAGATGAGGCATTACTGTGTAAAAAAAGGTGTGATTGAATAAGATTGTGAATGATTTGAGCAATAACATGGAGCAGCATGGTTGAAGGTAGAATGTTAGGTGATTAATAAGAATGATAGCTGCATGGCTTACAGATAGGACATGGAAAGTGTCGTACAGCATTTGAATAGCTGAAATTTTTGGTTACAGTAAGAGTGTCCCACAGAACTCTGTCCTAGGCCCTTACTTGTTTAGATTGTATCTTTTAGATCTCTCTCTTTCATTTGAGGTATTCTATAATCTGTATGCAGATGACTTGAAATTGGGTAAACAGATTACACGTGTTACATATAGGGCATATCTGCAAAATAACTTGACTAAATTGACCATTTGGGCACAGGAGAATAATATTCTGATAAATATATAAAAAACTAAGCATATGAGAGTTGGGATACATAAATCGAAAGGCGAATATTTAATGCAGCACACGGTGATTGAAACTGTAGATTCATTTAAGGACCTGGGTATATGGTTAGATTCAGCTTCAAGTTTTATTAGTCATATCACCCAGTTGGTTAATGATAGTTGTATAAAAAATTTATAAAGTATTGGAAATTAGAAATTATGAAGTCTTTGTTTTTGTTAATTACATTAGTCCCAAACTTGAGTATGGAATAACAATATGAACTCCTATAAGAAAACAAGCATGAGTAAGTTGGAAGGAGTACAGTGGAAATATACCAAGGGTATCCATGGATGTGAAAATTTAAATTATTATGAAAGACTAAAATATTTAAGAGGAGACCATATCCAGGTATATGGCAGATATAGCTACCTCTGGGAATGTTTGGTTATCAAAATGTAGTAGAGAATCATTAGACAACTTATGTAGAAGATTCTGTAGGAATGAGAAGTGTACTGTTTGGTTCTCTGAGAGAGCAGCTGATGCATGGAACAGACTACCAAATTGCATTAAAGCAAGTACTAGATCTGATGTTGTCAGTCTTCATTCATTCCTGAACGTATTAACGTCGATCCAGCACTCGGATCCAACTAGGCCGTTACTCCAGCTCGTGGAGATGAACAATCTCTCAAGCTCCTTTCGTACCCACAGTGCCCCATTGCCTAACTTCCTTCAGATCTCATTTGCTGCTTTTGTGACCGGACGTGGTTGACTTTTTCCTTAAAACTTTACCCTTAATTGCTATCTGTTTAGTTAATATCTGTTTAATAATCTTGTATGTTCCATCAAGTAAAATCCAAAAGGTAGTAGAAACGACCAAAGCAGATGACCAGATAATGCACGGACTGTTTATTGTATTGTAAGCGCTTTCGGTCGAGGTAATACCCCAAACTTCCTCAGACATATACAATTTTACAACCCCAATGCCTTCTTTAAATATACAAATCGTAATTAGATAATATGCAGTAATTAAACCATTAATTATGTTAATTACTTAAAATTCTTAACAGAAAGGCTACTGTGTTTGCTCCCATCATAAAATATAAATACACTACAAGTATTAAAACCACATAATAATGCATGTACTACTGTATATAAAACCATTATGCACTAAAATTCACACAATTTTATAACATAAAACTTGTTAAGTTAATTTTATATATTTGTTCTATATCAAACCATATTATATTATATTCTACCTAACTAATAATACCAAACTTTTTGCACAGAGTAAAACAAAACAAAACTCTCCAAATCACCTTTTGGACTAATGCTTGGTGTGCTCATAATACAATTTAACCAGAAAACATATTTAAAATTTTTTAAATATTTAAATATTTAAAATATTTAAATTCTCTCAAATATATTTGTAAACAGCCAGCTACAAATGCATTCATCTACTTAATGCCTTTAGTTTCAATATGCATTTTATTGATGCATACTCATTCAAACCTGGGGGTAGGTGAGCAAGTGTTCTAATTTGCCATAATAATTCTTGCTCTTCCAACCAAAGTTGCCATGGTCCCCCTCTGGTGCTTGTCTTAACTTGTTGGATGACAGAAAATGAGAAAAAATGATCGGGCTCTTCACAAATATGCCTGGCAAGAGCATTTGTTAAATCATTTCTCCCTATAGCATAAACATGTTCATATACTCTTTTTCTGAATGACCTTTCTGTCTTGCCTATGTAAAATGCACAACATTTTACACATAGAGCAACATAAACGACTTCGTTCTCACAATTGTATTTGCCATTGATGCAATAAGTTTTCCCCCCTATTAGTACTTTGTTACCTGGCAACATGTACTTACACTGAGGGCACATTACATTTTGACATACCAGTGTTTTTCATTGTTGATTTAACAACTTGCTTTTGTACCAGACTCTTTAAATTGACTCCTCTCCTATAGACAAATTTTGGTTTGGTGCCTATTGCTTTGGCCAACACTGTGTCTTCCAAAATAATATTCCAATTTTTATTTATAATGCCCTTGATGAGATTAAAATCAATACAATAAGTAAAAATGAAATTAATATCCAAATGTGATGTTTGCTTAGTTGATGACTCTACTACAGTTTGCATGGTACCCCCTCCTAATAGAGGTTGGAAGTGGCCTGTCTCTCTTTTAATGACCTCCTCCCTGACTTCTTCAATTAAGGAGTTTGGGTAGCCTCTCATGGCAAACTTAACACTTAAATTATCACATTCAATGACAAAATCCTGTTTGTCAGATACCATCCTTGCTGCCCTCACAAATTGTCCCTTCACCATGCTTTTCTTTTGGTGAAAAGGATGACAGCTTGAAAAGTGGAGAAATGAATTTGAATGGGTAGGCTTTCTATATATTTCAGATTTAAATTTATTGTTAGAGATGTCTTTGCTCAATTTGACATCTAAAAAACACATTTCATTCTCCCCTATCGAGTAAGTAAATTGTAGAAAATTGGTCATTTTTGAAAGACTGTCCATAAATTGAGGAATCAAATCTCCTGGCCCTTTCCAAAAAAATAACATGTCATCTTGGTACCTATTGTACCAAGTGACATTTTGTTGGAATAGATTGTTTTGAAACAAGTGTTGATGTTCCCAATGTGCCAGTACACTGTTTGCAAAACTGCATCCACAGGGTGACCCCATAGCTATGCCCGACTTTTGGAGGTAAAATTGCCCTTTAAAAGTCAAAAAATTGTTAAACAATACTAATTCTAATAGTGTTTCTACAAGATTCATTTGGTCATTAGGGACATTTTTCCTTAACATAAATTCCCTTGTCCACTCAATACCTAAATGTTGGGGTATAACTGTGTACAAGTCTTTGATGTCCACTACTAAAAATGTGCAATTTGGATTAAACACCATTTTATCTATACATTGTAAGAAACCGTATAACATGAAAATACTTGAATATTTGGACTCTAATACTTATTCAAATTCCAGCTTGAATGAGATACACATGGCTTACAACAAAATCAAAGGAATTTTGGAAGACCTTTTTATCGAACGACAGTGACATGTTACACTATTTAAATATGCCGGCGCCAAAAATTCCCACTTTGTTTGGCACACCAAAAATTCACAAAGATCTAATAAATCCCCCTTTTAGACCAATTGTAGATGGACGAGGTTCCATCACATATGCCTGTGCCAAACTAGTGGATCACATTCTTAAACCTCTGTTAAAAACTGAGCCCCAAATCTGCAAGGACTCTTGGAGTTTCTTACAATGTATAGATAAAATGGTGTTTAATCCAAATTGCACATTTTTAGTAGTGGACATCAAAGACTTGTACACAGTTATACCCCAACATTTAGGTATTGAGTGGACAAGGGAATTTATGTTAAGGAAAAATGTCCCTAATGACCAAATGAATCTTGTAGAAACACTATTAGAATTAGTATTGTTTAACAATTTTTTGACCTTTAAAGGGCAATTTTACCTCCAAAAGTCGGGCATAGCTATGGGGTCACCCTGTGGATGCAGTTTTGCAAACAGTGTACTGGCACATTGGGAACATCAACACTTGTTTCAAAACAATCTATTCCAACAAAATGTCACTTGGTACAATAGGTACCAAGATGACATGTTCTTTTCTTGGAAAGGGCCAGGAGATTTGATTCCTCAATTTATGGACAGTCTTTCAAAAATGACCAATTTTCTACAATTTACTTACTCGATAGGGGAGAATGAAATGTGTTTTTTAGATGTCAAATTGAGCAAAGACATCTCTAACAATAAATTTAAATCTGAAATATATAGAAAGCCTACCCATTCAAATTCATTTCTCCACTTTTCAAGCTGTCATCCTTTTCACCAAAAGAAAAGCATGGTGAAGGGACAATTTGTGAGGGCAGCAAGGATGGTATCTGACAAACAGGATTTTGTCATTGAATGTGATAATTTAAGTGTTAAGTTTGCCATGAGAGGCTACCCAAACTCCTTAATTGAAGAAGTCAGGGAGGAGGTCGTCATTAAAAGAGAGACAGGCCACTTCCAACCTCTATTAGGAGGGGGTACCATGCAAACTGTAGTAGAGTCATCAACTAAGCAAACATCACATTTGGATATTAATTTCATTTTTACTTATTGTATTGATTTTAATCTCATCAAGGGCATTATAAATAAAAATTGGAATATTATTTTGGAAGACACAGTGTTGGCCAAAGCAATAGGCACCAAACCAAAATTTGTCTATAGGAGAGGAGTCAATTTAAAGAGTCTGGTACAAAAGCAAGTTGTTAAATCAACAATGAAAAACACTGGTATGTCAAAATGTGGAATGTGCCCTCAGTGTAAGTACATGTTGCCAGGTAACAAAGTACTAATAGGGGGGAAAACTTATTGCATCAATGGCAAATACAATTGTGAGAGCACGAAAGTCGTTTATGTTGCTCTATGTGTAAAATGTTGTGCATTTTACATAGGCAAGACAGAAAGGTCATTCAGAAAAAGAGTATATGAACATGTTTATGCTATAGCGAGAAATGATTTAACAAATGCTCTTGCCAGGCATATTTGTGAAGAGCCCGATCATTTTTTCTCATTTTCTGTCATCCAACAAGTTAAGACAAGCACCAGAGGGGGACCATGGCAACTTTGGTTGGAAGAGCAAGAATTATTATGGCAAATTAGAACACTTGCTCACCTACCCCCAGGTTTGAATGAGTATGCATCAATAAAATGCATATTGAAACTAAAGGCATTAAGTAGATGAATACATTTGTAGCTGGCTGTTTACAAATATATTTGAGAGAATTTAAATATTTTAAATATTTAAATATTTAAAAAATTTTAAATATGTTTGCTGGTTAAATTGTATTATGAGCACACCAAGCATTAGTCCAAAAGGTGATTTGGAGAGTTTTGTTTTGTTTTACTCTGTGCAAAAAGTTTGGTATTATTAGTTAGGTAGAATATAATATAATATGGTTTGATATAGAACAAATATTTAAAATTAACTTAACAAGTTTTATGTTATAAAATTGTGTGAATTTTAGTGCATAATGGTTTTATATACAGTAGTACATGCATTATTATGTGGTTTTAATACTTGTAGTGTATTTATATTTTATGATGGGAGCAAACACAGTAGCCTTTCTGTTAAGAATTTTAAGTAATTAACGTAATTAATGGTTTAATTACTGCATATTATCTAATTATGATTTGTATATTTAAAGAAGGCATTGGGGTTGTAAAATTGTGTATGTCTGAGGAAGGTTGGGGTATTACCTCGACCGAAAGCGCTTACAATACAATAAACAGTCCGTGCATTATCTGGTCATCTGCTTTGGTCGTTTCTACTACCTTTTGGATTTCAGTTTCAAGTTTGTTTTTGAATTTCACAAGTATGTTCCATCAAGTATTTGTTAGTCTTATTCATCTTTATTCTCCCTTATACACTTGTGAGTATATTCCCGCTACCATTGTTGGTAAGCCTTTCCTACCCCCGCAGTTATATCTTTCGTCTTTCTTTTTAAAACAAACAAAAACAAGTGCTTTTTTCTTTGCCCTTTCCTTCCTCTAGTGGCATTATTTAATTTGTTACTGCCGGTACTGATGTCTTGGTTTTGCTGTTATCTGGTTGTGAGTGTCCTCCTGTAGCTATGTCTGAAAAAGGCTGTAAAAAATGTACCAAATATGGACACAAGATGTCATTTATAGAAGCTCACTCTGTGTGTGTACTATTTAGGGACTGAGCGCCTAGACCAGGATTGTGATATCTGCAGTGGGTTTAACCCCAGAGCTCTCACAGAAAGAAGAAACAAATAATTATTAAAAAAAGGTTTATTGCTAACCCCTGTTCCCCAGGCCATCACAGAAGTTCAGTCTCCTAAGGAAAAATCCAAGGACCCTTCAAAAATGTCCAGATCTTCTGATTCCATGGCTTCAACTTCTTCGGAACCAAAGGAAAAGAGATATAATCAGATCTGGTATCTCTTGGGATCTGACCTTCCTCGGATCCAATCAGGTATCTGGCAAGTCCTTCCTCTGATCCGACAAAACACACTACAGATTCAAAGTCCTTGGATCCTAAGCCATTACCTCATACTCAGTATTTTCACACCATGGATCCGGTACCATCCAGGGTGCCATCCCCTGTTCTGGAGTTTCGCGCTAAGTCTCCTTCAGTCTCATTTCTCCAGAAGTCTTACAGAGGCAGATTTGGAAAGGATGATGTGGAGGTTCTTCATGGAATCATTTCAGAAGGGAGTCTTCACTGTTCCTACCCCCTTGGGTCAGGAACACCATCTATCCACTACTCTACTGATAACTCCTACTCTGACCCAACTTGTGGTGATACAGTCCTCAGATCCAAGCTTTCCAGGCCCTTTTATGTTGGATCAAAAGACAGATTTATCTTCGGAGCCATCTGTTACTCCAAGTGCTCCGGCCCCAACATCTTTGGATCCAGATGGCTGTCAGAGCTGAAGCTTCTGGGTTGGATCCAAGGGGATAATGTAAACTCTGAGGTTTTCAGAGCTGTCTCTTCCTCTCGGCTTGGCTCCGGCTTCCATCTCAGGTGGATGGTTCTGAGTGGAGGGAGGTGGCGGACCCGAAACTTATTTTCTTAGGTCATTGGCTTTCTTCTGTCCAGAGAGGTCCATCTTTGAGGTTGTGATGATGGTTTTCTATGCTCCGGCAGTTCAGGTGGGTCCTTCCCCCTCAGGTCCACCCTTGACATCTCTACTGATTTTGCATTATGGTCCTCAGCATTTTACACCAATGGAACAGCCAGTCCAGAGCTTCCAAACTACCCAGGTGGATATTGTCATCTCATTTAATACTTCTCTGCATCATCCCACTGAAGAGGTCCCTAAGAGGAAGATGTGCAAGAGGAAGCACTTGGACACCCCCCAGGGATCCATCACTGTGGATAGCGACTGGGATGAGGGAGAAGGGTCTCCCAAATCACTACCTGATGATGTCTCATTTGGAGATATCCTCAAGATTCTTAAACAGAAGGGTGGTTGGTCTGCCCAAAATCCAACCCCTGAAGAGTCAGTATTTCCAGAAGTTTTCAGGACTGGTCCGTCTACCTCTTGGGTCACTCTGCTGACGGATGACTGCATTGATTTGGTGTCTATGCAAGTGTGAAAGGAACCTGATATGATCGAGCTGATCCCCAAGAGACCAGACCAGATTCTGGCTCCACCAGTAGGAAGAAAGCATTGAAGTAAGGGAATACCGGCTGATGCTACAAAGTAGGAACTTGCAGAAAAGAGTTCCACTGTCCACCCCCCAATAGAGAATTTAAGGCTCTGGACCGATTTGGTAAACAAGTATATACTTCATTGATATTTGCTGCCTGATTGCTGAACTAATTGGCACACTTCACACGATTGCAACGGGACTTGATTAAAGAACTTTCAGACTCCCTTTCCGGATCCATTACTGCAGAGGCTCAAACCTCTGTGGCCTCACAGTTGGCTACCCTTCAATCTATTGTGAATTCGTCCATGAGGTTCATCTTGCATGCTGCGGTAGGCACCTCAAGGGTTGTGGGTTCTGGCATTTCTATCAGGAGGCATGCCTGAATGCACCTGTGTGATTTTGTGGAGCCCTTCAAGTCATATTTCATTAATGCTCCTTTTGATGGTTTTTCCTTGTTTGGCCTCACATTAAGATATGCTCTCCAGGTGTGAGAAGGACAGAAAGACCCTGTCTATTGTGGGCATACATTTTTCGACCCCTCAATGGACCTTTGCCGGGAATCAACAGGGAGGTCAAAAGACATGGTTTAAGAAGTCTCAGGGTCCTCTTCATGACACGTGGAGGTAGTTCCCTCAGAGGCAGAGGGGGGCAGCAATAATGGTAGAAGACTCCCCCGTGGCAGACGAGACTCGCAAAACCTTGGGTCTAGAGATACCTTTTCCAACAGACCCTTTCAACACTACTGAAGAGAGGCCTGATTGCCTTCCTCTGGAGGCATTTGGGGGTCACTTCTCTGACCCAAGAAGCCTGGCTAAACTTAAAGGATATTTGGGTGCAGAGAATCATTTACAGAGGATAGATTATTCCCTTTTCCCTTCCACCCCCGTTACCCAGGATAATCCCCAATGTTTATCCCAGTCAGAGGGAGGAAACAGCACTAGAAATACAAAAGCTGCTAGAAAAAGTCATCCAGCAGGTCACTCCAGATCAGAAAGAATCCAGAACTTTCTCAAGATTCTTTTTAGTGTCAAAGAAAACAGGAGACTGTAGACTGATTTTAGATCTCACTGTGTTGAACAAATCAGTTCAATGCACCAAGTTCTGGATGGTCATGGTTCAGTCCATTCTGCCCTTTCTGAGCAATGATGACTGGATGTGCTTGATAGACCTTCAGGATGTGTACTATTACATAAAAATGAACAGACAATCCAGAAGGTACTTACGCTTCTGGCTGAGAGCCAGTCATTACCAGTTCAGAGCACGGCCCTTTGCCATGGCCCCTAGGGTGTTCACCAAGTGCATGGCAGTTGTAGCAGCTGCTTAACTGAGACTGCAGGGATTCCGGGTGTTTCCATATTTGGACGATTGGCTCATTACTGCTCTGACTTTCCATCAGCTGGTACAAGTGTGATACCAAGTGCTGCAGACTTGTTGAAATCTTGGAATAAGCATCAATTACAACAAGTTTCAACTACAACCGACTCAGACATTGAAATTCATAGGAGTAATGTTCAACACAGTATTTATGGTAATATCTCTTCCCCTTTCGAGTTTCAAGAGTACAAACAATAAGAAATCGGGTCAAGAAAATAATTTGCAGTACCAGAATTTGAGCCCAGTTGATTCTGCAAGCACTTGGATCAATGTCAGCAGCAATAATCTTAATTCCTTTAGCAGGATATCACATGAGAGTTTGGCAGTGGATGGTACAAACACAATGGTCAGATCTCTGTCAACACTATATCCAAAGCCACGCAAGTACTAACCAGGTGCACAGCCAAAAATCAACCACAATCCACAAATAGAGACAGAAGAATTCTCTCTCAACCAATGTCGGCAAAGATAAGAATAACTCAGATATGCAAATGGTATATTTCCTGGTGAATGCATTCACAGCAACTGTTGCAAGGCCATCCTTTCATTCTCTCTCAGCCCAAGGCCGTAGTGACCATGGGACGCTTCCCAGATGGAGTGGGGGTGGGGCATTTTCTGGGGAAAACAGTCCAAGGCACTTGGTCCCCTGAAGAGGCCACCTTTGCATATTAGTGTTCTGGAAATGAGAGTGGTGCTTTCGGCATTGCAAGCATTCCAAGTCACTCTTCCTCTCAGAACAATTGTGATCCATATGGACAACATGTCAGTTGTTTGGTACATCAAAAAGCAAGAGGAAACCAAGTATTACCCCCTGTGTCGAGAAGCCCCGAGGGTGTGGCAATGGGCGATTTACTACAGCCACTTTCTAATTGCAACACACATTCCAGGGAAGTCCAACGCGATAGCAGACATACTGCAAAGGTCCATTTTTACTACCTCACGAGTGGTCCCTCAACATCAAAGTGGCGGATGTGATTTTCCATCAGTGGGGCAAGCCTTGCTGAGACCTCTGTGCATCTCTCAAAAACAACAAGTGCAGCAGCTTCTTTGCCCTAGTCCCCCTCATTGAGGGAGTCACCGAGGGATTCTCTTCGCTACGATTGCCCCCTCCCCCCGGTCTTCTGTATGCTTATCCCCCAACTCCTTTAATTCCCAAATTCTTTCAGAAAGCAGCCAGGTTGACGTGCAAAGTCATCCTCATTTCACCTTACTGGCCTCGACAGATTTGGTTCTCTTTCCTTTGGCCTCATCTTCGGTACCCACCTTGGATTCTGGATCCAGCTCTAAACCTTCTGTCTCCCCCAACAGGCATGATTCACATGGACATCTCAAACTGACTGCATGATTTATCCAATTCCATTAATAGCCAGACAACCTGTGCTCTGTTTGCCTGTCCTTTTCATCCTGTTATCTTCCTGTAGACCCTCTATAAAAAACTGTAAAAACGTAAATGGAGAAGATTTGTTAATTGGGCAGAGTAGAATCAGGTAGAACCACTCTCAGCCCAGATGCATTCTGTTCTTGAATTTTTAGTGAGTTTATTTAATGAGGGTGCAAGTTCATCGACTATTAAACTGCAACTCGCAGCCATTTTGAATTTCCATGTCAGATTTCAGAATTCATCCCTGGCTTCCTCCAAAATATGTAAAGCATTTTTGAAAGGCGCTCTTCTGCTTAGACCTCCTTACAGGGTTCCAGTACCACCATAGGATTTACATTTGATACTACAAGTCTTGACACAGTCTCCTTTTGAATCTGCAGCTAAATGTGATTTAAAATTCTTGACCTGGTAGACTATCTTTTTAGTTGCAATTACATCTGCTAGAAGAATTTCAGAACTTCAAGCTTTAACTTTGTAAGCCCCCATATTTGATTTTCCACAAAGACAGGGTCACCTTACATACCAAAGCTTCCTTCTTGCCTATGGTGGTGTCAAAATCCAACATTAATCAAACCATTAACCCACCAGTATTCTTCCAAAACTTTACAAACAAAGGGGAATATATGCTGCACTTACTGGATGTTCATAGGCAATTACGTTTCTACCTGTACAGAATAAGCCAAATTAGAAATTCAGACCAGCGCTGTTTCCTTTGCACATGACAAGATGGGCAAATCGGTCACAAAGGTAACTATAGCCAGATGGTTGACAGATTGCATCTCTTTTGTCTACACTAAATTGAACCCCCCCACCCACCCCACCAAAACCATTAAAAGCTCATTTCACTAGACCTATGGCTATGTCCACCATATTAAAGGCTAGAGCATCCACGGATGATATTTGTGTGGCTACTACGTGGTCAGATCCTCATTCCTTTATCACGTGTTACAAACTAGATCTGGTCTTGAGGGGAAGAGTGGCCTTTGGCTCAGTCATACTCAGGAATATCCTTCCTTTGAGTCCATCCATTAATTTAGGTAGCTGGGGACTCTGTCCCTTACGATGAGGAATGAATGAAAATTGCCAGCATCAGATAAAGAAGTTATGTACTTACCATAATGTTCCATCTGTGTTGTCCATTTTCATTCTTCAAATCCCCACCCTCCACCCCCTCCATTTCTCTCTAATAACTTCTGGAGGAATGATACCTTAAAGGACACCATATGTCCTTCTTGTTGAATTTCAGTTATGGCTATTCTTTTATAGTCTCTCTCTTTCTCTCTCTCAAGCTATGAAAAGGATCTGTGGGAAGTTAGGCATGGAGTATTGTGAGTAGGAAGGGAGCGCGAGAGTTTGTTGTTCTCCATGAACTGCAGTAATGGCCAAGTCGGATCCGAGCCCATACATTGAGGAAGAATGAAACTGGAACGTTATGGTAAGTACATAACTTTTTTTTTTAAAAACAGCCTGGACACTTATTATGGGAACAACTGTTTTTGGTATATTGTCAGGCTAGAAGGGCATTAATGCCTGTGCTTAAAATGTCTGTATGTAGGACTGCTATCTGTGTGCTGTATGTATCCTGTGTATTGTCTGTTATGTTTTAATTTGTAAGTTTTTGTGAGTATTTGAATAAAAAGCCACCAAGTTTTTTCTCAAAGTACCATGTTTTCTTTTTAACCTTCATGTAAACAACTACTAGCTCAGACAGGTGGGACCTCATTTTAACATCTCATCTGAGGGATGGTGGCTGAGAAGTGCAGCACTTTCACTGTCCAGCATTGCAGTGTCACTTTTGGAACTTTAATCCAAGCAAGTGTCTCTGTAGATAGAACTTTCAGCTTTCTGATCTTCCCAGAATTAAAAATGAGAATGTTGTATGCAGAGCAAGCATCTGACACTACAGCATTGCTGTTGATTACAGATGTTAAGTTGAGACAGTTTAACATGTCCTGCATATTGTGAGGACTGAGGCTGCAAGTGACAGTGGAACAGTATAGTTGTATAGTATCGGTATACTCCTATCAGTCTGATATTACCACATGTAGATGTGTGGTATATTCTTGAGAGAGGCATGTTCTTCATGTGTTGTTTATGACTGGAGTACTGGCAGAAAATGATCTATATGACTTGCTGCTGCCTTGGACCTAGGGGACTTTAGTGTTATTGCTAATTCGTATCCCAGTTGTGACTTGTAGTATTGGTTAACTCGGCTGTGAAATGCAGCTTGTAGTCAGTTGCTCGCATTACATTTGCTTAAGGCGCAGGTTGCTTGCATGCTTTTGCTCATTCCATGTATAAGAGCACTTTATTAGTACTCACATTGCAAGTCTCCAAGCCCACAGCCTCCCAGAGAGCGAGGCAGGTAACTCTTGCATTACTGATTGCTGTGTCTACAGTTGCAATAACCTCGGAGTAGAAGTAATAAAGAAGGGGGATATAGGGGTTCCCCTCCTACAAAAAAATACCATCTGATGTTGTCAGTCTTCACTCATTCATGACAGCTGGGTTTCGGTTCCGACCTCGGAACTGACTTGGATGTCGCACCAGCCAGAAAACTCCTGAGCTAAGGTTACCCATAGTGCCTCTCTTTCCTTCCCTTCAGATCTTGTTTGCCATGTAGAGTTTCAAGATGCGTCAGTCCTGCTCTCAAGCTAAGTGTTAATTTTTTTCACTATTTTTCAAAAAAATTGCTAGTTCCCTATCTAAAACTTCTTCTTAGTCTTAATCACACCTTTATATTTAGTCTGTTTTGGTGTGTTAGTGTTTTTTCTTCTTGTTACCCTTTTGCTGGCATTTCTTCATACCATAGCTGGTATAGGCCTCTCTCTTCCCTTTTCCCTCTTACCTCTAGGTAATCTCTAATACCATTGTTAGTATTCTTCCCTACCGTCTTCTTTTACTCTTCTGGGTATACCTGTATTACCATTGTTGGAATTTAAAAAAAAAAAAATCCTCCTCTATTACTGTGTGTGTCTGTGATCACATGAAAGACTATCTGTCTGGTGATTTCTACTTGTTAAAATAGCTGACAAAAAAGATACTACTGGCTTTAAACAGTGTGGCAAGTGTGACAGAAAGATGCCCAATTCTAATGGGTATCTTTCCTGCGTATATTGTTTAGGAGTCCCACACTTGCAGGTCGAACCTCTGTGTGAGCTCTGTAAGGGCTTTAATGCCCGCACCTTAGCAGAGCGTAGGAATAAGCTAATTTTAAAGGGTTTATTAAAAACCTCTTTTTCGGAGGCTTTATCTGGAGCGGAAGTGTCAAAACCTCCTAGGAAAGAATCAAAGAAGAAGAGCCACTCGGTCCCAACCTCTCCTCATTCACATGAACTGAAAGCATCTAAAACCCAGGTTCATACTGAATGGAAGACTAAACAGCCGAAATTGGCACCAACATCTGTCTCGGCACCAGAGCCCAAGACCCCCTCCACAGTGCCATCCTTGACCATGGAACCAGCTACGACAACCACCACAGTACCGACCCTTTCCCCAGTACCACAGACCCTCTCGGCACCAACAATAGCTTCTCCCTTGAACCTTCTGGTCATTCGACCACGGTGCCGAATGTCAAAACACTAGCCAGGACTCGATATTCCCCGTCCATTGACCCCT
The DNA here is from genome assembly GCF_019279795.1 of Protopterus annectens. Classification (NCBI taxonomy): domain Eukaryota; kingdom Metazoa; phylum Chordata; order Ceratodontiformes; family Protopteridae; genus Protopterus; species Protopterus annectens. The sequence continues at coordinate 22,917,186 of NC_056750.1, forward strand.
TTCTTGGACAGCAGCTCAGTCCATTTATTGACTGGCCAGAATCTCCATCGGGGATGTCCATTCATTCCACCAGGAGCCTTTCAGAGTTTGATGTAGTGAGACCTGTGGATCAGCTCTTAGTGGCCAGAGGCATTCCAACCCCATCTAGAACCTCCCTCCCATCCAGAGCTGAGTTTTTTTTCTCTACAGACTCCATCTTATCTTCCTCCTTCAACCATCCCACAGGATTTGGAACCTTCGATGCCGACGCCCCTCCCGGTGCCAGCTTTTCTTGTACCATTGGTGGATCTCACCATGGGTCTGGAAGCTACTTTGTGGACCTCAGTTCATTTGGAGCTGACCTGCCCACAGGACCGTGACTTGGCTGCCATCACCGGGATCCCTAGTACGGCACTGTTTTTTCCATGGCGCCATCTATGATTCCGGTTGGTTTGACAGTTTCGAGTCCTCTTATGGCTCCTTCTCTGGAGGTGGCTCATTGGACCAGGGTGTGACCCTGGTTCCGTGGTTGTCTTTCTTGGTTCCTGGCTCCCATCCCTCTTTGGGTGGGCCTGCCTTCCAGGTTATGTAGAGAGCACTCACCTCAGCAGGCTCAAAGTTGGCACCCTCGGCAATGGAGTGTCATATATACATGTCCACTGGATTGCAGCTGTCACAGTCTACTACACTGGGGCAACAGATACGGGAGCAGCAAGATACCCTACTGCAGGGTACCCTTTCTTTGGAGTCCTCTTCAGACCTTCCACCTAATGAGCCAACCCCGTAAGAGATTGTGCAAGAGGAAGGACGTTGATTCACCTGAGGAATCTCTCACTGAAGATACGGATTACAATGAAGGGGAAGGGTCCCCACGCCCCCCCCCCCGAAGATGTCTCCTTTGGAGACATCCTAGAAATCTTAAAATGGAGGGGTGACTGGAAGTCCACCAACCCTTTCTCAGAGGAATCCGTATTCTTGCAGGCTTTCCATGCCCGACCCTCTACTTCCTGGGTGATCCCGCCTGCAAATGACTTAGTCAAGCTCATTGTGCAGCATGCTTGGAAGGCCCCAGAGAACTGACAAAACACCCTCCCGCCAGAGCATCAACCTCACTTGTCCAAGAATTTGACAGTAGATGCTATGGTGGTGGCGGCGGCCACGAAGAAGGAATTCTCAGAGGAGAGTCCTACTGTCCATCCTCCAATAATGAAAGTCTCTGACATTGGACAGATTAAGGAAGCAGGATTATGTTTCAATGACCTTTACCATGTGGTCGTTGAATTATTTGCCACATTTTACCCGTCTTCAAAGGGACCTGATCACAGAACTCTCAGGAGCCTTAGCAGGAGCAGTGTCTGATGTGGTTTACGACAAGGTTGCCTCGTAGCTTGCCACCTTAGAGTCCATCTCTAACTTGTCCATGCAGTTGATTTACACATACAACTGAAGGGTGGCCAGAGCAGCAGGTGGTGTCATGAGACATCATGCCTGGATGCACTTGTGCGACTTTGTTGACCCCCTCAAGTCTTCCTTCATCAGTTCTCCTGTTGATGTTTTTTCTCTTTTTGGCCCAAAAGTTAAAGAAACATTAGCCAGGTGTGAGAAAGATCCTGTCTGCTGTGGGTGTACATGTTCAAATGTATGGCAGTAGTATCCTTTCGGACTAAACCTCTCCTTTCTACCCAAAGTTGTCTCAGATTCAAACATTAATCAGTCCATTGACTTGCCAGTTTTCTTCCCAATTTTCTCAAACAAAGGAGAATATTGTTTGCATTTATTGGATGTACATAGACAGTTACATTTTTACTTAGACAGGGATAAATCATTCAGAAAATCAGACCAATTGTTCCTGTCTTTTTCAGGGCCTAAATTGGGCAAGTCAGTTTCTGAAGTCACTTTGGCAAAATGGTTGAGAGATTGCTTCACCTTTGTTTATCAACAGAATCAAATGAGTTTATCAGCTAAAGTCAAGGCTCATTCAACCAGGTCAGTTTCCACTTCAGTAGCCTTTCATTCAAGAGCCTTTATGGACGACATTTGCGCAGCAGCTACTTGGGATACCCCTCATACCTTTATAACTCATTACAAATTGGACATGGTCTCTAGAGGGAGAGCATCCTTTGGCTCAATGGCACTCAGGAATATCCTTCCATAGGGCCTCCCAGGATATAAAGTAGCTGGAGACTCTGTCCCATCCGTCATGAATGAATGAAGATTGACAACATCAGAGAAAGAAGTTATGTTCTTACCATAACGTTCCATCTGTGTTGTCAGTCGTCATTCATTCTTGCCATCCCACCCTCCTACCCCCCTCCAAAAACTCCTGGAGGTTCGGAACTGCTCTTGGCTATGTAATAGGGCATTTGCTCAGACAAAGTTTTATGTGCAAACACGATCTGAAGGGAAGAGAGGCACTATGGGTAACCTTAGCTCGAGAGCTTGTTATATCGGCCAAGTCGGTTCCAAGGTCAGAACCGAATGAATGAAGCTCGACAACACAGATGGAACATTATGGTAAGAACATAACGTCTTTTTTCTTGTGTTTTTGATTGTTGTAACTTTACTTGAGAACTCTACAGCCAAGAATGCATGACATAGATTGGCTGTCATTTTTGAATCCATTTTGTCAAAGAATTGTGTTTCAGTGCATGTATCCTCAAACAACCAAAGTCTATCCTTGAAATACTGATATTAATTCCTCCTACAGATGGGATGGTTCACACTACATCCTGAGGTGTGTAAGGAAGGACTTTTTATCTACTGCTCAAATTCTTTGGCACCAGCTTTGTGTCCCCTACTGAGCCTCACAGATGGTTTGCAAAGAATACTTTGCAGATAAGAATTGGTTCAAATATCTACTGCTTTCCTGAGTTACTTAACAGCAGTATTGTTAACCTATCTGGTCAACATGTTTGTTTCTGCTAACCTTTAAAAAGCTGTCTTGAACACCTCCCTTCCCATTGTTCATTTTTTAGCCCATCGGCAACGATCGTGTGTTCCATGTTATCCTGCAGTTGGTGCAGACGATTAAGGTTTTGAGCTGTTAATGAGATACTTCCTGAGGTACAGAGTTTGATTCCCTCTGCCTTCTTTAACCTACTGTGTGACCATAATCAAGTCCCTTAACCAGACAATGCTTTGTGGCAATTGGGAATTTGGGCTAGGCATAGGATCCTTAATGGTCTCCTGAATCAGAACCTATTTGTACTCTGCTGCCATGAGCCTGCCTACTCATTCATTAAAGTAAGATTGGGGTTCCCATTGAAAGTTCAACAGACATAATTATGATCCTTGAAACAGTAAACGTGTAAGTGTAAATGGGGAATATGTATAGTCAAAGTGTGAGGTTGCAGTACCTTGGGGCCTTCCACATACTCCAAGAAGCAGTACCCTTTGAGTTAGTGTATATAAATAGCAGGGGGTGTAGAGGATGCAGTTGGAATTGAAAAGGGCTTTAGTTTTTAAAGTGCCAGGCTTTATATTGTAAGGTCTTGTAGTTCAGATGGGGAGACAGAAGACTGGCTGTAGGGGGACCAGTATAGTGAGTGAGTGAGTGTTGGCATTTTATTTTCTGCAGCTCAGCTGTTTTTTTTGTCTTTTGTACCTGTACATGGTGACATGTACACCTTTTGCTAGTGTACACCATGGTATCACTGCAGAGTAGAAGAACTTTGACAGCTCCAATGTCACCTGATTCTTTTCTGCTAGTTACATTGTTCAGGTTTTAATCCTTGCATTTGTTATGGAAAAGCTCATGTGCTTCATGCCTGAAAAATGTAAGCTTCCAGGTGCTCCATCTACATATTTACAAGTCAGGATCCACACTGTCACTATCTCTGGGTAAGGAACATGACATCTTGAGTTCCAGTGCTGCATCAAATACCAGTGTTTCAACTAACAGGGAGGTTAGACCTTGCTACAGGCATCAACATGATGATCTCTCATATAATCGTGGGCCAGTGTAGGAGTACTGAAAGAGAGCATGAAGGAGCACGAGAGAGTACACTGGTCACACCTTCCTCAAGATAAGTCTACCTTTCCTTTGAAGACATATTGTGAGCCTCACATCCTCCCAACTTTTCCTTGAATAGGAAAGGTTTGAACATGTGTCTGTCACTGCCTAGTGATAAATGACTTGTGAGAGTTGCATTCTCTTCAGGCACCTAGAAATGCAGCTCAGAGTGATAGCACACCTTCTGCCTCATTTGAGCAGCTGCAACAAACCTGGCTGGCCTGCAATAGCCCCATGGCAGGGACACAGTGGCTGTTCAATGGATTGAGGACTGTTCTCTGTGGGCTTTCTTTCCACATCCAACAGGACTTAGTGGTCAGAGAACAGGTCCTTTCATCCTGGAACAAGGATTTAAGGTGGATTCCTGCTTCCTTTCTTCCTCGGAAGGGGACTTAGTGGTTGCAAAGGCCTTTTTCTCTGAGATGATTAAGGATGATAAAACCTACACCTTATAGCTTCCACCGCAAAGATGCATACTCCTCCTTTACAGAGAGTAACATTTTCACAAGGCCTTCTATGCATTGGCCTCCTTGCCTTCTCAACAAACAATCTGAATTGGTACCTGGTGAAGGAGGAAAGTGATCCCTTTCTCAACTGTGTTATGGGGCCTTTACTAAAGGATGCTATTTCTGTAGCTTGAAAGCGTCTAGATTTTTTCCCAGAAAAATTTATGTTGTGTACAAACCCAGCAAAGTGGATTGATGTTATGACTAATCACCCCATTGCCTGATTCTCCATGGTCAGGGTCTTGCTTAGATCCCACAGACCACTGTTTCTCCTGATTCTCCATGGTCAGGGTCTTGCTTTGATCCCACAGACCACTGTTTCTCCTGATTCTCCATGGTCAGGGTCTTGCTTAGATCCCACAGACCACTGTTTCTCCTGATTCTCCATGGTCAGGGTCTTGCTTAGATCCCACAGACCACTGTTTCTCCTGATTCTCCATGGTCAGGGTCTTGCTCAGATCCCACAGACCACTGTTTCTGATTCTCCATGGTCAGGGTCTTGCTTAGATTCCACAGACCACTGTTTCTCCTGATTCTCCATGGTCAGGGTCTTGCTCAGATCCCACAGACCACTGTTTCTCCTGATTCTCCATGGTCAGGGTCTTACTTAGATTCCACAGACCACTGTTTCTCCTGATTCTCCATGGTCAGAGTCTTGCTCAGATCCGATAGACCACTGTTTCTCCTGATTCTCTATGGTCAGGGTCCCACATACCACTGTTTCTCCTGATTCTCCATGGTCAGGGTCTTGCTTAGATCCCACAGACCACTTCTCCATGGTCAGGGTCTTGCTTAGATCCCACAGACCACTGTTTCTTCTAATTCTCCATGGTCAGGGTCTTGCTTAGATCCCACAGACCACTGTTTCTCCTGATTCTCCATGGTCAGGGTCTTGCTTAGATCCCACAGACCACTGTTTCTCCTGATTCTCCATGGTCAGGGTCTTGCTTAGATCCCACAGACCACTGTTTCTTTTGATTCTCCATGGTCAGGGTCTTGCTCAGATCCCACAGACCACTGTTTCTCCTGATTCTCCATGGTCAGGGTCTTGCTCAGATCCCACAGACCACTGATTCTCCATGGTCAGGGGCTTGCTCAGATCCCACAGACCACTGTTTCTCTTGATTCTCCATGGTCAGGGGCTTGCTCAGATCCCACAGACCACTGTTTCTCCTGATTCTCCATGGTCAGGGGCTTGCTCAGATCCCACAGACCACTGTTTCTCCTGATTCTCCATAGTCAGGGGCTTGCTCAGATCCCACAGACCACTGTTTCTCCTGATTCTCCATGGTCAGGGGCTTGCTCAGATCCCACAGACCACTGTTTCTCCTGATTCTCCATGGTCAGGGTCTTGCTCAGATCCCACAGAGCACTGTTTCTCCTGATTCTCCATGGTCAGGGTCTTGCTCAGATCCCACAGACCACTGTTTCTCCTGATTCTCCATGGTCAGGGTCTTGCTGAGATCCTACAGACCACTGTTTCTCCTGATTCTCCACGGTCAGGGTCTTGCTCAGATCCCACAGACCATTGTTTCTCCTGATTCTCCACGGTCAGGGCCTTGCTTAGATCCCACTGACCACTGTTTCTCTTGATTCTCCATGGTCAGGGTCTTGCTCAGATCCCACAGACCACTGTTTCTCCTGATTCTCTATGGTCAGGGGCTTGCTCAGATCCCACAGACCACTGTTTCTCTTGATTCTCCATGGTCAGGGGCTTGCTCAGATCCCACAGACCACTGTTTCTCCTGATTCTCCATGGTCAGGGGTTTGCTCAGATCCCACAGACCACTGTTTCTCCTGATTCTCCGTGGTCAGGGGCTTGCTCAGATCCCACATACCACTGTTTCTCCTGATTCTCCACGGTCAGGAGCTTGCTCAGATCCCACAGACCACTGTTTCTCCTGATTCTCCATGGTCAGGGTCTTGCTCAGATCCCAGAGATCACTGTTTCTCCTGATTCTCCATGGTCAGGGTCTTGCTTAGATCCCACAGACCACTGTTTCTCCTGATTCTCCACGGTCAGGGTCTTGCTTAGATCCCACAGACCACTGTTTCTCCTAATTCTCCATGGTCAGGGTCTTGCTCAGATCCCACAGACCACTGTTTCTCCTGATTCTCCATGGTCAGGGTCTTGCTTGGATCCCACAGACCACTGTTTCTCCTGATTCTCCATGGTTAGGGTCTTGCTCAGATCCCACAGACCACTGTTTCTCCTGATTATCCATGGTCAGTAGCTTGCTTAGATCCCACAGACCACTGTTTCTCCTGATTCTCCATGGTCACGGTCTTGTTTAGATCCCACAGACCACTGTATCTTTCCACAGTACTGCTTAGTAAGGAGTCTGTGGATTTGCTTTGTGTAAGACAATGATGAGAGTACTTTTTCTCTCATGTTGGTGCTTAGATTACCTGCCTGTTTATGCAGATGCCAGTCCTCACTGGTAGAGTATCTGAAGCATAAAAGTTGGCAGAAACAACACAGCTTCACACAGTAAAAGTATTTATTTGTAAAACTGGACCAGATAAGCTCTTTCACGTTGTAAAACCAACGCTTCTTCAGATTATAAAAACACAAAATCACTTTAAAAACAGGTAGATGTACAATCAGCTATGTTAATTCATCAATTCATGAAACCAATTTCCTCCCTTTCAATACAGGTTTTAAAGAGACACAAGCATTAATACCAGGATGTTTATCAGCCTCTAGCCTCAGGATTCGTTTAAATTCTACTGTTTCAGTATAGTTAGTGAGATCACCCCCCCCCCCCCAGTGACCCACATGCACTGTTTGTAGTACTCTAAAAACAAACTCATATCCAACATTTTCTTTAATATGTTTAGCTAGTGCATTGTTCATATTCCAAGTCCTAATCTCATAAGAATGACTAAAAATTCTATCTTTTAATCTCTTAGGCTCATAGGTAGGTACTAGGTTATCGGCCCAAGAGCCGAAGTAAGCCTAGCCAACAAGGTTCCCTGGCTTACACCACCCAAGAAAGTTAATTTCCTGTTCCCCTGTCGAGCAGAGCTACAGAAGAGATCCCCGGGGTGTATTTCCTATTTCCCATCTACTCATCAAGATTTTTTTTGAAGAGTGCTAATGAGGAACTTTGCTTGACGTAGATGGGTAGCTTGTTCCAGAGTACAGGAAGTCTCTGGGACAGGAATCTATCCTTCCAGCATGTCCTCTTTATTGTGGTGACAAGGTTTAGGTCCTTAGAGCATGTAGCTCAGAGGGATTGGGATTTCTTTAGTTGTAGCATGTCCAATAGCTCTGGGTTTGACATAGCTTTATATGTTAGGCAGAGATCTCCTCGGAGTAGGTGATATGTTACAGAGTAAAGCTGGAGATTTTGAGACGGTCAGTGTAGGGCATCTGTTTGAGGCCAGTAATCCTCTTTGTGAGGTACTTCTGTGGCCTTTCCAGCTGCTGCAGATGTCTTGTGAGGTACATTCCAAAAGGGGCATTGTACTCTATAATGGGTCTAATGAGTGTCGAGTCGTTTTTGTGTTCAGATAATCTGTTTAACTGTTGTAGGCTACACACTCAAGTGCGCTAGCCTTTTCTGTGCATTTAAAGTGTTTTAGTGTAAAGTTACTGTATTTTTTGTGAAAAAAATATATATATTGTTGTTTCCCGCCTTTCTAAGCTAGACTAGTCCAGTTTTCAGGTTTTGCTGAATTCTGGGCTGTGGTACATGTTCCTGTGTTGCCCATACCTTACTTGGATAGAAGGAAGTTTCTCTGTTCACCAGTGAGAGTGGGGAGCTTTGAGCAGCCTATCTGTCCCTGGAGGAGTGGTCTCAGCCCAGCAACTAGTAGTTTATTGGCCATTTTGGGACAATTTCTCTCTCTTTCATCTCCCTGCTATAAAACCCGCATTTGCACGGTTTTGCGCTTGTATACAGCTCAGCAAGCTCCTCGTGGTGTCCTGCAGAGTTCTACAGCAGCAGAGTGACAAAAGAGAGACTTTGGATTGATTTAGTATCATTTTTCTGCATTTTCTTGCTGCTGTTTGCTAATTTCACTTAAAACGCGATTTTCTAGCATTTTTGTGTTTTAAAAAAAGTTTATTTGTGCTGCAAATTGTACTTATTTTTCTGCTTGCACTTGTTAAAGTCGTTTTTGTATTCAAATCATCTGTTTAACTGTTGTGGGCTACACACTGAAGTGTGCTAGCCTTTTCTGTGCATTTAAAGTGTTTTAGTGTAAAATTACTGTATTTTTTGTGAAAAAACAAAAACAAATATTCTTGTTTCCCGCCTTTCTAAGCTAGTCCAGTCCAGTTTTCAGGTTCTGCTGAATTCAGGGCTGTGGTACAAGTTCCTGTGTTGCCCATACCTTACTTGGATAAAAGGAAGTTTCTCTGTTCACCAGTGAGAGTGGGGAGCTTTGAGCAGCCTATCTGTCCCTGGAGGAGTGGTCTCAGCCCAGCAACTAGTAGTTATTGGCTATTTTGGGCTAATTTCTATCTCTTTCATCTCCCTGCTGTAAAACCCGTATTTGTGCGGTTTTGCCCGCTGGGCAGTACCAGTTAACTAGGGTTAAACTATTCCCGGCTCCACTAAGTGTACTCTTCAATTTTTCCCTTGGAACTAGTCAAACTTTCAACCTAAGCACTGAAACCATTCCTTTTACAGTCCAGCATTTGCTCAAATCTCTTAGTAAGCACTAATAAACACTAGCACTACACCCCCCTATACTATACAGAAGTACAAGGCTCTCTATTCGTCCCTACCGGACAATCAGTAAAACAGTTCACTTTATCTGTTCAGGCATGTCCAAAGGGCAGTTTCAGGTGTACTCTGCAGTCCAGCTGGTGAATCCGGGCCTCTTGAGGCAATGTTACAATTGGCTCATGTACACAGACAACCCTCTCCTCCTTCCAACAAACACAAATGTATGTGAGAGATGCAACTATACAGCCAAACTGGAGGCCAAGCTCTCTCAACCCAAGACTGGAACAGTCAGTCATGAGGAGAAGGGAAACACTTGCACCACACTGCCAGTCTCACATAGACCAGTCATCTCTGCACCAGGAAATAACACATAAATGCACAAAAACATACTCGGAGGCTCTAAATAAAAATCTGCCAAAGCAGCAGAGACCTCCAAAGCAGACATCCAAGCAACCTCCACCCCCCAACAATAACCACTTATCACATACTTCACAAAGTCAAGTGTGCCACGCAATCACAGCCCTTAAGGCTAAATAACACACCCAATAAACTAGTAATAAGTCTATTGTCAGGCACACTGACGGTCCCACTCACTAGGCTGAACAAGGAGAAGGTTACTGTAAGCTGCCTGTTGAGTGCCAGGATCCGCCACATAACACAAGCACTCAGGTCATTCCAGAACAGGTACAGATATGACTCTGTCATTGTCCATGTTGGTGTGAATGACCTGAGATGTACCTCCCTGGACTGCATGAAAAGAGATATAGAGGAGCTCTCTGATCATGTAGCCCAGGCCAGTATGACCCTGACCCTGAGTAGCATCTTGCTCTCACCAAGAATGATGCCACAGTATAAAGTTAAAATGATCAATTTTAACAATTGGCTAAGCTTTTGGTGTCATTCAAAGGGGATCCAGAGTCTGTCAGCCTAGGATGACATGCTCGACAAGCCATGTTGCTTCACCAGAGACGGCTTGCACCTGTCGCCCTTAGGCTTTCGAATTCTGGCCAAGGCTCTTGCCACCCCCATAGTGCCTTTTTCAGGCAAGGCTCAAAAGACAAACCCACCTCCGTAAACAACACAAGAAACCAAAAACTGAGGGTAATGCTACTCAATGCCAGAAGTCTAAACCACAAAATGCACACACTCGAGGCACTCCTCAGTATGGAGAGAATCGATATCTGTGTAGTAACAGAAACCTGGTTCAAAGCTCCAGAGAGCACCCCAGCACTATCAGGCTGTAACTCATACCATACCTTTCGGTCCCAGAACCCGGGCCGAAATACAAAAGGTGGGGGTGTATCCATTTTCATCAAGTATACCCACACCTCCAGGTTAGTGGCACAGCACGAGGCCTCGGAGACCATCCATGTGCAACTAATAGTGGGCAAAGCTGCTTTTCAGATTGTAGCTTGCTACAGATCACCCACCTTGTCTCAGGACCCCCACTCAGAATTCCTGAGAACACTGGAAAATATGAAGGTCCTACCTAACACCATGATATTGGGTGATTTCAACTACCCAAACATTGACTGGGAAAACTACTCAAGTACTAACTCCTTTGCCCAACGCTTCCTAGAGTTTATAAACTCAAATGCCCTGGAACAACTAGTCACCACTCCCACAAGAGATGACAACGTATTGGACCTGATCATCACCAACATAGGGGACCAATGTTCCACACCAGAGGTAAACCCGTCGCTGGTAAGATCAGACCATAAACTAATCACACTGGACATCCACATCCCGACCCCACCCCCAGTCAAGAAAACCACTGTGAAAAACTTTTCAAAAGCAAAGTTCACACTTCTCAAGACCGAGGTGGAAAGTTTCAAAGCCCCCTTGCTAACGGATAATGCTGCCCAAACCGCAGAATCCTTTACAAATGCACTCTATGTGCACCTACAGGAATGCATGGATCGAGCCATCCCAAGTAAAACCAAGACTCACTCCTCCAAAAAGAGGAAATCAGTCTGGTGGACCTCGGCCATAAATAAGCTATACAACAGAAAGAGGAAAATATTACATAATAGAGCAAAATCCCAAAAAGGGAAGGCATCCCTGATCAGTATCAGCAAGAAACTATGATCCCTCATAAAATTATCCAAGGCCAGCTTCGAAAGAAAAATTGCCAAAGACTCTAAAGATAATCACAAAGCCTTCTATAGCTATGTCAAGAATCTAAGTGGCAACTGTCAGATCTTCTGTGAATTAGTGTAAAAATGGCAAAAAATACACTGAACCAACTGACATTGCCAACATCCTGGCTAACAGGTTCAGTGCAAACTTTACCCCCCCACCCCCAAAAGGGCCCGTGTCCATCCCAGAAGAATGTAGAGCCCTGGATATCACAGACACACAGGTGAAAACAGCCCTTTCCAAAGCCAAAAACACAGCATCAATGGGACCGGACGGTATCCCAGGCTGTGTCTTGCATGAGCTCCAAAATTACCTAACCCCTCACCTAAATTCACTGTTCAAACTCAGCCTTACCGCAGGCTATGTACCCGTACAGCAACAGTTATCCCTTTCCACAAAGGTATTGCCATAACGAATCCTGGGAGCTATCACCCTATAAGCCTGACTAGCTTGGTCTGCAAAGCTATGGAGCGCATCATCATGGAACTCATTAACAGAGACATTGGGAACCTCCAGACACTGGACCCTACCCAATTTGGCTTTGTTAAAGGCAGATCTTGCCTCCTAAACCTAGTTGACTTCTTTGAAACAGTTACCAAGGCCATAGATGAGGGAAAGGTAGTCCACACAGCCTACCTGGACCTTGCAAAGGCCTTTGACACCATTCCCCACTCTGGCATTATAGATAAGCTTACCAGCTTGAACATTAACCCCAATGTCACGAGATGGGTTGCCAACTGGATCATGGAAAGAACTCACATGGTCGGAGTTGTGGGTGCTATGTCCGACTCTAAACTGGTTACAAGTGGTGTCCCACAGGGCTCAGTCCTGGGACCCCTCCTGTTCAGTGTATACTTCTCTGAGGTACAGGCAAGCACGGGAGGACTATGGCTGACTAAGTTCGCAGATGACTGCAAACTGGGGGCCATAATCGACTCTCCAGCTGACACAGACATCCTTCAGAAGGGTCTCATGGAGACGAATACCTGGTGTCAGAATCATTGCCTCAAGCTAAATGCCAAAAAGTGCATAGTCATCCCCTTTGGGAAAAACAAAGTGCCCACGAACTACCACATAGGTGGTAATCCACTAAGTACGGAAGATGTAATTAGGGATCTGGGGACCCAAGTTGATAGCAACCTCTCCTTTGATAATCACATTGCCAAAATGGTTAGAAAATCCTTCTATGTAGCCCAGCTAATCACAAAAGGGTTCACATCTAGATCAAGAGAGGTTGTTATGCCCCTCTACTCATCGCTCATCAGGCCCATAATAGAGTACAATGCCCCATTTGGGATGTACCATACACAACACCTGCAACAGCTGGAAAGACCGCAGAAGTACCTCACCAAGAGGATCGTGGGCCTCAAACAGATGCCCTATGCAGCTCAACTAAATAAACTCCAGCTCTACTCGGTTGCCTACCACCTACTCAGAGGTGATCTCTGCCTGACGTACAAGGCCATGTCTAACCCGGAATTAATGGACATGCTCCACCTCAAGAAAACCAAATCTCTTAGAGCCACAACATGCTCTAGGGATTTAAATCTCAGCACAACAATAAATAGGACATGCTGGAGGGATAGATTCCTGTCCCAGAGATTTCCCTCGCTCTGGAATAGAATCCCAATCTATGTTGGGCAAAGCCCCTCACTGACTCTCTTCAAGAGAAATCTTGACGAGTGGATGGGAAATCATAAATTTACCCCTGGGATCACTTCAGTGGCCCTGCTGGAAAGAGGCTCAGGAAACTAATCTAAAAGGCAGGCGAAAGCCAACACATTCTGGCTAGGATTATAAATGCCCTTGGGCAGATAGCCTAGTACCTACCTATGAACCTATGAGTAGAGGGGAACAATGACCTATTTTTTCCTGGATGAGAACTCTTTTGTGATGAGGTGTGCCACATAGAAGCATTTCCTGACTACTGTTGCGATGTGATTATCAGAAGAAATACTACTGTCCACCTGGGTCCCAAGGTGTCTTGTAAATATTTGGCGTTAAGTAGACTGCCGTTTATGTGGTAGTTCATGGGTACAGAGTTTTTACCAAAGGGGATGACAATGCACTTTTTGACATTGAGCTTGAGGCCCTACCTCTGACACCAGGCATCTGTCTCATTGAGGCCCTTCTGTAGGATGTCCACATCATTTGGAGACTCGACTATGGCTCCTAGTTTGCAGTCATCTGCGAACTTCATTAGCCAGAGGCCTTCTGTGTTAGCCTGTACTTCAGAGAAGTAGTTACCAAACAGGAGAGGTCCCAGGACTGAACCTTGTGGTACTCCACTTGTCATTGTTTTGAAGTCTGATTTGGAGTCTGCAACTTTTATAGTGTGGGTTCTGTCAGTGAGCCAGTTGGCAGCCCATCTTGTGACGTAGGGATTTATACCTAGTTTAGTGAGTTTAGCTGTAATTCCAGAATGGGGGATGGTGTCGAAAGTCTTGGTGAGGTCAAGATAGGCTGTGTGAACCCCCTTACTCTCGTCTACGGCTTTGGTGACTGCCTCAAAGAAGTCGATCAGGTTTAGGAGGCATGATCTGCCTTTCACAAACCCGAACTGGGTGGGGTCCAGAGTTTGGAGGTTACCAATGTCTTTGTTTATGAGTTCCGTGATATGTTCCATGGCCTTGCAGACCAGGCTCGTCAGGCTAATAGGGTGATAGTTCCCAGGATCAGTGGTGGCTCCCCCTTTTTGGAGTGGGATAACTGTTGTTGTGTGCCATCAGTGGGCACAAAGCCTGATGTGAGACTGTGAGTGAACATGGTGCTTAGGTGGGGAGCCAGTTTGTTCTGAAGGTCGTGTAAAACGCAACCTGGGATGTTGTCTGGTCCCATGGTTGCTGTGTTTTTGGTTTTGGAGAGTGCAGCTTTTACCTGCATAGATGTGATTACAGGGATTCTGCATTCCTCCTGTATAGATATGGGCCCTTTAGAGGGTGAGAACTGAACCTATCTGCCAGGATGTTGGCAATATCAGTTGGTTCTGTAATTTTCGTGCCATTGTGCTGTAACTCAGAGCAGATCTGGGTGTTGCCATTGAGATTCTTGACATAGATATAGAATACCTTGTGGTTGTCCTTAAAATTAGTGCAGATTTTGTTTTCGTAGCTAGCTTTGGAGGATCTTATAAGGGATCTCAGCTTCTTACTAAGGCTGACCAGGGAGCTCCTCCAGTCATGGGATTTTACTCTCTTTTGCAACAGTTTCTTCCTTCTGTTGTAGAGTTTGTTTATGGCAGGGGACCGCCAGATTGGCTTCCTTTTTTGGAGGATAGCATCTTGGTTCTGTTTGGAATAGCACGATCCATGCACTCGTGCTTATAGAGTACATTTGTGTAGGATTTAGCAGTCGTAACTGTATTGTCCATCTGCATGGGTGTCATGACGTTCGCCACTTCTGTCGTAAGAACATGAAGTTGGCTTTGGAGAAATTTTTTACTGTGGTTTCCTTAATGGTGGGTGGGGGTGGGATGCGGATATCTAGGGTGATTAGCTTATGGTCGGATCTGACCAACGAGGAGTTGACTTCAGGTGTGTTGGTAATGACTAGGTCTAGGATATTGTTGCCCCTGGTGGGTGTGTGGATAAGCTGATCCAGGGCATTGGAATTTAAGAATTCCAGGAAACGTTGAGCGAAGGAGTTGGTACATGAGTAGTTTTCCCAGTTAATGGTGGGGTAGTTTAAATCACCCATTATTAGGGTGTTTGGTTGAACCCTAATATTTTCCAGTATATCAAGAAAGAACAATATATCTTGTTGGTCTTACCAACATAGAATCCTGTGCAGGACTTGCATGTCACTAAATAAATCACATTTGCTGTACTACAATCTGCATAGAATCTGGGACTAAAAATATATTTCATCCGTGGATGTTTAAACACTTGTTCATGTGAAACATATGTACAGGCTCTGCAATGCCTGCAGCTATATGTACCAAGTCTGGCAGATAGCAAGTTACTTGACCTAGTATTACAATTCCCTGTGCACAGTAATCTTTTCAAGTTTAAACAATTTTTATACATAAAAGAGGGATTGTTCCCAACTAGTTCAGTTGTCTTGTTGTCACTTGTGAGTATTCCCCAGTTTTTTCATAGAATATTACATACAGAGCTTACATCATTTGTGTACTTCAAACCAAATCTGAGTTTACTGACGAGGCTCATATCCTTATGCACACTAGAAGCACGTCTAGAGAAATATGGGGCAGCAGTGGTTTTCTATCCCTGACCACCTTCTCCTTATGCTGTATCAGAAGGTCCTTCTTATAGTCCCTTTTCAAAAAAATTTGAATCAATGCATCAATGTTATCATGAAATGCTTCCTTTTGTGCGCATAGCCTAGAGGCTCTCATGTATTGGCCTCTTACTACATTAGGATATATATGCCTGGGGTGCATAATATCAGAGGACAAGTAACTATTATTCCATATAAAAACTGGAAAACTAATAAGAGACTATAATGACTTTGTATCTGGCCATATTTTTGTATCGCCAAGAACAACAGAGCAGAGGGGTGGCCAGCAAAGGGCTCCTGAGCTTAACCAGAATAATATGGTAGTGCCAGAAAATCAAGAACCTAGACTGGAGCAGGATGTAGGAGTAGATGATGATGCTACCATAAGAGTGGATGTGCTGCTTTCCCATAATAGTGCACAGAATATTGCACTGAATAACCCTTTAGTGAATGGTGGTCCTCAATTGAGTAATTTGATGCCGGTGGGGGGGGGGGTAACACAGTACAATGGCATAATGTGGGAGCCAGACCAAAAGAAAGACCGACTGAGAAACAGGGTTTTCATCCCTTACTGGTGATGGTGAAGTCATCTTGTTCGCTCAGCAGAGGGCACCACAAGAGGACACATTCCAACGAGTGCCCACAAGGAATACGCAGGATGAAGAGGTGAATTGCATAGTGTACAACTTTTTGACCATGTTTTGACTGAAGCAGAACTATCTATTCTGAATAAGGGACTCCGTTTTATTCCCTCTGTACCAACAGAGGTGAGTGATGTTCTGATTGATTTAAGACTTTTTTGTCAGAATTTGACTTTAAAACTAATGTTTAATGACAATAATGATGCTACTAACAGACCGCGATTCAGGCGGCCAAGTGTTTTTGTTCCATCTATGCCTTTATATGTACAGCTTTTTATAAAAATCTGTGAAAATGAGTTATGTGAATACATGCATGGAAAAAGGGCTACTACTGCCAAAAATCCTACCCCCTCTGATAGAGATTCCAGGGCTCTGGATAGATGGGGTAAGAAGGTATACACTTCTGCAACTTTGGCCGTTAGGGCCTTAAACTTCCAGTTTCATATGTTAAAGTGTCAGCAGCGTATTACTGGATTGCTTAAACAGAAAATGATGTTGATTCCTGATTGTGCTGAAAATAAGGATTTACAGGATTTACTGCATTCAGCTGAACAGGTTGGAAAACATACTTTGCAATGTGGTTTTGATTCACTAGAGGCATCTTGCAGGGCTGCTGTCACAGGGTCTGTACTTACAAGACATGCTTGGCTTAAGGAGCAATCCTTGCCAGATCATGTTAAAACTAAATTACTGGATGCTCCCTTAAATCAGGACCGCCTGTTTGGCAACAAAGCAGAAGAAGTTCTTAAAACAATGGAGGAAAAAGCTAAATCTATGCAAACTGTTAAAGATTTCCTGCAAGTACAGCCTCCAAGATTTAGTAGGTATTGGCCCTCTAAGAATTGGTCCTTTCCTGCCTCTTCCAAGCCTTCTCAGTCCAAACCCAGATCCAGCAGAACACCCAGTCTTCAGTCCCAGGGTGCACACAGAACTAAGCAGTGGGGGGGGGCTCCCACCTATGGTAAACTGTTTCAATGACTTAACTTTAAAACTTCCAAGCACTTCTCAACTGACTGCTCCTTTAGGGGGAAAGATTGCTCTGCAGGCAAAAAACTGGGAACTCATTACCCAGGACAAAGGGGTTTTAAATATAGTTTCCTAAGGATTTAGATTTCAATTCCAGACGTTGCTAACCCCAAACGGTTGGCCATATCTACCCCCAAATCAGTGGGCAGAGGCTCAAAAGCAAGTACTCTCTCTCTTAAGCATAAAGGCTATTCAAACTGTACCAGAAGAGGAAAAGGGACAAGGTTTTTATTCAAGACTCTTTCTGGTACCCAGAAAAGACAACTCATGGCGTCCTATCCTGGACCTTTCTATCTTAAACACCTTTTTGGTGATTCCAAAATTCAAGATGCTAACTCTTCACCAGTTGCTTCCTGTGCTAGGCAAAGATGCCTGGTTGGCAACACCCGATTTAAAGGAAGCCTACCTGGATATCCCAATCAGGGAGTCTTGCAGGAAATACCTACGCTTCAAAGCAGGCTACTTGCACTACCAGTTCTCTGCACTGCTCTTTGGCTTATCTACTGTGCCCAGGGTATTCACAAAGTGCCTAGCGCCAGTCATTGCATTTTTCAGGCAAAGAAATATTCAAATATATCCATACCTGGACGATTGTCTAATTCAGGCAGAAAGCCAGGACATACTTTTGAATCATCTGGCGTTTGTACAAAAGGTGCTAACTTTTCTGGGGTACAACATAAACGAAAAGAAATCACACCTGGTACCCTGTCAACAAATTATATTCCTGGGAGCAAGCTTGAAAACAACTTCCCAGATGGCTTTCCTCACGCCAGAGAAACAAATTAATTTGACAACTTACTTCAAACTAATGGCCACAAAAACCCTGCTATCTGCAAGGCAAATACTGCAAGCCTTGGGGTTCATGGCCTCCTGCATTCTACTAATTCTATATGCAAGACTGCATATGAGGAAACTACAATGATATCTAAAAAGCCTATGGTGTCAACATTCTCAGGATCTAGAAGCAATGATTCCTATCATACCTTGCCTGTGGTTAGAGCTCCTTTGGTGGGCAGAGGCCTGCCACCAAAACAAGGGACTACCATTGACTCTACCCCCTGCTGCCCAAACCCTAACAACAGACGCATCAGACTGTGCATGGGGGGCTGACCTGGCAGTAAAGTGCATTCAGGGCAGATGGAACCCAAATCAAATGCACCTGCATATCAATCAAAAAGAAATGTTAGCTGTACAGAATGCTCTGACAGCCTTCAAGGACCACATTCTTCCAGGACAATTAATGGTAAAGACGGACAACACCACTGTTATGTGGTACATAAACAAGCGGGGGGGGGGCACCCATTCTTACCCCCTCTGCAGACTAGCCATGGCTCTGTGGAACACAGCCTTGAGCTACCAAGTGCATCTATAGGCTCAATTCCTGCCAGGAAAACTCAATACACTGGCAGACGAACTAAGCAGAAATCTCATGGGCCCACACGAGTGGAAACTGGAACCAAAGACTTTCAACATGTTGACAAACAAATGGGGGAGCCCAGATATAGACCAGTTTGCCTCCCCCACCCAGAACTACCAATTGGACAAATTCTGCACAAGGACTCCCCACAAACAAGCTTGGAAAGTGGATGCTCTGTCCTTCAGCTGGAAAAACCTATCAGTCGATGCCTTTCCTCCTCTGCCTCTCCTAAACCAAGGTACTACTAAAGATCAAAAAGGACAAACCAAGGACGATACTGATTGCACCAGACTGGCCACGCCAACACTGGTACCCCCCTTGTGCAGTATGTCGCTGCTGGCTCCATAGCACCTGCCTCAGACCCCTACCCTGTTGTCACAACAGGAGAACCAGATTCTGCACCCTCAGCTTCAAACCCTGAACCTGGCAGCCTGGCTAATTAGCTAATCTCTCCGCTACCATCCGTCAGTAAACAAGTGTTGGATGTCATTATGGAGGCAAGGAGGCCCAGTACTAGAAAATCCTGGAACCAAATTCAAGGGATGGGTACAGCAGCGCCCAATTTACCTCAGATTCTTCAATGCTTAACTTTGATGCTTCACAAAGGCCTTTCTTTTTCCTCCATTAAAATTCATGGCTCAGCCATTTCAGCTCATTATAACACAGAACCACCCCTCTTCTCTCACCCACTGCTCATGCAGTTCCTCAGAGGGGCCAAAAACTTAAGACCACCCAGGAGAGCCCCAACTCCAGCCTGGAACCTCAACTTTGTATTGGAAAAACTCACTCTTCCTCCTTTTGAGCCAGCTGCAAGTGCAGATTTAAAATTCTTTCCTTGGAAAACAGCCTTCCTTTTAGCAATCACTTTAGCAAGAAGGGTATCTGAATTACAGGCTCTTATGGCAGTGGAGCCTTTCATCATCTTTCATGCTGACAGGGTTTCCCTCAAGACCAGTCCCTCCTTCATGCCCAAGGTGGTATCCAGTGTGGCTGTTAATCAATCCATTCATTTGCCAACCTTCTTTTCTAATCCACAGAACAAAGGGGAATGGATACTGCACTCCTGAGATGTGCACAGACAACTTAGATTCTACTTGGACAGGACTAAACCTCAAAGGAAATCTGAACAACTGCTGGTGGCATTTGCTGCAGGGCAGAGGGGAATGCTATTTCAAAGCAAACCATTTCTAAATGGATAGGCCATTGCATTCATTTCTGCTATAAGCACCATGGAAAACTTACCCCACAGGGGATAAGACCACATTCAACCAGGGCTGCATCTACCTCTACAGCCTTTCTCAGAGGTGTACCTACCAGGGACATCCTAGAAGCTGCTACCAGGAGTTCTGTACATACTTTCACCAAGCATTACCATTTACCAATTTTCTCTAAATCCAGAGCTGGCTTTGCCACTGCAGTCTTGCAGGGCCTTATAGCTGGTCCTAATGCTGTTTAAATCCTCCTGCCATCTTTAGTTTTGGGCATCTACCCAAATGTGATGACTGCAACAGTGAAACACGAAGAACATAGTACAGTTGTGTACACTTACCATAAATGTAGATGTGCGAGTGTATTTACTGTTGCAGTCCTAGTTACTCTCCCTCCAGCCCCCTGTATTTTATATATATATATATATATATATATATATATATATATATATATATATATATATATATATATATATATATATATAATTTATATTTAATTGCTTCCCATTAGGGGGCACCTGACATTTGGGACAAGAGAAACTGATGTATTGGCATCAGCTGCATGGAAGAAGAGACAGCAACCGACGCAGGACCCAAGACTTTGATAATCAGGATGACTGAGGGCTACTGCAAGCAGATAACCCAAATGTAATGACTGCAACAGTGAATACACTTGAACATCTACATTTATGCTAAGTGTACACAACTGTACTGTCTTGATACCATTAGGGAACTGTTGACACAGAGAGGGGATATTGACAGCAGTCAGATTGATATGGTTTGCTGCTTGTTTGCTTTGGTTTTAAACAATAATGTTTTTTTGTATGGTGACTGCTTATATGCACAAAAATGGGGGGGGTAGCCATGGACACCCCCTGTGCAAATTCATATGCAAATGCAGTAATGAACTCATGGGAGGAATAATTTGTGCTTGACAATAACAGTATATACAGACCACACATTAGATTTTACCGTCATTTTCTGGACAATGTTTTTATCTTGTGGGGAGGGGGCCAAGAAGTATTACATAGTTTTCTTCACTACATTAACCATACCACTGAATTTTTGAGGTATACTTTGCCCACGTCACAGAAAGAGTTGGATTTTTTTGATGTACGATTATTGGTTAACCAAATGGGTCAGATAGATACCAAGTTATTCCGAGAAGGATGTTGGAAAAATAGTTACTTGTCCTTTGATAGTATGCACCCCAGGCATATATATCCTAATGTAGTAAGAGGCCAATACATGAGAGCCTCTAGGCTATGCACACAAGAGGAAGCATTTCATGATAACATTGATGCATTGAGTCAAATTTTTTTGAAAAGGGGCTATAAGAAGGACCTTCTGATACAGCATAAGGAGAAGGTTGTCAGGGATAGAAAACCACTGTTGCCCCATATTTCTCTAGACGTGCTTCTAGTGTGCATAAGGATATGAGCCTCGTCAGTAAACTCAGATTTGGTTTGAAGTACACAAATGATGTAAGCTCTGTATGTAATATTATATGAAAAAACTGGGGAATACTCACAAGTGACAACAAGACAACTGAAATAGTTGGGAACAATCCCTCATTTATGTATAAAAACTGTTTAAACTTGAAAAGATTACTGTACACAGGGAATTGTAATACTAGGTCAAGTAACTTGCTATCTGCCAGACTTGGTGCATACAGTTGCAGGCATTGCAGAGCCTGTACATATATTTCACATGAACAAGTGTTTAAACATCCACAGATGAAATATATTTTTAGTCCCAGATTCTATGCAGATTGTAGTACAGCAGATGTGATTTATTTAGTGACATGCAAGTCCTGTACAGGATTCTATGTTGGTAAGACCAACAAGAGATTAAAAGATAGAATTTTTAGTCATTCTTATGAGATTAGGACTTGCAATATTAACAATGTACTTGCTAAACATATTACAGAAAATGTTGGACATTGAGTTTGTTTTTAGAGTCCTACAAATAGTGCATGTGGGTCACCGGCGTGGGGGGTTGATCTCACTAACTATACTGAAACAGTAGAACTTAAGTGGATCCTGAGGCTACAGGCTGATACACATCCTGGTATTAATGCTTGTGTCCCTTTAAAACCTGCACTGAAAGGGAGGAAACTGACTTAATGAAGTGATGACTTAACACAGCTGATTGAACATCGAACTGTTTTTAAACTGAGCTGTGATTTTGTGTTTTTATCATCTGAAGAAGCATTGGTTTTACATTGTGAACGCTTATCTGGTCCATTTTTACAAATAAATACTTTTACTGTGCGAAGCTGTGGTGTTCCTGCCAATTTTTATGCTTTAGATTTTTGGTGTTTATTTGGCAGTTACCGTTACCAGTGGCTAGGACCTGGTTCTTGTGTTTTGTCTTGGTGGATAGAGTACTGGAGAAGGTAGTAGCGAATTAAAAAAATACACCAGAATAAGTTAACTAAATCCCTTATCACTGCTTCTATGGTGGTCTTTCAAGCAGTGGAATCTCTGCTTTTCTGGTGTCTTCCACACAACAGACTATAATTTTGCTTGCAGCAATTCTGAGTGTATATACGCCTGTACAGAATGACAGAGTTGAGGGTCACCTGCTTTAAAATGACCCTAGACTTGTCATTTTGCATGCCTTCTTCTGGGGAACTCCTTTCTGGTATTCTATGTAGGTCTTGTCCAGAAGAGATGGCAGGTGCTGACCACTGCTGACAATCTTTATGATGCCCTTGGGAATTGACTCCTCTGTAAAAGTCTGCTTTCCTGCTGTTATTAAAACAAACATAATTATAGTTGCATTTTCAGTGAAATATATCCGGTCACATTACATACATATTTATAAATCTTGATTGTAACTGAGTTAATTGTGTTATTACAGTGCTTTCTCTCTGAATGAGTCCTGGTCCTTTGGTCATTTAGGGCCAAGTTGCTGAATGTCCAGCCTAATTTCCTGATGTTCTTCGTGTTTCACTGTTACAGTCATCACATTTGGGTTATCTGCCTGCAGGTAGCCCTCAGCTGGCCTGAATACCAGAGTCTTGGGATTTCTGCGTCGGATGCTGTCGCTTCTTCCATGACATCAGGTCAGGGGTATAACGCATGCCGCCGACGCCATTACATCAGTCTTTCTTGCCATGCGGTGCCCAAAGCAGAAGCAGTTCACAAGTGCCGGTCGGCCGACTCCTGAAATTTTCATTTCGAGTTTCAGACCTGAAGTCTTCTAAAAGATAAGTACCTGTTAGGGATCCTTTTTTCTTGCACTAACCGATGTCAGAAAAAATTAATAATTGTCTTGCCTGTGGAGTGCAAATACCTCATAGAGATTTTCATTCTTACTGCGTCACCTGTTTAGGCCCAGACCACGACGTCCCTTGCTGTCAGTTTTGTGCTTTGTTACATGCCTGAACTATCCGTCGTTGGGGAATTTTTGTAGCTAAATAATTTCGCTCTCGATCTCCGTACTCTGAAATGGCGTCGGTAAGCCATCCAACTACTGATCTCCCAAAAAAAAGTAAGGATAAAGACAGAGGCAGACCCCAGAGGTTCAAAACTGCTGACAATGCTACCATTAAGCTAGTCGCTAGTCTGCCGGTATTCAGTGAGGTGCTTTCGCAGCCTCTGATACCCGCTTCTACAGATTAGCAGGCCTCTACTGAGACACATTTGGAGTCCATTATGCCGTGAGATGCTTCTTCGACTATGGAACCTGCGGATGTCTGTACCTTGGATGGGTTTGGAGCCGCTGTGCAGGCACCGGCTTCTGAGGGTGTATTCAGGCCTACCGATTTTCATATTAAACTGACGAGTCCTGGTCCTTTGATCATTTATGGACAAGTTGCTGAATGTCCAGCCTAATTTCCTCTTTTGTATACAGTGGGAAATTTATTCATAGAGTGACTTTTTGTTGCTATATAACATGGCTGATGTTATTGTGCTTCACCCTAAAAAGTCTGTAGTAATGAGACACTAGTTTCAATGGAAGAAATAAGGGCTTGTTTGTTTAATCCACTCACAGTTTATTGTTTTTATGAAACAATATTTCTTTCTGTCTTAGTAGTGCTGTCATTATTTACCAAGCTTTCTTATTGCAAATTCACACTTTTTCTTATACCCTTCTCTGTAGTCTCCATTTTTATTACTGCTGTTTTGTATACCTTTTGTGATGATCTGAGGTATAGGACAGCTATGCCGTCAGAAGTAGGGCAGTGGATGTGTAACATTTACCAGCACAGCTAGATGGAATTTTGTAAAGAATTACAGGTCATTTATATATCAAACTGATTTGTACAGGTGCTTGTTTTGAAAAATGCATTTGTAAAGCTGCTTGTGTTAAAAATGTACCAACAGTGTGCTCTGCTCGGCAGAAAAAGAAATATACATGCATTATTGTAACTGTTTTAATGTATATATGTAACAGATTATATTGGAAGTGAAGAAGTTAATCTCAATCCACCTGACTTTGGAAAATAGTAAGAAATTAAATTATTTAATTTAGGCCATAAAGATTGTATCTTACAGTTCTCAATGCAGCCAGAGACAAAAAGTCTGTACTAAAACGCTTCCTGCATTGTCATTGGGGTGAACTAATTGCTACTATGGAAGGGTGGAAGTTTAAAATTATTTTATGACTTCCAGGAGCAGCAGCAGATCTTAGTAAGGCTGTGTGTGTGTGTGTGTGTGTGTGTGTGTGTGTGTGTGTGTGTGTGTGTGTGTGTGTGTGTGTGTGTTTACACACATATGTGCTAAATCCTGACTGCCAAGGGGGAGGTGGCATGGGACTCGGATCTGAGGTGACCACATGTATGTGATGTCATTCTGTAATCCATCATTAAAAATGATATTTTAATACTAGGTGTGACTGAAGTGTCATTGCACTCTGTTATTGGAACCTGACAAAGAAGGATCTCTCCCCTACTTCATCTTGCCTTGCACTAGTAAGTGAGCAGGGAATAATAATTCTTTAGATCAGTTAGTAAAATATAGGAAGATTAGTTAAGTATTGATTTTCTGTAACTTTGTGAACCTGTCCACCTGTGTTGTTTTATATTTCCTGTGATTGAAACTATGGTGTTTATTGTAAATAGGTGTTTAATATTTTCACATTTTCATTGTGGCTTGTCCTTTACAGAATATTTTAACCTTTGAGAGTACTCCTATCTATTTGGCGACACTGTGGCCACTCCTGGAAGTTTTACTGCACTGGCCAAACACTGTAATTTGTATTAATATTAATTTCCCTCAATATAATTGGGTACCCTTGTAAGAGTCTTAGAGTAGCTGGCTTTGGAGTGTGTGGTGGCAGTGTAACTACCTTATAGTCTGGGCAGAAGGGAGCACAGGTAGTAAATCTGTCCCAGGGTTTCCTGTGTGTGTGTGTGTGTGTGTGTGTGTGTGTGTGTGTGTGTGTGTGTGTGTGTATGTGCGCGTGTGAAAATCAAATGTGTCTCAGCTACTTGGAGCAGGGATACGAAGCACTGGTTTCACAGAGAAGGTGCTGGAGGACTTGGCGTGGACACTCAGAATAAACCCTTCAGCTGTGCCAGTGGAGAGTCTTATAGTTATCTGGAGAGAGGGGAAAACCCAGACCCTGGACTGTGTGTGTGTGTTCCCTGTGTCCTCTTAATGGAAATTGTCAACCATGGTGTCCCAGGCTGACAGATTCTGGATCCCCCTGGAATGACACCAGAAGATTAGCCAATTGTTCAAGTCAATCATTTTTTTTTTTTTTTGTTTATATTGTGACATCATCCTTGGTAAAGGTAGACTACTGCTTAGGGCTAGGGTCATACCACCCTGGGACACACAATCTGAGAGTTCAGTCATGTCTCTCTTCATATAGTCCAGATTGGCACATCTTAAGTCATTCACCCCAACATTTATTATTTATTTATTTATTTTACATTTGTTGACCGTGAAAGTCCGACTGGACACATGTCCATTTACAGCAGAAGCCCAAGGAAAAAAGCTCCATTTTACATACAGTGCAGTAACATACAAACAATACAGTAGTATGTTGTGTCTTTTGGCTTTTTCTGGGTAGGGGTTGCCACAGCGGAACTCCGGTCCGCTAATGATTGGCAGTAGATTTTACGTGCCGAGTTGCCGGCCCTGACGCACAACCTTCAATGAAGGTACGCTCATTCATGCATGTCGCCACACAGAAGACGCTCTAGCTGAGAATCAAACAGGACAATGTCTTACTGTGAGGCGACACTGCTACCACAGCACCACCACCGCAGTTTACAAACAATACAGTAGTATACAAAGCAAATATAGAAGGATTAATAAGAATCTACAGTACTAGGTGATTATACTTCCTAGGACATTTTTACATAGTTTAGTATTAACTATGGATTCATTTCTTAGAAATTCAGTAACTTTATAAAGCTGTAATGCTTTCAAAAGGTAGCATTAAAAATTCGAAACTTGATGAGAAGAGTAGTTTTTAGTATCTTTGTCTTTACCCAGGGGTGTTACAGGAGCATAGCCATTTGTTAGAAAGATCGGTTATGAGGAGTTTTTTTAATTGAGTAGTGGAGGTATTGGATGTGAAGGTGGCTGGTAGAGAGTTCCAGAGTTGGGAGATGCAGTAGCTATAGAGAGATTTCCCTGCTTAGTTTTTGTAATTGGTGACCTCAAGAAGGTTAAGGGTATTAGATCTCAAAATTCTTTTTGTGATGTAAGGTTGTATAAGATGTTGGAGGGCTGGGACATTGTCTGGGTGGTGGTATAACTTATGTGTGGGTGGTGGTATAACTTATGTGCTACCAACAGTTGATTGAGTTGCAATAGTTGAGGGAATTCTAACCAGTTTAGTTTTTTAAGGGCTATACAGTGATGTATTCTATATGTAGATTCAGTGGCAAATCTAGCTATCTTGTTGTAACAGGATTCTAGCCTGTTAAGATCAGATTTACGAAGGTTGGTTAGTACTGGGGAAGCATAGAGAAGGGTAGTTAATAGATATGTCCTGGCTACTGTGATTCTAGATTGTTTAGAGAGTTGTTACGATAGAGCAGACCTAGATTTGTATGTACTTTCTTGATGGTTTGGGCAGTGTGGATGTCAAATCGTAAGGTTATCAATTTCAATGCCTAAAAGTTTGGTGTGGGTAGTTGGGGAAGTTACAGTTTTGTTGTTAGAGGTGATTGAGAAATTGACAGCTAGGTGGGCGGTTTTATGGGAAGAAAAAAGTAGTAGTTTAGTTTTATTAGGGTTGAGAATAAGCTGATGGTTAGAGAACTAGGTTTCTGCTAGTGAGAAAGCATTTTGTGTTGGTGAGTGAAGGAGGTCTGGAGTGGTGGCTGCACATATGATAGTGATGTCATCAGCATACTGAATAACAGTGGCCCTGGGGGTGGAGGATGGGAGTTGATTGGTGAATAGAGTGAAGAGTAATGGACCTAGGATAGACCCTTGAGGTACTCCTAAGGACACTGGTAGTAGGGGGTGATAGTTGGTTTTGCCATTTTACTGCCTGATGCCGACCTGACTGATGGCTCTTAAATCATGCGCTGGAGGAGGTATTGAGGTTAAGGGTAGAGAGTAAGTTGAGGAGTCTACTGTTGTTGACCATGCCGAAAGCTTTTGATAAATCTAAAAATATGGCTGAGACAAGTTGTCCTTGATTTCTATAATAACTAATGGTATTGACAAAATAAATAAGTGTAGTGGATGTACTGTGGAAGGGTCTGAAGCCGTGCTGGTTTTTGGATATCAGTTTGTTTTTCAAGGAGGTAATTCATAAGTTAAGTGTGTATGACCCTCTCTAGGATTTTGGATAAGGGTGGTAAGATAGCAATGGGGCGATAGTTATTGAGTTCAAAGGAGTTGCCTCCTTTGTGTAGTGGGATTATATGGGAAGTTTTCCATACAGAGTCATAACGTACTTGTTATTGAGCAACTTCAGTACATGTGATATTTGATGAATCCTGGCACCTGACCTTTTTTTTGCCCTGCCTGGTGAGAGGAACATCTGTGTGTCTCACTATGGAATTACATATGACCAGAACATTAGGTTTAGAGATGTTCTGCCTTAGGACCATGTTTTCTGAAGCACAGTTGTATGTGCTGTTATGTGTAGTGATTTCTGTTTGCATAGCAGTCTGCACTTTGTTTACATTTGGGAGATCTCTGATCTTTTGGTAGACTTCTAGTGAGTACCTCTGTGTATGTGGGTTTATGTGTTGTGTCTTTATATTTGGGAGGTGAATAGTGTTTGGTATCTGGTTTGGTGTTACGTGAGAGAAATGATTCCAGTTTCATAGTGTACTTGCATCTCTTACATAGGGTATTTGTTTGCTGTGGGAGTAAGTGGTTGTTAGTATACATGAGGAAATTACTACATTGCCTCAGTATTCCCAAGTCAGTCAGACTGGCTGAAGTGACATCACAAGTTCCTTTATAGTACTTAACATTTATATTACATACCAAACTTTTCCTCATACTTCACTAGTCCTTACTTTTAGTATCACTTTACATGCATTAAACGGTTTACCTTTGAAAGGTTGAAAATCAACCTGCTGAACAACCCTTTGTGCGAACCAGAATGACGAAAACCGTCATTCCAAACTGCACCAATGTTCAAAAATCAGCAAATCGAAAACCAGATTCGCTGATTTTCGAACTACAATTACGAATACAGATCATAATGCAGGGGGGCAAGCCCCCCTGCACCCCCTTACTTTATTATTCTAACTTCAAGGTCACACTACAGTGGAGAAAGGGTCCACTTCCCGATCCCCGCTGTAGTGCACTTCGCACCCACAATGCCGAATCTGCAATGAGCGAATGTCAATGTGCAGTTGCACATTGCACATTCGCTGCATTTCTATTCCGGCATCTGAAAACTTGAAAACATACTTCTGCACAATTGTCTTTCGACAATGTGCGTTTCAAGTTTTCAAAGGTAAACCGCATTAAACACCTTGTTCTGGTTTAGCATTTTCATGTGATTAAACTTAATCTTTTTTTGGGGGGGGAGATCATTAATTAATTTATAGTAAAGGCAGCCATGAAATACAAGCATTATCTAAAAAGTTATATTGTGTGTGTATAACAGGTAAGAAGCAACTGAACATGTTTTTTAAAAGTATGAAAGAATAAAAATATTCTGGACAGGAATGGGAGGTACATGGAATATTGAAAAATGGATATACAAATGGTTTTATATGTTTTTTTTTTAAGGAGATGAAATAGATAAGTAAGTTATAGTGAATAAATAGTTGTTTGCATGTGTGATGATTGGGGAGAGATGGACGAAGGCTGCGAGCCTAGTCAAATAGAATTTAATACATAATTCTATTGTTTGTATAAATAAATGCAAAATACAGGCTTGTGTTTTTAAATGAAAGAAAAACACTGTAAAATGTGAACTTCAAGATTGTTACAACATTGCTGTAAAGAAAAAAACTAAGTCAAGCCTTTCAAATTTGTCTTTTGAAATTGAAATGATTTTATGACATTCTTTGATCTTTAAAGTTAGTTCCGGTCAGGCTGGCTGAAGACATTCTTCCTATTGTCTTAACTTAAGGAGTAATTGTTAGAGTGTACATGTGGAAGGTGCTTTATTGCTTTGGTTTCTTCTAGAGTGTATATGTGAAATGCTTTTTATTGTTGTATTCTCCTGTGCAGGTGTTAGCTTGCTAAATAATGTAAATGGAGTTTCTATTAGCCTGGGAACTCAGAGCAGGTGTCAAGATGATGCAGTATGAATACTGGGAAAACCTAAGTGTCAAAAATGATGTAATCTGGGGAGGACCCAGAGACATGTTTGTTAGTAATGTTTAAATACTATTTCTCACGAGACCAAAAAAGGCATTTTTGATCTTGATATCCAACTTACCAGCACTCTGCGTATGCTCACATGTAAGTTTTTAGCACTGTGATTTCTTGTAGGAATAGTTAAAGCTAGTAAAGATTAATTAGGTATTTTTCTTTGAAATCAGACCTGTCGTACTGTATTATTTTAAGTTTCTGTGTGATCTTAGATATCTCTATGTTGTAGTAGTTTTGTCTTGTGTTTTAATTATTTATTATTAAATATTTTAAAACCTTCTACCTGTGACTGGTTTGTGTAGAGATAAGCTCTAGAGTACATTGCATATTTATATAGAGTTTATTGTAATAGGCCACTCTAATAAGCCTTAGACTGTATAGTCACATTACCATTGGATAATAATATTGCACAGTAATAATTGGGCACCCTTTTAAGGGCCTTTTAGTAGCTGATAATATTAACTGGGTGGTGGTAGTAATTACTACCATATAGTCTTGGTAAAGGGGCACAGCTGGAGAATCTGTGTCAGCCTTTCCCAGGAGAGTCTGTGAAGTTGTATAAATACTTATCTCAGTGTGTGTGTGTGTGTGTGTTGTGTCAGCTACTTGGCAGGGACATGAAGCACTGGTTGGACAGAGAGGGTACTGGAGATTCTAGCTTGCCCAATTAGGCTGAGACCTGGACTCTATAGCTGTGCCAGTGGGGAGTCTTATTGGGGACCTGGTGAGCAAGGGAGCAGCCAGCCCCAGACTGACTGTGATGTCTGTGCTGTGACAGAAACCTGGTTCAAGGCTCCTGAGAGCACCCCAGCACTAACAGGTTTCACCTCATATCATGCGTTCCGGCCCCAAAATCCGGACAACACCAAGAAAGGAGGGGGGGTGTCCATATTCATAAAGGACACCCACACCTCAAGGTTGCTGGCAACGCACGATGCATCGGAGACCATCCAGGTGCAATTAACCATAGGCAAGACTGCTCTGCAATTTGTAGCATGTTACAGGCCACCCTCTCAAACTCAGGAACCTCACATGGCCTTCCTGAAAACATTGGAGGGATAAATGTATCTCCAAACACCATCATACTAGGTGACTTCAACTACCCTAATATAGACTGGGAACACTACTCAAGCCCGAACACTCTAACCCAAAGATTCCTGGAGTTCATAAACTCAAATGCCATGGAACAACTAGTCACCATCCCCACAAGAGGTGAAAACATACTTGATCTCATCATCACGAACATGGGATCAAAATGTTCAACACCGGAAGTATACCCCTCACTGGTGAGATCAGATCATAAACTAATCTCGCTGGAGGTCCTCATCCCGCCCCACCTGAAACAAAAAAGACCACAGTGAAAAACTTCTCAAAGCCGATTTCACACTTCTAAAAACTAGTGTGGTCTCCTTTAAGGCCCCTGAGCCAGTGGTAAACATTACTCAAACCGCTGAATCACTTACAAATGCCTTCTACCAGCACCTACAGGACTGCATGGATCAGGCAATCCCAAACAAAACTAAGACTCTCTGTACCAAAGGCAAGCATCCAGTCTGGTGGACCCCAGCCATAAACAAGCTCTACAACAAAAGGAGGAAGCTACTACAAGATAGAGCAAAATCCTTGAAAGGTAAGACACCTTTGATCATTATAAGTAAAAACTAAGAGCTCTCATAAAATCATCCAAGGCAAATTTTGAGAGAAAAATCGCCAAGGACTCTAAAGACAATCATAAGGCCTTCTTTAGCTATGTTAGAAACCTAGGAGGAAACTCCCAGATATGCTCAGAATTAGTTCAAAATGATGTGAAAATTACTGAACCTACACACATTGCTAACATACTGGCTGACAGGTTCAGTGCAAACTTCTCCCCTCCCCCAAAGGAGAGATATCTATTCCAGAGGATTGTAGCCCCCCAAACATC
Organism: Protopterus annectens; assembly: GCF_019279795.1. NCBI lineage: Eukaryota > Metazoa > Chordata > Ceratodontiformes > Protopteridae > Protopterus > Protopterus annectens. The sequence continues at coordinate 22,948,717 of NC_056750.1, forward strand.
TCCAACGCCCAAGTGAGAACTGCCCTCACTAAGGCAAAAAACACAGCATCCATGGGACCGGATGGTGTCCCCGGCTGTGTGCTTCATGAACTCAACGAGGAATTAAACCCACAGTTAGGACAGCTGTTTAATCTTAGCCTCACCTCAGGATACGTACCCAAGGAGTGGTGCACGGCGACTGTGGTCCCACTTCATGAGGGCGGTGCCTCCACAGACCCTGGAAATTACCACCCCATTAGCTTGACAAGCCTTATCTGCAAAGCCATGGAGAGGATCATAATGGAACTCATAAATAAAGACATAGGGAACTTGCAGACTTTGGATCCAACCCAGTTTGGCTTTGTCAAAGGCAGATCCTGCCTCTTAAACTTGGTTGACTTTTTCGAGACAGTCACCAAGGCCATTGATGAGGGAAAGGCAGTCCATACAGCCTACATCGACCTGGCAAAGGCCTTCAACACAATACCCCACTCAGGTATCATCGAAAAACTCATCAGCTTGAATGTAAACCCATACATCACAAGATGGGTTGCAAACTGGCTAAGCGACAGAACCCACAGGGTCAGAGTTGCTGGAGCCATGTCAGACTCAAAGCCTGTCACAAGTGGTGTCCCACAGGGCTCAGTCCTGGGTCCACTCTTGTTCGGCATCTACTTTTCTGAAGTACAAGCAAACACAGGAGGGTTATGGCTGACAAAGTTTGCAGATGACTGCAAACTGGGCCATAGTCGAAAACACATCTGACACAGATATCCTCCAGAAGGGCCTCACAGAAACGGATAACTGGTGCCAGAGCCATGGCCTGAAGTTAAACACCAAAAAATGCATAGTCATACCCTTCGGGAAAAACAAGGTTACCCCTAGCTACCATATAGATGGCAATCCACTGAGCACAGAAAAGTCATCAGGGATCTGGGGACCCAAGTTGACAGTAGCCTTCGCTTGACACTCATGTTGCTAAAGTAGTTAGGAAAACCTTCTATATCGCCCACCTGATCATGAAGGGATTCACATCTAGATCAAGGGAGGTCATCGTCCCCTGTACTCATCACTCATTAGACCTATGATTGAGTACAATGCCCCGTTCGAATGTATCTGACCAGACACCTGATGCAGCTTGAAAGGCCCCAAAGTTCCTCACCAAAAAGATAAAGGGTCTCAAAATATGTCTTATGCTGCCCGACTGAAAGAACTCCAGCTCTATTCAGTCTCATACCGCTTGCTCAGAGGTGACCTGTGCCTGACATATAAGGCCATGTCAAACCCAGATTTGATGAATATGCTTCACCTCAAAAATCTAGATCCCTCAGAACCACAAGGGCGGAGACTTAAACCTTGACACGGTTATAAATAGAACGTGCTGGAGGGACAGATTCATCACCCAGAGACTCCCTATGCTGTGGAACAAAATCCCGGTACATGTGAGGCAGAGCACCTCGCTGGCCTTGTTCAAGAGGAATCTTGACCAATGGATGGGAGATCGCAGATATACCCCAGGGATTACTTCAGTGTCACTGCTTGACAGAGGCACAGAAAAATGATAGGCATAGTTTTTATTCAAACTAAAGGGGTGGCGAAAGCCACATAACTATGGGCTAGGCTTATAAATGCCCTTGGGCAGATAGCCTAGTATGAACATATGAACCTATGAACCTATCTCTGTGTGCACTTAAGGGAAATTGTACTTTACTGTGTGTATTAGTTATCCTTTCCTCTCCTCTTCTAGGAAATGACCTCCCTGGTGTTAGTGGTGAGGATTGAGGCTCCTTGATTGCTGGGCCAGGGCACGGTCGTCACAAGTGGTGGCAGTAGTGAGATCTACTTCACATACTAAGTGGCTTGTAGTGGTGTGGGGTAGAGCAAATTCCTGTAACTTATGTACAGTGATCTCTAAAAGTGTTTTGTACTGTAGAACAACCACGCAGTTTATACTCAGAGTTCAGATCACAATTGTTTTATTTCTTTTGTTAGCTTAGTGTTAGTTAGGGTGAGCAGGCAGCATGTCAGCAGAGGAGTATGGAAAGCTGACAAGGAGCCAGCTGGCAGAGATGTGCCAGACTAGGGGACTGGTGCATGAAAACCTGACTAAAGCAGACCTGATTGCAGCCTTGGCTACAGCTGCATCAGAAAACAGCAGCCTGGAGGACAATCAGACTGACAGTGGAGATACAATATCCTCAGAGAATGGACAGCTCAACCTTTCTGCAGTGGACTTAAAAATTCAACTGGAGCTAAAGAGACTTGAGTTGGAGGCCAGGCGTATGGAACTAGAAACAGCCGAGAAAATGAGGAGTCTACAAGCTGAGGAAAATGAACGACAGAGGAGGCATGAGAGGGAAATGCTGACTCTTTGCCAGAGTCATGGAAGTAATGGGGAAGGGAGTAACCGGACCCCAGAAGCACAAAAGATCAGTAAATTTCTTCCACAGTTTAAAGAGGGGGATAATTTTGATAGCTTCATTGATATGTTTGAGCGGGTATGTAAACAGTATGAAGTTGACCAAAGGCTCTGGGTACGGTTCCTAACCCCCTTACGCCATGGTAAAGATGTAACTTCTTTAGCAAAAATGCATGACACTGACTGTTTTGATTACACTGCTGTAAGAAGACATTTGTTAGACTGTTTTAAGCTAACACCTGAAATGTATAGGAAAAAGTTTTGTGAGCATAGTCGCAAGGCAGATTAAAATGTATGTGAATATGTTGTTGAACTGAGCACTTATTTTCATAGTTGGGTGAGTGGATGTCAGGTCACCACTTTTGAAGGGCTGGCAGACCTTTTGGTAAGGGAGCAAGCCCTTAACACTTTGCCTGAGGACATGAGGATCTGGTTAGCTGATAGACATTGTGCTATTTCAGAGGAGTTGGGGAAGAAGGGAGATCTATACCTAGCCAGCAGGGCAGCCCTACACAGGAAAGGGACTCCCAGTACTGCTCATGGGACTAAAGGAACCCATGGTGGGCAGCACATACTGCCCCAACAGAATCTGACAGTAGCAGGGGACAGTAGCAGGTGAAGCCACTAGTCCAGGTACATGTCCAGGAGCTAGGGTTAAATCTTTTGAATGCAACCAGTGGGGCCATGTGGCATACAGATGTCCACAGAGGCAAAGTGGGGAACCAAAGGTGAGGGAGCCAGTAAGTGGGAAAGACAAAATGCCAACCGTAGGTTGTCTTGGGACATCAAGGGTACCAAACTACCTCCAGAGGTTATATCCTATTGTAGTGAATGACAAAGAGGCCATTGCTAAAAGAGACACAGCCTCTGATATAACCATTGTAAAGCCTGCACTGGTTACAGAGGAGCTCTACTTGCCTGGGCAGTCTGCTCCAGTCAGGGCTTTAGGAGGGATCCCATTCCAAATACCTTTGGCTAGGGTTCACCTTGACTGGGCGGGTGGAAAAGGAAGCCAGCAAGTAGGTGTGTTTGAGGATATACCTGCAGATGTCCTGATAGGGAATGGTTTTCATAGTGCAGTACACTGCGCTTGCGCAGTTACATGCAGTCAGGCTTGGAGACCAGCATGTAAGTCTGGTAGCCTGGGGGAGACCCAGACAGACTGCACACTTGCAGCCAAAACTGCTGAGGTGGTTACTTCAGGGAGGGAGCTGCTCTGTAGCAGTGAGACTGAAGGTGAGCCACAGCTGCTTGTGGGTACTGATGGTCCCTTGGACAGAGTGACTGCAAAGGTAGAGGTGAGTAGTAGTACCCAGGCTGACAGTGAGGCACCGCTGTCAGAGGATGCCAGACTTCCTGTGGAAGGGGAGCTGGGAAGGGTTATAAGGAGAGACTTGAGACAGGCTCAGCTCTCAGACCCTACCTTGCAAGGCCTGAGGCAGGTAGCTAGGGAGGCACCTGATTCTCAAGGGAAGGGGGAATCTGTATACTGGAACAAAGGGTTACTGTACAGAGAGTGAACCTCTGAGGGAGGGCTAGAAGGTGAGAGAGTACAGCAGTTGGTAGTGCCTAGAGCTTACGGTCTGGCGCTTCTAGCCATAGACCATGATATTCCTTTTGCAGGTCATATGGGCATAACACGTACAAAGAGGCGTATTATGCAGAACGTCTATTGGCCTGGAATTTCCAGAGATGTAACAAGGTACTGCAGGACCTGTGAGCAGTGCCAAAAGGTAGGCAAGGCAGGAGACAAGGTGAGAGCTCCTTTGATGCCTTTGCCTGTGATTGAGGAGCCATTTCAGAGGGTAGCTATGGATATTGTGGATCCTCTGAGTACCCCAAGTTCCACAGGGAAAAAGTATATCCTAGTGATTGTAGATTATGCTACACGATACCCTGATGCAGTGGCTTTGTCCTCCATTGAGGCCGAGAAGGTGGCAAATGCTTTGCTAGAGATTTTCAGCAGGGTAGGTTTCCCAAAGGAAATACTGTCTGACAGAGGTGCCAGTTTTATGTCAGACCTGCTGGCTTGTCTGTGGAAGTCTTGTGAGGTGAAGCACATGAGGACCACCCCCTATCATCTGCAGACTAATGGTCTTGTTGAGAGGTTAAATTCTACAATTAAGTCCATGCTACGGGCATTTGCAGATCAGTTTGAGGGAGTGGGACAAATGTATGCCCCATCTGTTGTTTGCTTACAGAGAGGTTCCCCAGGAATCCACAGGTTTTTCACCCTTTGAGTTGCTGTATGGGCATAGGGTGAGGGGACCTCTAGATTTAATTTGAGATGAGTGGGAAGCTGAGTGTGAGTCTCACAAGGAGTCTGTTGTGGCATACGTCCTAACCCTCAGGACAAGGCTCAGGGGAACTCATGGGCTTGGCCCAGGAGAACCTGGCAGAAGCCCAACAACAGAAAAAGGTGTGGTATGACAGGAATGCTTCAGCTAGAGACTATGCTGTAGGGCAGCAGGTGATGGTTCTCATTCCTGTCAGACACAACAGGTTGCAGGCAGCTTGGGAGGGACCCTACACTGTGGTAAGAAAGGAAAGTGATGTTAACTACATGGTAGAAGTGCTAGGCAGATGGCAGGACCACAAATTGTACCATGTTAACATGATGAAACTTTACCATGATAGGGAGGCCCTTGTGCTGAGCATCTGCAGTGGATTGCAGGAGGAGTCTAAGAGAGATCTTGTGATTGATCTCCTCAGTGAGGCTTGGGCTGACACCTCGGTGGAAGGGGTAGCAATGTCCCAGCAGCTATCTCCTACCCAGGTTCAAGAAATCCGAAGCAGTGTTGCAGGAGTTTGGGGGCATGTTCACCGGGAAACCAGGGAGCACCCACATGGTGCAGCACCAGGTGGATACAGGACCCCAAAGGCCTATCAGGCAGGCTCCTTATAGGGTGTCTGAGAGAGTCAAACAGACTCTGAAGGAAGAGGTACAGGATATGTTGGAACTAGGGGTGATTCAAGAGTCCAACAGTCCCTGGGCCTCACCAGTGGTGTTGGTGCCAAAGAAAGATGGCAGCACCAGGTTCTGTGTGGATTACAGGAAATTAAATAGTCACACAGAGGCAGATGCTTACCCCATGCCTAGGACAGATGAGGCCCTAGAGCAGCTGGGTGGGGCTAAGTATCTTACAACCATTGATCTTACCAAGGGTTACTGGCAGGTGCCCTTGACTCCCAGTACTAGAGAGAAGTCAGCCTTTGTGACTCCTTTTGGCATGTATGAGTTCACAAAGATGCCCTTTGGGATGAAGAATGCCCCAGCGACTTTCCAGAGGCTGGTAGATCATATCTTAGCAGGAGCAGGAAGGTTTGCCCTTGCTTACATGGATGATATTGCTATCTACAGCCATTCCTGGTAAGAGCACCTTCAGCATGTCAGGTAGGTACTGGGCAGACTACACAGGGCAGGGTTGACCATTAAGCTGAGCAAATGTCAGGTGGGTATGGTAGAGATTTCCTACCTAGGACATAGAGTGGGGAGTGGTAAGATAAGGCCAGAACCTGCCAAAGTGGAAGCTATTCAGGCATGGCCTGCACCTGGTACCAAAAAGCAGGTGAGGGCATTCTTAGGGACAGCAGGGTACTACAGAAAGTTTGTTCCCAGTTATAGTACGATAGTAGATTTCAAAACGCTACCTATTTCTGTCTGAGTCACTCCTTCTCTGTGTTACTCCTTTCAGTAATGGGCCTCTTTACAGTCCCTATCCTTTTCTTTCATTTTTCAAGAGGTGGAGGGAGAATTACTTGCGATTATGCAATGACAGGCCATTACCATTCAAAAACAAGCATGCTGACTGCTCAGCCCAACTAGCGTGCCTGTTGTAAATCGAGTATATAACAATGGAAAAAATCCAGTTGCCCGGACTTTGTTCTGTTCATATATGCTATGGAAATTCTACTTTTCTTTAATTTTTTTTTTTAAATTACACTTAAAAAAACAGAGACTTCAAAAGAATGAGACAGATGGAACAAAGAAAAATGCAAGGATAATCAGGAACGTTATGCAAAACTAGAGAAACATACCTGGTTATCCTTATATTTTCTCTGTCCTGTCTGTCCCGTACATTTGAAGTCTGCCAATTTCATTTTTTTTTTTTTTTTTTTTTTTAATTAAAAACAAAACAAAAAAAGCAACAGAGGTCTTCCTTTCTCCATTGCTTCCTTTACACAGCAATGATGTACAGTGTAATTGTGAGAACATAAGTCCCATACTCATGTGCAATACATCAAGAAAGCCTCAGGATACCAGGGAAAAATGTGGAAGAGCAGCAAAGCGCCATTATACAAGAACATTATTTAAGAAAAATAAGTAACTTTTTTCTTAAATAATGTCATTGTATAATAGCAATTACCCACAACTGGGTGTATTGCTGATTTACCCATGGCTGGCTTTGTTTGGTCACACTTAAATGTGACCAGTAACACCAATTATCAAAAAAAATGGCCAACTAGGATAAAATAGACATTTGGACATTTGATCAAAACAAAATTCACTGCTACCAAAGGGGGAGGAGGACAGTGAGAGACATCATTAGAGTTATTGATAAAACTCATGGCATTCAGACTGTAGTGTATCACAGTCTCAGCCTGTGCCGCATCGCATGAGTGTGATGGCGAGGAAGGGCAGTACATTTAGGCAGCAGTTGCAGGACCTATTAGATAAAGCAGGTTAACTTGAGCTTCTGTTGATAACGGGATGTGAATACTCATATTGGAACAAGCAGAACAGGATATGAGCACTGCTTTGGCCCACATGAGAGGGGCAGGAGGAGTAATGAAGGAAAAGTCACTCTAGAATTCTGTCTGTCAAATGGCTTGATTGTGGCCAGCACATGGTTCATGCAGGGAGAGAGAGTGTCAAAAGAGCACATGCAAGAATGTTCAGCAATAATTCAATTCAAGTAGACTTCCTCCAAGTAAAGAAAGGGCATTGGGGTAGAATCAACAATTGCAAAGTCACCCCTAGTGAAACATTCATCCCTCAGCATAAAGCACTGGTGTCCTCAGTCAGCTGCATGCAGTGGTCAGGGAAGGCTCTAAGGTTAATAGAGATTTAGTTGAGCTCCTGGAAGTTAACTGAATCAGAAGCACTAGAGTTCAGTGAAATACTCAGAGATGTGATACCTCAGGAAGAGGAGGAAATAGTTGGAGTTGAAAAAAGAATGGCTGCATCTCAAAACAGCATGTAGAACACACATGCCATCAAACGAGTTGTGGAAATAAGGTACATAAGGAAAGCTGATCATGGAATGCAGAAGTCCAGAAGATATCAGTACAAAAAGGAGTGTAGGAAAAGTATGCGAGAGAGAAGACAGACCAGGCTAGGAAGGAATATGGGTTAGCTAACACAGAGGCTAAGTGATCAGTTACAGTAGCAGAGAACAAAACATCAGAGGCACTCTGTGAGCGTCTGGAAAATGATTCAGTAAATGTCATATATAAAAACAGAAAGGTAAAGAAGATAGTAATTATACACTGTTCATAAGGGATGCCAGCAGCAATCCGCTCACCAATTCATAGGACATCAAAGGCAGATGGAACGGGTTCTTCCAGCAGCTTCTGAATGAAGAAAGCTCCACAAAAGTTGTATGACCCCTGCAATGAAAGTTAAAGAAGAACCCACCCACCAAAAGGCAGGTGAGGGCATTCTTAGGGACAGCAGGGTTCGTTCCCAGTTATAGTACCATAGCTGCTCCCCTCACAGACCTGACAAGGAAGAACAGCCCAGATAAGGTAGTGTGGACTCCAGCATGTCAGCAGGCATTTCAGAAGCTTCAGGAAGCTTTGGGAGGACCCCCTGTGTTAGCCAGTCCAGATTACAGCAAAGACTTTGTTATGCAGGTAGATGCTTCAGACTATGGAGTGGGGGCTGTACTTAGCCAGATTTCTTCAGAGAGAGAAGAGCACCCAGTGGTTTATCTCAGTTGTAGGCTCCAACCCAGGGAGGAATGCTATGCAACGGTAGAAAAGGAATGTATAGCCATAGTGTGGGCACTACAAAAACTTCAACCTTATCTGTATGGAAGAAAATTCACTGTGATGACAGGTCACAGCCCTCTAACATGGTTAAACAGAGCCAGTGAGCAAAATGACAAGTTGCAAAGATGGAGTCTGGGGTTGCAAGCATATGACATGTCAGTGCAGCACCGCAGTGGGAGTAGCAATGCTAATGCAGATGGGCTCTCAAGACAGGGAATGGGTGAGGTACACCTAGATAGACCTGACACTCTCAAGCGATGTTTCTCGAGGGGCACTTGAAAAATTTGCTTGAATTCCCCGGTTGGGGGGATGTGATGATTGGGGAGACATGGACGAAGGCTGCCAGCTTAGTCAAATAGAATTTAATACATAATTCTATCATTTGTATAAATAAATGCAAAATACAGGCTTGTGTTTTTAAATGAAAGAAAAATACTGTAAAATGTGAACTTCAAGATTGTTACAACATTGCCCCCTTGCTGTAAAGAAAAACTAAGTCAAGTCTTTCAAATTTGTCTTTTGAAATTTAAATGATTTTATTTTTTAAAGTTGGTTCCGGTCAGGCTGGCTGAAGACATTCTTCCTATTGTCTTAACTTATGGAATAATTGTTAGAGTGTACATGTGGAAGGTGCTTTATTGCTTTGGTTTCTACTCGAGTGTATGTGTGAAATGCCTTTTATTGTTCCTGTGCAGGTTTTAGCTTGCTAAATAATGTAAATGGAATTTCTATTAGCCTGGGAACTCAGAGCAGATGTCAAGATGATGAAATATGAATACTGGGAAAACCTAAGTGTCAAAAATGATGTAATCTGGGGAGGACCCAGAGACATGTTTGTTAGTAATGTTTAAATACTATTTCTCACAAGAGACCAAAAAATGCATTTGTGATCTTGACATCCAACTTACCAGCACTCTGCTTATGCTCACATGTAAGTTTTTAGCACTGTGATTTCTTGTAGGAATAGTTAAAGCTAGTGAAGATTAATTAGGTATTTTTCTTTGAAATCAGACCTGTCGTACTGTATTATTTTAAGTTTCTGTGTGATCTCTGAACTCTTGGATATCTCTGTGGTGTAGTAGTTTTGTCTTGTTTTTAATTATTTATTATTAAATATTTTTAAAACCTTCTACCTCTGCCTGGTTTTTGTAGAGATGAGCTCTAGAGTACATTGCATATTTATATAGAGTTTATTGTAATAGGCCACTTTGATAAGCCTTAGACTGTATAGTCACATTACCACTGGATAATAATATTGCACAGTAATAATTGGACACCCTTTTAAGGGCCTTTCAGTAGCTGATATTATTAACTGGGTGGTGGCAGTAATTACTACCGTATAGTCTCGGTAAATGGGCACAGCTGGAGAATCTGTGTCAGCCTTTCCCAGGATAGTCTGTGAAGTTGTATAAATACTTATCTCAAAGTGTGTGTGTGTTGTGTCAGCTATTTGGCAGGGACACGAAGCACTGGTTGGACAGAGAGGGTATTGAAGGTTCTAGCTTTTCCAGTTAGGTTGAGACCTGGACCCTATAGCTTTGCCATTGGGGAGTCTTATTGGGGACCTGGTGAGCAAGAGAGTAGCCAGCCCCAAGCTGACTGTGATCTCTGTGTGCACTTAAGGGAAATTGTACTTTACTGTGTGTATTGGTTATCCTTTCCTCTTCTATGAGACGACCTCCCTGGAGATAGTGGTGAGGATTGAGGCTCCTTGATTGCTGGGCCAGGGCACGGTCATCACAGCATGTATTTGGCATATTTGGTTAGCTAGCTGCAATGAAGTATCATATAATAAAAATGGGATGAGTATGAAATAAGAAAGACAAAAAAGTGGTTACAGATGAAAGTATGGGGTGGATAAGGTGTATAGGGTATTGTGAAGTTGGTGTTTGATATTGTATACAGAAACAAAAACAGTCCAAGCAAGGGAAATAAATGGTTCACCAAACAGTTGTGTAAATCACAGCACTGTCGCAATGATAATTAAAGATAAAGAGAAAAAATGCTGAACCAATCCATGGCAGATCAGATACTTCAAAAATCAGTCCATATAGTCCATCAAGAAGCAAAAAATGTTTATTTGGTGGTTAGTGCTTTCACAGTGCTTCAAGACTGCTTCATCAGACAATACTCCATTGAAATCAGTTAAGTTTTAAAAAAGATTCAACCAATGAAAACCCTGGTACAATTATTCAATCCATAAATAGCATCACTGGATCTCTTTCTTAAAGCAGAAACATATCAAAAAGATAGAAACTTTGTATAAAAAAAGTACAATGCAGTCAAAAACATGTCCCGATCTAAAATCACGTATAAAAAATCTATATAAATAATGTATGTAACAAGTATAAATATAAAAATATATATATCTAAAGAATTATACACGTATAAAGATATATACATTATAAGTATGTGATGTATAATATCGTATATAAGGAAAATGATGATAATACATATATAAATATAAAATGTATATACAGGAAAGATAACATATATTTATATCACCTGGGCAGGGGTCTATTCTTAAGTATCGGCTTTATACATATCTTGTCATTGAGCCCTCTGCCCTCATTTGACATCATCCTGATAATCCAATTGAGTTCAGAGGTTTACACTTTATTTCTTATGTCACCCCCTCGGTTGTCTGCATATGTAGTCTCCAAAACCATAAACCTGAATTTGTGAGTGTTATCTTTAGTCATAACGTGCTTAGCCAAAGCATTTGTACTAATGGAGTTGTAAGTGTTCCCTAATGCGGTCACGTAGACATCTATCTGTTTTGCCTATATAGAAGCCATAACACTGCTGGCAAACAGCTAAATATACTAGATGGCATGTACTGCATTTGGCTACTGCCCTAAATTGAACATGTTTGCCTGTATCAGGGTGTATAAAACCCCACTACTGTCAAGATACTTACACCAATTGCAGTGCAAACCTGGGTAAGTACCATGAGCCATCCCTTCATGTATATTACTCCTACTGGACCTAGAATAACACAATATTCTTTTCAAATTCTTTTTGTTTTTATATACAAAACAAGGTTTAGGTCCTACTATGCCACTAACTTCAGGGTCTGTTGTCAATACTTCCCAATGCTTTCTCATAATCTTTTCAATTTCCCTGATGTTAATAGAGTACGTCAGCAGTAAACAAACCTGTGTATCTACTCTGTGTGATGGCATTACCCAGGGTCCATCAGAGAAATAGGGCTTTCCATTGGTACCCCTCATGCCTTTAACTGCCTTCAGTACTCTCTACACTTCAGAAACATTATAGCCTCTCTCCTCAAATCTGCTTTTCAAATTGTCAGTCTCAGCCTTGAAATTCATATCAATGGCATTTAACCTTGAGGCGCTCAAGCCCTGACCTTAAATAATATGTTTTGAAAATATGGAGGGGGGGTGCATACTTTTTCTGTGAAGATATGTATTTCTGTAACATTTCTTATGATAAGTTTTAGTTGTTAAGGTGTCATCTGCCGTTTAATTACTGTGACATCTAAAAAATCTAATTTCTCTCTAGAACTCTTCATAGTAAATTTCATGATTTCCCCATAGCTACGCCATACTATGGCTGTTTATGGAATTGATTTTGGAAAACAATGTCTTTATTTTTGGTGATTCACTCTATTTACAGAAGGATGGCATAGCTATGGGCACATCATGTGCCAATAGCTACACCAGCATGGTTTTATCCAGATGGGAGGAAGAACACATTTTTGGATGGACACGAAATGTGTTTTTTTTATAGGAGATTTGTGGATAACCTTTTTCTTGTTTGGGAAGGTAGTGAAGAATCATTGAATGAGTTTTATCAGCAAATTAACACTACTACATCATTTTTGAAATTTACTATGAAGAGTTCTAGAGAGAAATTAGATTTTTTACGTAGGCAAAACTAATAGGATCTTCAAAGAACAGATTCTTCGACATCAGTCAGATATTCAAAACAAAGTGGAAACGAATGCTGTATATAGTCACTTATGTGCAAATGAACATTCCTTTGAATTTATGGCTTTGTCTGAAGTTTGTGAAACACCACGAGGTGGTGACTTATTTAATCAAACTGAAATTGAAGAAGCCAAATGTATTATGAACTTGAGAGCTTATCAACCATCAGGACTAAATGGTGTAGTCCCTTTAAAGCCTATACTAAAAGGAAAAGGCTTAATAGGAAGGAGATGAGATAACAACTCCCCTAGTGGGTGTGTATGATTTGAAGTACTTGATTGGAAGTTACTAGTTTAGTTGCAATTGTCTGTCTGATGTTCTTAAATGGGTGTTTTATGGCTGGCTATCAAGGATTTGAAAAGGTTTATACCGAAAGCGCTTATCCAGGTTCATTCCAAGCCAGAGTTTTAATTATTTTAATAAAGTTTGTTTCGTTTTAACTTACATCAGCTTTGGTGGCAGACTTGTTCCTTTACCTGCTTTCTACGTTGAATAGACTGTCTTTGGTGGTGCAACTTTCTTGTTTTTCTGTTTGCTTTGCTGGTTGTTGCACCACACACAGCGGAATTTGCGATGGATATTTTGGTAGAATACCAAACAACTATGGAAGCTGTTACACGGAGAACAGTTACTGACTTACTGGTGGGTAAAACTAATCCACGTTTAGATTTGAATTTGGAAAAAGGAATAAGTAATCCTTCTGTTGCTCTAGATGATCCAAATGCATTTGAAAGTATATACAAAAAAGTAGAAAACACTGTGTTTAAGTTAAAACGCTTGCAATGACAGTGTTTCCACATGGAGGCTTGCCTTCACCATCAAGTTATACCAAGAGGCTTACGCGTAACATGTATGCCTAGCTATGGCAATGCATTTCCTGAACTGCTTGCTGAATGGCAAATCATAAATATTGAAACTAGTTTCAGTTACATGAAGCTTTTAATTGAATTATTTAAACCACATGAAGAAGAAGTAGCAAGGCTAATTGAAAACAAGCAAAAGGAACTTGAAGGTATGAGGCTATCAGATAACAACCTAATGAAGATTGAAGCTTTAAAAGATAAGCTGGATGCATATGATGTTAAATTGAAAGGGGTCAAAAGTAATAAACTATCAAGGGATTTTAATGACTTTAAAACAGGCCATCTTTTTGAGTGGCTGAAAGAACGAAGAACAGTTACCAAACCCCCACCACAGGATGCTGCCTCTAAGCAAATATGAATAAATGCCTCTGAGAGAGTGGAAAATAATTCATCACATGACATCACAGTGCAAGCAGAGGTGCATTCCAATGTGAGGCACCCTTATATGCAAAATCATTCAAAATTAAGAGAAATAAATGGCAGTATAAAGTATACTTCAGCTGAAATTTCAGAATCAATGACATCACCTAAGGAAGGTGACTTAGAGATTACAAGAACAGATGGAGTCCTGGATGTTGCATCTAATGAAGGGGCTAACTTTGGGTTGCAAACAGGAGCGAAACCTAAAAAAGGCTCTATACATTTACCACTAAATCAACAGTTTCGTTTTTTAATACAGACAAGGAATTCTTGGGAATCACGATCAATAAGCAGAGAGAGAGAGGAGGAAGAGGAAAGTTTTACCATGAACAGTAATAGTTCCATTGTTAACATCTCCAACCATACTTTGACTATAGAGAGCTATAAGTGCTAGAAAGAGGTTTAAGTTTTATACCTTCTTTACGATCACCTCTGAGTGAATTTATCACAGATTTAAAATACTTTGGAAGGAACATCAGCTTGAGACATTTTTGGTAATAATAACAAAGATCTACTAGACTGTAAAAGTAGTTATAGGAAACCTAGTACATTTGTTCCACTTTCTCATCCTACAGTTGAAATGTTCATACGTCTATGTGAAAATGATGTGGCTGAATATAGACAAAAAAAAAAGAGGAGGCCAACATTTCCATAATTTAAGCTGTAATGAACGGATAGCATTGAATGAACTACAGAGAAGGAAAATACAATAATCAAGCCAGCAGATAAGGGAGGGGCAATTGTTATGAACTCCCTTAGATATGATGAAAAAATGGAGGAGATGCTCAGTGACAAAGATACCTATCATAGAATAAACAAAAAAGAGTTCAGTAAATTGATCATGAATATTTGTGATATTCTATATGAAAAATCGATGAACAGATCCATCAGTAAGGATTTATATGATTTTTTTGAAGTAGTGCATCCACCGATACCAACAGTTAATGTATTGCCTAAAATTCATAAGAGCCGTTTGGATCCACTTATGCACCCTATAGTATCTGGGAGAGATAGGTCATCGAGCCATTGTCTATATATATAGAAGGAGAACTAAAGAAACTTCTACCTTATGCACATACAGTCATTAAAGATTCAGCAGACTTTTTGAAACAGCTGTTTGGAAAAATGACACACAGAAGATCTTACAAAAGCTTGAGGATGGTAACTTTAGATATAAACAGTCTGCTTATATTTATTCCGAATGATTACGGAATAGAAGCCATTCGTGAATTTGCTGGCATGCACAATGTTCTGTCTGATGTTGGCATAGTATTTAGCCTCTTAGAGCTGGTGCTTGAAAACAATGTTTTTTTGTATGGTGACATCTACTATTGGCAGAAATTGGGGGTGGCCATGTGCCAATAGTTATGCAAATCTTATACTTGCACAGTGGGAAAAACAATGGAGTATTGATGTAAACAATAGATGGAGTGGACACATTGTTTCCTACAATAGATTTGTAGATGATGTGTTTTTGATATGGGAAGGTGATGAGTCCACAAAGAAAGAATTTGAAGTCTATTTGACAAGAACCACAATATTTCTGAGATTTGATGTAAAAACATCGGACAAGGAAACTGAGTTTTTAGATGTAAAACTATTTTTGGATGAAGAGAAGGGGATTGATACAGCATTATTCAGGAAGTCTATGTGCTGTAACCATATGCTACATAAATCTAGTATGCACCCCAGACATATTTTTCGTAATATAGTTAACCAAGTTACTAGAATATCTAAGCTATGCAGCAAAGAAGAGGATTTTCTGGATGAACAAAAAAAGCTTATTGATAATTTTGTGAAGAGAGGTTATAACAGGAGAGACATAGAAATCAATCCTGGGGAAGCAATTACTTTACAATCTCAGAAAGGGACAGCCTTATTATTCAGAGCGTTAGCACAGATACACAGAATTCCTTAGCCAGTGGGAAAAACAATTTGAGATGTTTAATTACATATAGCACTGGTAACTCCGCTATTTGTCAAATTATCAGGAAATATTGGCCGATTTTGACCTCAGACAGTAAAATCAGAGAAATAATTGAAGACAATCCCTGTTTTTCATGTAAAAACAAAAAGAATCTCAAAAAACTGTTAAGTTATAACAATGAAGCAAATGCAAATGATGGAATGAGCATGAATACCCAGCAGCATATAATAACAAGCACCTTTAGATGTGGATTTTGCAAGGCATGTCCATTAATCAACACCACTAATAACTTTGTGCATCCTACTACAGGGAAGAAATTCTCTTATTATGGTTATGCAAACTGTACAAGTAAAAATATTATCTACATAATATGTACATCATGTTCAGCCTACCACATAGATAAAACAAATAGGATGATAACTACTTGTATTCAATACGCTGACGATACCACCATCATTTGCTCAGCCACCACCCATACTGACCTACACTCACTCACCCAAAAAACTTTCACCACCATAGAGCAATGGTTCTCCAATCACTGTCTCCTCCTAAACCCTAAGAAAACTAAACTTCTCCTCTTCCTTCCCACACACCAATCCCCCTCTATCAACTTCTCTCTCACCTCTAACAATGGCACCCTTATCTCTCCTGATCAAACAACCAAACTTCTTGGCATAACTATTGACAACCTACTTAAATTTGACTTTCATATCAACTCAATCATAAAAGCAACTAATAGAAAATTAGGTTCTCTCTACAGAATCAAACCATTTCTAACTCCTGAAGCAAGAACTACCATAGCTAGAACCCATCTCTTATCGTCACTCCTATATGCTTCCCCAATATATACTAACCTTTCTAAATACAATATCAATAAGCTTACAGCAGCCTATAATAACATTGCCAGATTTGCCACTGCCTCCCCATATAAAACACATCACTGCCAGAATCTCCGCTACCTAGGATGGCTAGAACTACCCCACCTAATTCAATACTATCAGCTCTCCATAGCCCAAAAAGCCTTTCACCACCCTGAAAATACACCTATGCTCTCCACCCTTATAAAACTCTACAACAACCTAAAAAACCTTCGCTCATCTAACAAAACACTGATTCAAACTTCTCTATCAAAGAACACAGCAGGTGACTCTATATTTTCTAACTCAGTTGGTAAGATATGGAATCAACTTCTCCCTGACCTAATAGCCCAAACATCCATCACACTGTTTAAAACTAAACTAAAACACTATCTAACCAATCACTGGCTATGCTCATGCAACAACCCGAGCTGATCTTTACAACTCCTCACACAAACTGCATCCTTTACACTTCTCTCAGGTCTATTTTTCTTTCTTTTTCAGTGTTCATTACTACTATAAATGCTGTCTCTTATCTATCAACTATACTCTTCTCTACATTCTATTACTAACTTTCTTATTTTCTACTAGAAATACTGTCACTTATCTATCAACTATACTCTTCTCTACATCCTATTGATAACTTTTAAACAAACTCCTTAATTTCTGCTGTATCATACTACACATTCCAGTATTTCTGTATCAGCTATATCTCCTACTACCTTACTTTCTCGTATTGTGGTTTAATGTCTTGAGTATTTTTGTGCTTGAAATACCCTATGTATTGTGTAATATGCTTATTGTGCTTGTAATGACTTATGTATTGTGTTTACATTTTTTACCATGTATTTGATAGCGGAGCTTTTCTCCTCGGGCCTCCACTGAAAATGGACATGTATCCAGTTGGACTAGCCCGGTTAACAAATGTAAAATAAATAAAATAAATGTTCAAAGAACGTATTCTTCGACATCAATCAGATGTTAAAAACAAAGTGGAAACGAATGCTGTATATAGTCACTTACGTGCAAACAAAGAACATTCCTTTACATTTATGCTTTGTCTCGAGTTTATGAAACACCACCAGGTGGTGACTTATTTAATCAAACTGAAATTGAAGAAACCAAATGGATTATGAACTTGCAAGCTGATCAACCATCAGGACTAAATGGTGTAGTCCCTTTAAAGCCTATACTAAAAGGAAAAGGCTTAAAAGGAAGGAGATGAGATAACAACTCCCCTAGTGGGTGTGTATGATTTGAAGTACTTGATTGGAAGTTACTAGTTCAGTTGTCTCTATGATGTTCTTAAATGGGTGTTTTATGCCTGGCTATCAAGGATTTGAAAAAGGTTTATAGCAAAAGCGCTTATCTAGGTTCATTCCAAGCCAGAGTTTTAATTATTTTAATAAAGTTTTGTTTCTTTTTAACTTGCATCAGCTTTGGTGGCAGACTTGTTCCTTTGCCTGCTTTCTACGTTGATTAGTCTGCCTTTGGTGGTGCGACTTTCTTGTTTTTCTGTTTATTAAGTTTAGCATGGTGTTACTTTGATTAAAAAAAAATATATTGTTTTCAGTATCTGCCATAGGATAGTTTACATCCACCTGAGCTACCACCAACTCAGGCAGATGGGACCTCAGTTTAACATCTAATCCGAAAGATGGCACACTCAAGAAAGCAGCCTCTCTGTTACGCTGCTCTGAAGTGTCATGATTAAACAGTTACTCCAGTCACCTGGAGTGGGAATAGAACTCGGCCTTATGATTTAGCAGCAAAGGCAATCATCATATAATGTGATAAACACTCGCATGTTCAGAGATCCTTTATTTCAATGCTCTACTAATTCTACCTATATAGGGACAATCACAAGATCTACATTGAGCATGGTGAAAAACAGAGCATGATTCACAGCTGTGTATGTCTCTTACCTCCATCATATTGTTAACAAACTCAATGACAAAAGGTATAGGCATTCATTTATATCGCTTGCATCCAAAACAAGGAAACGTAGCATGTGATTTATGAATGCTAACAGTTCTGGCAAAATTATCCTTTTTGTCTGACAGCATCTTGAAGTTCCTTGCTCTTTTGTCCCTGGGATATGGTAAATCCCATGCATTCCTATTCCCTTTTTTGTTGCCTTTTAGGAAGCGCTGTTGTTTCTTTACTATTTGTTTGTAATTCCTACTCTCAGCTGTATATGTGAGTGAACGTTGCAATGTATTATTGCCTGCCTTACTACTCTGAAAGTGTTGTGTTAATTATTCTCTAGTAATAAAGGAATCTAATGTTTCTTTTTTGCAAGAACGTCTAAAACATGTCTGAAACTAGTGAGGGATAATGTCTCTTAAGAAAAATGTTGCCAGTTCAACTGATGATAGTCTATGTGCACTTATAAATTGTCTTCTGATCATATCCTTTTTGGTAAGATATGGGTGCAGGCTGGAAAATTCCACATACTTATTCCTCTGATTGTTTTTTAGTAAATCATTTTCCTAGTTTATTCTGAGATGTTTTGTAAATGTTACATCCATAAACTTTATATCTTGTACACCGCAGGTCAACTGAAATCTCAAAAACAAACTGCTGGCATTGCGATTTTCTGCAAACCCATGCAGTTCTTCCATTGATGCATCCCACACACAAAAGATGATTTTTGTGAAGCCTTCCGATAGAGTCGAAGGGTAACGCCCTAAGTATGACCCAGACAACATGGTTTTCAGTAGTAGCTCAGGCAGTGGATGGGAAGGCAGAAAGGGATGGGCTGGCGGTTTCTGCAGCTCCTGTGGTTATGCGACAAGAGTTCTCACATAGCACAAAAGCACAGCAGCCAGTTGGGGGATGTGTTCTGGTGCCTGCCAAAGCTTGTTTTTGCATGGAAAGGAGCACCATGCATGGATAGGATGGGAGGAATGGCAGCCCTTGCTGTGACGTAGGTGAGCACATCACCACCAGGGGGTGAGGTTAGTGTACTTAAAAGCAAAATGCTATGTAATCACCTCAGATGCCTTTGTGGGTGATCAGGTGGATCTGGAAACTTGAGTCCCAACCTGTAAGGTAGTAATAAAGAAAAGAAGGTTGAAAAAACTCAGTATTAAAAACCTTAAGACACTTCAATGCTGCCATCACAATATTAGCACAATGTTGGGACGTAACAGCCTTGATCGCAGCACTGCTTGTTTGTTCAAATGTGTCCATACTGAGTAAAAAGTATTTCCTAGGATAATCACTAACAATGTACGGACTTATGTTTAAATTGCTCAGAACATTATTCTGATGGCACAGAAGCAGTTTTGTCACTGCTTTTAATTTAAGATGGTACCCTAGGAGAAGGGAACCCGCGGTGGTGGTGCTGCGGTAGCGTTGTCGCCTCACAGTAAGATGCTGTCCGGTTCGATTCTCAGTTAGAGCGTCTTCTGCATGTAGACATGCGTGAATGTAGCTTCGTTGAAGGTTGTGCGTCAGGGCTGGTAACTCGGCATGTAAAAAATCAACTACCAATCATTAGCGGGCCGGACTTCCGCTGTGGCGACCCCTAACCGGGAAAAGCCGAAAGACACAAACAAACCCTAGGAGAAGGGAGGATTAATTAGCCATTGCCCAGTTGTCCATTTACAGGCGACTGTATGAAGCACAGTACTTCTGGAGGCACTGGTATGTGACATGCAGTGCTAAGCACTGTATGAAGCACAGTACTGCCTGAGGCACTGGTATGTGACATGTAGTGCTAAGCACTGTATGAAGCACAGTGCTGCTGGAGGCACTGGTACGTGACATGTAGTGCTAAGCACTGTATGAAACACAGTACTGCTGGAGGCACTGGTACATGACGTGTAGTGCTAAGCACTGTATGAAGCACAGTACTGCTGGAGGCACTGGTACGTAATATGTAGTGCTAAGCACTGTATATCAAAGAGTGCACATTTCCATTGAATTGCAATTTCTAGCACAGAGAGAAGAGAGAGGTTTCTTCCCAGCCTTAAATGAATGCTGCTGGCTTCTACTGTGAAACTTTGTAACACAAGTATGTGGTCCACAAATGCTTGTTTACACAGACACAAAGTGTGAGGATAATGTTCAACTAAATATAAAAACTCAAGACAGGTGTTTCTGAAAAGGGACAATCCTCCCTTGAATTTTTGTAGAACTGCATAGTCATATAACATTGGGGGAAGAAGAAAGTCTCCAGAGCAGCGAACAGCTACAACAGTTTGCTTTGTCACTCTTGTTTGACAGAACATGTTATGTTGAGACATCAAGCAGTGAATAGATATGGGGAAGCCATGAAAACCCAGCAAACAGCTGTACCAAAACCCAACAGTTCTAATCTAGTTAGAGAAATACTTGTAACATGTGTGATCAAGAAGGTCCAAAAGTAGAAGGTCCACCTATATTTCATTGCTTGCAGGATAAACCAGAAATTTTAGCAAATGACCTTCAGTATGTAAGTTTTCATTTACTTGAGTAAGTCAACACGTGAACTGGATTGGAATCTAGAGCGAGGTGGACAGTGGTTCCCAGAAGATGAGAGCCCCTTTAAAATGGCTCAGTAGCTAAAGACCATTAAAACTAAAAAAGACATTTTGTGTCTCTCTTTCATAGTAAAATATAAAAATTTAAAGACAAACAGTTACAAGTTCCATAAGATGCTGGCTTCTTTGGATCTTGATGGCATTTCCTTGGAAATTAACATGGAAGGATTTTCAGACTATGCTGGAAGCATGATGATCCAATGAGAGAGACAGGCCTGTCCATACAAATCCCTAGGTCTCATATGACCATATCCGTTTGAAGAGGAGTACCACGTATCACATATGAAGTGTGAATAGCTTTTTTGCTGAACTACTTGTAACATATGAGGTGGGAACAGCTTTTTGCTGCACACTAGTATGCTGCCCTTTTTTGCATTTAGCTTGATCCCTTTTTGGTGCAGTAGGTATGAGTGTATTTGTGCCCCTATTGGATACTTTATTATCATGAATGATGCTCAAAGCACAAATTAAACCAAAGTTGCCTATGTTGTTTTTAGGGCTTTATCCCTGTATGCCATTGGAATTAATTTTCAGATTCCCAGGATTTCAAAACACTACCTATTTCTGTCCAAATCACTTCTTCTCTGTGTTACTCCTTTCAATAATGGGCCTCTTTACAGTCCCTATCCTTTTCTTTCATTTTTCAAGAGGTGGAGGGAGAATTACTTGCGATTATGCAATGACTGACCATTACCATTCAAAAACAAGCATGCTGACTGCTCAGCCCAACTAGCGTGCCTGTTGTAAATCGAGTATATACCAATGGAAAAAATCCAGTTGCCCGGACTTTCTTCTGTTCATATATGCTATGGAAATTCTACTTTTCTTTAATTTTTTTTTAAATTACACTTAAAAAAAACAGAGACTTCAAAAGAATGAGACAGATGAGAGAGAGAAAAATGCAAGGATAATCAGGAACGTTATGTAAAATTAGAGAAACATACCTGGCTATCCTTATATTTTCTCTGTCCTGTCTGTCCCGTACATTTGAAGTCTCCCAATTTCATTTTTTTTTAATTAAAAACAAAACAAAAAAAGCAACAGAGGTCTTCCTTTCTCTACTGCTTCCTTTACACAGCAGTGATGTACAGTGTAATTGTGAGAACATAAGTCCCATACTCATGTGCAATACATCAAGAAAGCCCCAGGATACAAGGGAAAAATGTGGAAGAGCACCAAAGCGCCATTATACAAGAACATTATTTAAGAAAAATAAGTAACGTAACCCATAGCTGGGTGTATTGCTGATTTACCCATGGCTGACTTTGTTTTGTCACACTTAAATGTGACCAGTAACACCAATTATCAAAAAAAATGGCCAACTAGGATAAAATAGGCATTTGGACATTTGATCAAAACAAAATTCACTGCTACCAAAGGGGGAGGAGGACAATGAGAGACATCATTAGAGTTATTGATAAAACCCATGGCATTCAGACTGTAGTGTATCACAGTCTCAGCCTGTGCCACATCGCATGAGTGTGATGGCGAGGAAGGGCAATGCATTTAGGCAGCAGTTGCAGGACCTATTAGATAAAGCAGGTTAACTTGAGCTTCTGTTGATAACGGGATGTGAATACTCATATTGGAACAAGCAGAACAGGATATGAGCACTGCTTTGGCCCACATGAGAGGGGCAGAAGGAGTAATGAAGAAAACGTCACTCTAGAATTCTGTCTGTCAAATGGCTTGATTGTGGCCAGCACATGGTTCACACAGAGAGAGAGAGTGTCAAAAGAGCACATGCAAGAATGTTCAGCAATAATTCAATTCAAGTAGACTTCCTCCAAGTAAAGAAAGGGCATTGGGGTAGAATCAACAATTGCAAAGTCACCCCAAATGAAACATTCATCCCTCAGCATAAAGCACTGGTGTCCTCAGTCAGCTGCATGCAGTGTTCAGGGAAGGCTCTAAGGTTAATAGAGACTTAGCTGAGCTCCTGGAAGTTAAGTGGATCAGAAGCACTTGACATCAGTGAAATACCCAGAGATGTGATACCTCAGGAAGAGGAGGAAATAGTTGGAGTTGAAAAAAGAATGGCTGCATCTCAAAACAGCATGTAGAACACACATGCCATCAAACGAGTTGTGGAAGTAAGGTACATAAGGAAAGCTGATCATGGAATGCAGAAGTCCAGGAAGATATCAGTACAAAAAGGAGTGTAGGAAAAAGTATGCGAGAGAGAAGACAGACCAGGCTAGGAAGGAATATGGGTTAGCTAACACAGAGGCTAAGTGATCAGTTACAGTAGCAGAGAACAAAACATCAGAGGCACTCTGTGAGCGTCTGGAAAACGACTCAGTAAATGTCATATGTAAAAACAGAAAGGTAAAGAAGATAGTAATTATACACTGTTCATAAGGGATGCCAGCAGCAGTCCGCTCACCAATTCACAGGACATCAAAGGCAGATGGGAACGGGTTCTTCCAGCAGCTTCTGAATGAAGAAAGCTCCACAAAAGCTGTATGACCCCTGACAGACCCTGCAATGAAAGTTAAAGAAGAACCCACCCTAGAAGAAGGATCTGCCAGTAAGTACTGAGGATTAAGGCTATGAGCTGTTAGCATACTGCTTGCCTCATCTTTCATCTGCGTAATGTGTGACCTTCAGCCAGTCACTTAGTGTATCGGGGCAGTTGGGAATTTAAGACTAGGTTCTTTAATGATCTCCCAGACTGCATGCCTACATAGTAACTACCTATGAACTAAGTGTAAGAATAGCACTAAGGCAGCAGGCTTGGGTGAAGTTAGTCCAGATATGATCAAGATGCTGGGTGAAGTCAAAGGATCATGCTAGGCTAACTACCCTGAAGGGCCATTTTAAACCTAGCCAATTACCCAATGTCAGAATTGAACTCTGTACTTTGTGTTTCTGAGGCAAATACATTAACTTTTATGCCAAACTCACCTTACGAGTTACAGGAGGAGTGGCTCCTGTGGGTACTCATAGCTGTATGGCAAGGAAGGCATATCACAGATTTACTGGACAATGAGCATTCAAGTGCCCGGGCCTGCCTACCCCTCCTTTCACTCCTACAGACTTCCTCCACAATCATTGGGGTCCGCAGATAGGTTGAGGTATCACAGGACAGCATCACACAGCTAATATGGAGTTTTCTACTTACATGCTTCCTCTGTGCACACCCAGCTGTGCTCCAAGGATGAGATGTGCAGTTGGCATTGTGCATACCCAGCTGTGCTCCAAGGATGAGATGTGCAGTTGGCATTGTGCATACCCAGCTGTGCTCCAAGGATGAGATGTGCAGTTGGCATTGTGCATACCCAGCTGTGCTCCAAGGATGAGATGTGCAGTTGGCATTGTGCATACCCAGCTGTGCTCCAAGGATTAGATGTGCAGTTGGCATTGTGCATACCCAGCAGTGCTCCAAGGATGACGTGCACTTGGCATTGTGCATACCCAGCAGTGCTCCAAGGATGACATATGCAGTTGGCATTGTGCATACCCAGCTGTGCTCCAAGGATATGTGCAGTTGGCATTGGGCATACCCAGCTGTGCTCCAAGGATGAGACGTGTAGTTTGCATTGTGCATACCCAGCAGTGTTCCAAGAATGAGACGTGCAGTTGGCATTGTGCATACCTAGCTGTGCTCCAAGAATGAGAGTTGGCATTAGTGCTGAATTGCCCTTAACTTATGCAACAGCTAATGTCAGCAGGGTGCCCCACCCATCCTTGGCAGCTCTCTGCAGTAGTTTCCCCTTTATACTGCTTTGTGTGTCTGGATGTGCTCCCCAACCTTCTGTCCCCCAGGATGGGGATGCTCGTCTTCCTCTGTTAGCAGCTCAGACACCCCTAAACCAATAACTGAACTCAGGTCACCTGGGCTGTAGACAGTGCTTAATCCCTCTGTGGCATAGCACTGAATTCATTTCTGTTAAAGTTTTATTTTTTTTTAGTGTTGGTTGGCTGTTCATACAAGACTGCTGAACTCTGTAAACAGGAATTCTCCCTTGCCCCCACTGTTGTATGGTTGCAAAGTTGGCATATAAAGTGGGGTTGGGGAAAAGCCCCGCATGAGGGTGTTGGGCTTTTGCTCCTTCTAAAATTGCTATGGCGGCTTGCCAAAAAAGCAATTACTAGAAAATGGAAATCAAAATCTAAACCAACGATACTGGAAGTGGAGAACATTGTAACAGAGATAAAACAACTGGAATTGAGATCTTTAGAAAGTGGTGGGAGCAAATTACGTAGGAAAAAATGGGAATTGTAGGAACAATGCATACAAGGGAGGAATGAAAAGGAGGTTGGACTTAAATGAGCTACTTAATGTTTGAGTGAGAAAAATTGGATAGATTACCGCACTCCCAGAAAACATGTTCCCAGCAACCTTTTTCTTCCCCTTTGCACCTCCAGCATTTGCTGTCTGCCTGAGGAAAAGTTCTCTGTACTGTACTTGGGGTTTAAAAATATCTATGTAAACATTTCCAGGCAAAACCCCTAAGATTTTGTTCTGTATTTGGGAGACAAACATATATCCTCCCATTGCCTTTCTGTTGCTTGCTTATCCAGTCTCTCTCCCCATCCTTTCTAACCTCCTCTGATTGATTCTTTTAGTTATCATGCAATATTTTATATGCTGTACTAATTATTCCTATTTTTAATGGCAGCTTCTGTTCTAGATTCTATTACAAATTCTACCAGTGCTGGTCTTTTATTTAGAGCCCCCTATTTCTTTCTCTTTGCCTATACCCTGATATCTGTCCCTGATAGGGAAGGCAGTCTCTAACCTGCAGTCCAAATAAATTCTTGGTGTCTTCCCATTCTATCATCTTTCTGTCTCTAGTTATTTTCTCCCAATACCTTCATTCATTTGCCAGTTTCTCCAATAAATTCCAGCCCCCTCTTGCCTATTGCCTATATCCCTAATTTCGGTCATCCCTTTCGGCAGAATCTCCTTTCTCCATTCTCGTGTTGGTTTAGTTCTTAGAATAATTTCTGCTACTTTATGGATATAATATTCTGTATGATTACTGTTATTCTCCTTAAAGGTCTGCATCCAAAATCCCAGTCTCTCCTTGTTTCTTGAACTTCCCCCTGTTTCATCACCATCCCTTTCATGCCTATATCTGATGTCATCTGCCTCATTCCTCCTCACGAACGGGCTAGGGATCCGATCCGGTCACATTTCTCCACACTAGGCTCCAAGTCTTGAGCTCCTCCCTCTTCCCCTAATGTTCTACCCTTTGCCCAGCCTTCTCAGATCTTGTTTGCCATCAACAGTGTCAGATGTGTGGTTCCTTCAGTCTCAAGCAATTAGCAGTATTATCTTTGTTTCTCAGCTAAGTTAAGTGTCAGAATTATCACTGTTTCTTTTTCTGTCTTGCTCCCCTTCCTTTAGTCTTTTTGCAGGCGTCAGGGACTTTGATATTGCTCCTTGCTCTCTTTCTTTTCCAGGGCCTAGCCTCTTTTCCTCTTAGCTGTAACTTTCTAGTTTAAAAAAAACATTGTGCCGAATGTGGACTCTTAATCCCACATTCTGATGCACTCGATAGCTGCATCTATTGCCTCAGCCCTTAACATCTTCAGTCGGCTTGTGTGATATGCGATGGTTTCAATCCCAGTGCCATAACTGACTGGAAAAATAAATGAATATTAAAGGGATTTCTGCCTGCTGAAACTTTCTCCAGGGGCTCAAAAATACCTCCAAACTTGTGATAGGGACTTTGGATCCTAAGAAATGTCCACATAAGTCTTCATGGGCTTCTTCAGAGCCAATTTCTAAACTTCCCAGGCCTTTGGATCTGACTTTCTAGGATCCTACATCCTGTTCAGCTTTGGCGGGCCCTAAACTCTCTTTGGATCTGACCCGGGCTCCTATCCCCAAGAGCTGTCTGAGACTATCCTCCCCCATTTTGGACCCTGTCTCATCAGATTCAAAAGCTTGGAGTCAGACCCCAGAGCTCACTCATGATTAGGCTAGAATCTCCTATCCTGCCCGCCATTATTCTGCAGACACACTGCAGGCACTCCAGACTGATCTCAGTGGCTTCCTCAAGGTCTTCCTAGAGCTTGTTAGAAATCGATGTGAACATTATGATACAGAAGATCCTCAAGACTCGAATGCAGATGGGGGTCCTGTCTTCTCCATCCCATTACCATGCATTCTCCTTTTCTGCTCTGACTACTGGCATTGGAGCCCCAGGATTGTGGCCACCCGGGAGTGGCAGTGTCAGATCTGAGAAGGCTGTCATCCTCTGATCCGACATTTGCCCTGACTACCTCTGTTTTGGTGTCTTTGGATCAGAGTGTCACCATTGGATCAGAGGGGAGGGCTTCTGGTCAGACTTTGTGGGATCCATCCCTTCCTCTTGGGGCTACGACATTTCGGATCCAATTTAGACTGGGAACTGGGGGTTCAAGGTTCCTAGTTTTTTCTCCTCCTTTGCTTCAATTCCAGGATAGCTGAGCAGGGACTCTCTGGGCCCTTTGACTTTCCAGATCATATAAAGGGCCTTCTCTTCTGCTAGAGATCCAACCTCTCAGAGCTGTGATCCTTCATGCCAGCTCCCATTGGATCAGAGACCTGAGCCTATCATTCCTGTCCAGGGTCAGCCCGCCCCAAAAGGCCGCCATGCTCTCCCTCTAGAGGGAGCCCCTTCTTCTTCCAAGACCTGTCCTGAAATCCCTTTGGAGGGAATCCCTCATATGAAGACGTGCAAGAGGAGGCACATAGACTCCCCATTGGACTTTCTTACTGAGAACACAGACCTTGATGATGAGAGAGAAGGATCCCCCAGATCACTATCGGATGATGTCTTTTTCGGAGATATTTTGGAAATCTTGAAGCAGAGAAGTGGTTGATCAGCTCAAACTCCTTCTGCTGAAGATGCTATGTTTTTGGAGCAGGCCCATCTACTTCTTTGGTGACTCCCCTCAGCAAAAGAACTCTTCAGTCTTGTGTTTTGCTGGGCCTGGAAGGAGCCAGACACTATAGAACCAATCCCAAAATGCCCCCCTCCCCCCAAAGATTGACTGCACTGGACCAAGGGTATACTGGTTGATGCCATGGTTGTGGCTGCAGCCACCAAGAAGGACCTCTCTGTGCTGAGCTCCTCTATCCATCCTCTGAACAGAGAGTCCAGAGCGATGGACAGATTTGGTAAGTATGTTTACACCTCATCCACCTTCTTGCTGAGAGGATTAAATTACTTGGCACACTTTAGCCAATTGCAGAGAGATCTGGTCAAAGAACTCTCTGCCTCTGTAGCTGAGACCATGTTGATTGCAGACTTCAGGAATGTTTCTCTCTGACTGGCTAATCTTGTTCCCTATCTAATTTATCCATAAGGCTGATCTCCCATGCCGTTGAGGGCAACTCACAGGCAGGAAGTTCAAGCATTGCTATTAGACAACATGCCTGGATGAGGCTGTTTGATGTCGTAGAACCCTTCAAGGCATCCTTTGTTAGCACCCGCTTTGATGGCTGCACTTACCTACAGTGAGTAGAAAGGAACGACCCTGTTTAGCTTCACAGTCAAGTTTTCGACCCCTCAGCAGACCTTCATGAGAAACCAATGAGGTGGTAAGAAGACTTGGTTCTGGAAATCCCAAGGGTCTTTCCAGGATAACTGTGGATATTTTTCCTCCAGGGGCAGAGGGAGAAGTTTTAATGGCAGACGCCACCCTAGGGGCAGAAGGGGACCGCACAATGAGGGCTTCAGGGAGCCTTTCTCTGACAGGCCCTTTCAGTGCTCCTGGAGCACTGCCTGACTGTTCCATTCTGGAGGCAGTCAGGGGTCGATTTTCTCTGCACCCAGATGCCTGGACCTGTTTAACAACAAACAATTTGGATTTAAACATCATATCCAGAGGGTGTTATATTCCCTTTTCCCTTCACCTACCAGAGTCTCGAAAGAAACTCCCCAGTATCGCACCAGTTGGAGAGAGTGTGCAGTTTTAGACGGAGGGAGTGTGCAGTTTTATAGATTGAAAAATTTCTGCATAAATGACTCATTCAAGAGGTTCTGACCAAACAGAGAAGATTTGGAACTTATTCCCATGCTTTTTAGTGCCAAAACGAACCAGGGACCTCAGACCCATACTGAATGTAAGCAATCTGAATTTGTTTGTAAAGAAAGCAAAGTTCCGAATGGTCATGGTCCAGTCCATTTTACAACTGTTGTGGAAGGATGATTGGATGTGCTCAGCAGACGTACAGGACAAGTACTATCACATTAAAAGAGACAGATGCTCCAGGAGTCATCTGCACTTCAGGCTAGGAGCCAGTCATTACCAATTTAGAGCTCTTCCCTTTGGTCTCACCACAGCCCCTCCGGGTGCTCACCAAATGTATGGCAGTAGTCGCAGCCCACCTTCGGCTGAAAGGACTCCAGGTGTTTCTCTATCTGGACGGCTGGCTTCTAACTGCCCCAGCCAGACATCACCTTCTTCAGGCGAGAGATTACCTATTACAGATATCCGGTTCTCTGGGTATCATCATAAATCTTCAGAAATCAAGTCTAATCCCTGCTCAGAAATTGGAAGTCGAGTCACGTCTAGACACTCCGAAACAAAGAGCATCACTACCCCTTTATTTATTTATTTTACATTTGTTGACCGGGATAGTCCTATTGGATACATGTCCATTTTCAGCGGAGGCCCGGGGAGAAAGGCTCAAAAACACAACACACAGAGAATACATATAGTAGGTACTTATTACATATAGGTAACAGAAACAGGACTGAGCAACATATTGTCCTTATCACATACAGAGTCTGAGGGGACATGTTTGTATTATTCTCAACCTTTCCACTCCTCCAATGAGATTAGTACTTCAAGCTCCTGGTCTATGGCAGCGGTCTTTACGCTCATCCTGTTAGCAAGCTTCTTTATGCGAGTACTTTACTGGACTCTGGCTGTTCAGTGGTCCGTTCCCTACCAGCTTCTCTCTGCTACTGTCAAATTGACTCTGATTTGCAAAAAGCATCTTCGATGGTGGCTTTTTTCTGATGATCTGTCAATCGGCAAGCCTTTCCTTCTCCCATCCCCCTCAACCACTGTGACCACGGGCACTTTCCAGTTTGGGTGGGAGGGGGGGCATTTCCAGGGAGAGATGGTCCAAGGCATGTGGACTCGCTCTGAGAACAGATTGCACATCAGTATTCTGGAGATGAGGGCAGTCCTTATGTTGCAAGTCTTTCACGACTCCTTTCCTCTAGGGACAATTGCAGTTCACACAGACAATATATTGGTAGTCTGTTACATCAACAAACAGGGGGAGCCTGTTCGTATCCTTTGTGCAGAGAGGCCATGAGGGTGTGGGAGTGGACAATGTCTTCAGACCGCTTTTTACTTGCAATTCACATACCGGGGAAGTGCTTGCAGACAAAGTCATCAGGTCCATTCTGACCCTGTGCAAGTGGTCCCTCAGCCAGTCAATAGCAGACTTGATATTCAGCCATTGGGGACAACCTTGCTGCGACCTGGTGTGACTCCCCTCACAGCAACAAATGCAGCAGGTACTTCGCTCTGATCCCTCTGCTGGGAGATTCCCCGAGGAATTCTGTAGTTCATGATTGGCCCCCTGGTCTCTTCTTTGTTTACCTTACCCTACCCCTGATCCCCAGGTTTGTACAGAAAGCAAAATGGCTGAAGAACTCAATGATCATCATTGCCCCCTACTGGCATCATCAGATTTGGTTCCCCTTCCACTGGTCTCATTTGAAATACCCTCCATGGATACTGGAGCCCAGACAGGATCTCCCCCTTCACCCTTTGGAGGGTCATCATCGATTCTGTCCACCCTCAAACTAACCACTTGGTTTCTCCAATTCCAGTGATTGTACAGAGGTCTGGGCTTACTTCCCCTGTTCGAGACATTGTGTTGGCATGTCAGAAGCCTTCTACCAAAAAGTTTTATAGAAGCATGTGGAAAAGGTTCACTTACTGGGTGTGCAAGAGAACATTCATCTCTCTTCAGCTCCACTACTTGCTATCCTGTCCTTTTTGGCCTCCCTTTTTCGAGAGGGTGCTTGTTATTTTTCCATTAAACTTCAGTAAACTGCTATTTCAAAATTTCACTCTGGGAGTTTGTTTGGTTCTCCTGCTGTATGTCTACGTTATGTAAGGCCTTTATGAACGGTATTTTTCTACTACGTCCTCTGATTAAAGATCCTTCCCCTCTGTGGGATCTCACTATCATTCTCCAAGGCCTAACACAGAAAAAAAGTCAGAAAAAAAGGAGTGCAGGAAAAAGTGGGAGACAGAAAAGAGAGACCAAGCTAGAAAGGAGTACTGGTTGGCTAACAAAGAATTTAAGAAAGGAGTTGCACTAGCAAAGAACAGAGCATCAGAGGCACACTACTTACTTCTGGAAAGTGACTCAGTAGGTGGAATAAAGAAACTATATCAGGCTGCAAGATAGATACAGAAAGATAAAGAAGATAGTCAGATACCCGTCATAAGGGATGCGAGTAACAACCTGCTCACCAGTCCACAGGACATCAAAGGCAGATGGATGGAGTACTTCCAGCAGCTTCTGAATGAAAAAAAACACACAGAAGTTGTACTGCCCGAGACACTGCCTATGATGAGAGAAGAAGAGGAGCCAACCCCAGAAGAAGGTAAGAAAAGCACTAAGGAAAATGAAGTCAGGGAAAGCAGCAGGCTCAGATGAGGTCACAGCAGATGTGATGATGCCAGGTGACACAGGGGAGAAATGGTTCCTGAGGGTACTCATAGCAGTGTGGAGAAAAAGACATATCCCAGATGACTGGAGAATAAACATGCTTGTGCCAGTGTACAAGAACAAAGCATATGACAAGGTCCCAAGAAAGCTGATTTGAGCAGTACTGCGGTGGTTTGAAGTCCCAGAAACATTGATAGAATTAGTGCAGGCTATGTACAAGGACCCAATGACTCAAGTATGAACAGTTTTGAATCTCACAGAGGGGTTCCCAGTGGGAGTGAGTGTGCACCAGGGTTCAGCTCTGAGCCCACTGCTGTTCATACTGTTAATGGACTACATTAGCAAACAGGTCAGAGGGGATAAATCAGCAAAGGTGCTGCATGCAGATGATGTGACATTACAGGCAGGCTCTGAGCAAGAACTTCAGCAAAGGATAGGGGAATGGAATGTAAAGCTGAAGGCACATGGGATGAACTGAAGTACAGATAAGACCATGGTAATGACAGCAAACTGGGGAAATCAGAAGAAGCTGAGAAATGAGATAGAAGGGAAGACAGTGGAACAGGTTAACAGCTTCAGGTATCTGGGAGGGGTGGTTGAGCAACAGGGAAGTCTGAATGAAGATGTCAAAGCTAGAATCAGAGGGGCTGATGTCAAAGCTAGAATCAGAGGGGCTGCAGCCAAATTGGCACAGACTGTCAGGTATAGCTTATGGCAGAAGAATGTTAAAGAAGCTGAAAAGTAAGTTGTACAAAACTGTGGTGTAACCAAGACTATTGTGTGGTACAGAAACCTGGGCAGTAAAGGCAGATCAGATGAGAAAGCTAAAGCTTGTGGAAATGAAGTGCCTGAGAAGGGTGGTAAGGATGTACACCATGGGACATATGAAGAAATGAAGGCCTAATAGCAGAAGTCACAGTAGCAGAAAAGAGCAAAGAGGACAAATTATGGTGGTTCGGGCACCTGTGCATTGAATCAAGTGTGATGACGATAGTTAACATGACGCCCCAACCTCGTGTTAAAAATGGGAAGAAGTGGGTTGATGATTAGCATTTAGTGTTAGTCCATGGCTCTGACACAAGTTATTTGCTTGTTTCAACTCTTCCTGGAGAAATTAGTGTCAGTTGGGGATTCTGTGAATGCTTCTAATTTGTAATCATCTGCAAATTTCGTCAGCCAGAGGCCCTTGACATTGACCTTGACTTCAGAGAAGTAAATTCTGAAAAGGAGCGGTCCAGGACCCTAACCTCCTGGATTCTGTTTGTGAGCCAGCTGGCTATCCATCAGGTGACATAAGGCTTTATACCAAATTTCTTGAGTTTATCAATAAGCACATGTGGGGTATTGTGTCAGATGCCTTAGCCAAATCAAGATAGGCAGTGTGACCCACTTTGCCCTTGTGCATTGCTTAGGTGACCTTCTCAAAGAAGTCCCCCAAGTTGAGTAAGCATGACCTGCCGTTGACAAACTCAAATCAGGTTGATTGCAGTGTGTGGAAGTTTCCTCTGTCATTATTGATAATTTCTTTGATTTTTTTTAAATATTTTCATGGCTTTGCTTATGAGACTAGTGAAACTTATGGGTCTGTAGGTTTCAGGGACTGTAGATGGCCCACCTTTGGGCAGAGGGATGAGTGTTGCTGTTTTCCACTCTTGAGGCATGTAGCCTGTTTGGAAGATGTGGTTAAATAGCAATTCCAGAGTGCCTGATAGGTCATGGCCTGAGAGATAGTTCCCTAGTGATAGTAGGGGGAGTTATATTTGATGGAATTTCCTGAGGGGAGGTTGGGGGGGGTAAAGTTAGAGCTAATTATGTCTGCCAGTAGTTTTGCTATATCTTCTGGCTCAGTATAGGTGGCTCTAATATTGTTATTAATAATGAGCTCTGCACACAATTGTGTATTGCCTTTGAGGTTTGTGGACATAGCTAAAGAATGCCTTGTGGTTGTCCTTGGCCTGGGAGGACAAATTTACCTCGAATTTGGCTTTGGTCAACTTTATTTGTCCTCTGAGTGTTAGTTTGATGATAGTGCTTTTATACTGATGAGTTCTACACCTCCTAATTTTTGCCATGAGTTTCTTCCTTCATTCTGTTATACAGCCTGTTGGGCGGGGGCAGGACTGCAGGAAGCAAATGAATGGGTGAGGCTAATTGGAAAGGTGTAGGGAATCTATTATGCTAGGCAAATGACCATCAAATGTGCTAAAACAGATGGTGTCATTCATTTTCCTCCACAGACTACCTAAGTGCCCACTAATTTTTGCCACTTTACAACCTCAAATGTCTAATTGCAATCGTCAAGTCCAGTCTTATGTGAATTGCAGCATTAGAGAAAAGATTCCCTTCCCCATTGTTACACACGGGTCCCCCCGTCACCTTCCCAGTACATCCTGCCATAGTTACTTCTTGTATATAATGCTGATGTTTGTGATGGAGAATAAAAAAAAATATGGCCAACTTGCTGCTTTTAGATGTCCTGCAAACCCCCCCCCCCCTCACACACACACGCACACACACACACACAGTCGTATTCTTCACAGGCAACTCCCAAACCCATCACTATGCAAACCTCATACTTCTGGACACTGACTGTGTTGGAAAAAAAAACGCTGTACTTGGCCGTACTTGGATACACACACAACATGACCATCAATTATAGACACTTGTATGACTGTGACTGTAGATCTTAGAATTTACTTGTGATTAAACGAATGAATAAATATATAAATATCTGCCTCACATGAATATATCTTTTCAGATCAGTGCTCTCAGAACACACTGCAAAATTCCCCACACGTACCTTTGAGCTTAAGAATCAGGCAAAAAGCTACAAAATAAGGGGAAACAAAGGAGCAAAGTCAAGGACAGATATTGCTCTTTTAAAAATAGAGCATTGTTAAAATAAGGGGTTTCACATTATGCTTTTTCTGAATGCTCTTAAGTCTGAAAGTTAAACATCTGTCCTTATTTAGTGACTCACGGATTTGCTATAAAAAAACAACATGATGAGGAACAGACCAACTATGAGGCAAAATCAGAGACGTTTTGTGAAATCAGGAATTGTTGAGAACGTCTGTACCCCCACACACATACCAGCATTACACACACGTGACTGACTATCCGTTACAGCAACTCCTATGACTGTGACTGTACACTTCATAAGTTTGTGATCAAATGAACGAATGAATGCATAAATAATACCACAAAGAAAGGCATCTTTTTAGCTTACTGCTATCAGAATATATTGTTAGAACTACTGCAACCTACCCCCAACATGTCTTTTAACTGCAGTCCTCATTGATTTGCCAAAGAAACCACTAATGGGCTTCGTGTTGAAATGTTTGCACTCTTAACAGAGGGTGCCGAGACACCGATAGAAAAAGATTGAAAATGCAGAAGAGCAGCAAGTATTGATTTTTTTTTCTTTTTTTAATTTATTTTCTTTTTAGTATTCCTTGGAAGATATCAGAACAAACCACTATCTGAGTAATAGTAACAGTAGTGATAGTGCTAAAGCTACCATTTTTAAACAGAAGAAAAAAAAGGGAATGAAAATACATTTTCCTCCTTTTTGTTGGGTGGGGTCTGCAGATCAATAGCCAGTAATATGAGCATCCCCTGGATTTATAGTTGTATTTCTGTCTTATTAATTGTAACTGAAGTTAAAGATTTGAAAGAGCAACTAAGAACTGTGATGAGAATTAAAGTATTGTAGGCTTGTCCTTTACTAGAAAATCCTCTACAAACTATTAGACAAAAAAGGCTGTGCAATAAGGAATGCAGTCAGTGAAAGATAAAGAAGCAAAGTAAAACCAGGTTTAACAAATATGACACACAATTCTAAAGAGGTTTAATGTAATGCCAAAAAAAGAATTAGAACAGGAAGAGGGTTCTGGTCATATTACAAATTTGAGTGTTCTTACAATGGGGAGCCTGAAACCTTTGAAAGAAAAGTGAAGAAAATCCACCTGTTTTATCAGGTAACGAGGAGAAAAGAGACGTTAGTACTCTCTACCATACAGGTCTTTGGTATATCTCTGACTTTAAGGAGCGCTGTTACTTCTAAGGTGGTGACCTTTTCAGAGCTGATACTGCTATCACCATAAAAGAGAGTCATACATAGTGTTAAATAAAATGCTTAAAGGAATATAAAAGTGGTAACACAACACTGTAGTTTCTGTCTTCAGCCATACTTTTTCTATTTCATGAAGCACAAGTTACCGGTACAAAGCCAGTCCTCAGCTTTGGACTACTGCTTCATGTAAAAGAATATTTGCAAGCAACAGGAGATGATATAGGCTGAAACAATAACATCAACTGTCCTGTGAACTTTGAGCAAACAAATGTTATCCATTGAAAGTTCATCATTCGCCTTCAGTGATCTCACAGACTTTCATAGACACCTACTGCTACATCCTCTGAGAAGGGGACATGCATCTCCTTTGCCTTCATTAAGTACTTTCATGTGAAACAGATTGGCAGACCTGGGAATGGGAACTTACGTTAATGACAGATGTTGTGTAGCCTTTGGTTCAGATTCAATAGGAGCCAGGTCTGCAAAGATATATAATTTCTGTGAGAGAGTTTTATAGCTAGGGGACCAAAGATGGGCCTTTTCTTCAAAGGGGTACTACAAACGTATAAAGTAAGAAGATCTCTCAACTTTTGGTTTTACCTCTCCTGTTCTTTTCAAGGCCCTACCAAGCTACAGAGTCAAGCTTCAAATTTTATCCCCCCAAAAAGGTAACTTGTTTAGGTTTCCTTTGGAAAGAAAGACAAATCCAGATACTATTTCCCTTACTTCTGTATAATACCTGAAGAAAAGACCATCTGTTGCAACCTAGCCACCTAAAAAAAGAATTCAGACTTGATAAAAGGGTTTTAAACATCCTCTGTTCTAGAAGACACACCTATCTGTTACTTGGCTTGCATGATACAGTGTCATGGTTATGTGTCTAAAGGTGATGGTCAGTCTCTGACTGACTCATTTGCCAAAGAAATTACTTTAATCTTACTACCACTGTTAACAGGCTATACTCTCACTAATTAAAAACTGCATGTGGAACACAAGGAGGTTTTGGGCCCCATATCTGACTATATGGATTTTGGTCACTAGGTTGTAAGTTTCATCTGTTACTTACTGTAGATGAGTAAGGCTGTGAGTTAACATGCTTCATCCTGTATGCCACAAAAAAGCTTATTCATTATAGAATACAAAGAAACAGCTTTAAATATGAGTGTGTGCTTTCATCTTATCATTTTAACAGACTTCATAAAAGTAGCTGCCATCACATTAATTACCTTAAGCAGTCAAAACAAAAGTCATAAGAGGCATATTTTATTTTTATATTTTTTTGGAGTTAAGTGAGTTAATATTCATAGCGAACCTTCTGTTCATGTTTTATATTCACTGGGTTTACCTGCGGTCTGTCTAGGCATAGCTTGCCAGTAGCTGGTAGAGTTGTCATAAACTGTTAAATGCACTTGTAATTGAGTGGACACTCTCTAATGCTTAGTTAAGGATGTTTTCCTTTTGTTTAAGGTTCTGTAACCATGGAGTTAGTGTATTTCAGCTATGAGGGGTGAAGGTTGTTACATAAAATGTGTGTTTTTTTTTTTTAACATTTTCATTTTACCAATTGCAGAAGGAAGCTGTACGTTTTCTTTTTGTGATGGGAATCGATTTGCTTAGACTTTTTTTTATGATGTATGTAGTCAACGTGCTGGTATTGATGGAATGTGTACTGATGCAAAGGCATGCCTTCAAGGGTTACAGAACATAACTTTCAAGTCACACTGATATTGCTGAAGAGACTACTTCCAAGGCTAAACAAATATGTGGCAAAGTACTGGAACACAGATACAAAAAAAAAGTGAAAGAAATATAAATGATGAAAAAATAAATATTAAGTACTGTAAAACAGATTTATGACAATGTTTGCTTTCAGGCCATGTGGCTTTAAAGTTCCTGATGAAAAATATACCAAGCTTCCTGTAGTCAAATTTACAGAGTGCAGAACAGAAAGAAAATGTTTTAGGCATAGCATCTTGAAAGTTTTGAGAAAGAAACTGCCTTAAGGAAAGAAGAAAAAATTCCCACACAGCAAGAATGGCATTCACTTCCGTGTACCTGCCAGGTACATTGAGGGAGTTTTCCTCATGTTGATGCAGCACAGACAAATTGGAAACCTTTCCAAAGTAAGAATAATTGTGACACAGCTCAAGGTGATTTTGCTTCATGGAATAATGCTGAAGGGTCTAGAGTTAGGATGTAAATGATGTCTGCACCAATTGCAAAAACAACAACTATAAATACTACATAAATACTTTGTAGGCTTCTTCCTTTTCCAAATTTAGCACACAACATTAATTGCAACTCAGCAACGGACTTGTAATTTGACTATTTATGAAAGTGGTGCTAGTTGCATTGGTGATGCTTAGTCTTTTAATCCAATGTTCTTTTCATTCTTCCTCAACTCGGTTGCATATATCAGACTTGAGATCCAGCTCGTCCCTATACCCATAATGTCCTACTCCATCCGCATTGCCTCAAATCTCGTTTGCTGCCATAGCAAATGGATACAAGTTCCACTCTTGAGCTGTTATAGGATATATTTTGTGAGTTATTCAAGTTTTTGCAAATTCCTTTCTACTTTTCACTATCCTCCCTCTAGTTTTCACGGTCTAAATTTAGAAAAAACGTTTTCTACTAATGTATAGTAACTGTAGTATTTGCCATTGTTGGTATTTTTCTTTACCGTTCATCTTTTAGGGATTTTTGCTCTGTTATCATTGTTGGTAATTTCTTTTCCTTACTTTCTTGTATTTAAAAAAATGTGTTTTCTTGCTATGAACAAGACTTGCTGGTGGGATAGGTGCCTGACTTCATGTATTGCAGTCTGTGGAATAAGCTACCAATACAGGTCAAGCAATGTACTGCTTTTTCTGCCTTTTGGTGATTGGATGGTTAAATATAAATTGTAGTGAGGGTTATGATGTACGACCCTGCTTCATCTAAGAGTTGGGCGCTATTAACCATTTATAAAGGGTGGCAGGAACTTTTAAGTGTGCCTGCTTTAAGTTGTATATTACAATGCCTCTTATGGTCTCTGTGATCCCTTTAGTGTTCTTTTGTTCCTAACATATGGGAAGGTTGAGTGAATCTGTAAAAAAGAAAAAAAAGTACTGCAGAGTCTCCATTGTGGTCACTCAGTGGAGGATAAACTGTAATAAAAAATAGGCTATAATTACTTTATCCAGAATGAAGTGAGAGGAATGTATTATGTGAACTGGAGATGGTGTGCATTCAGTAAGTACAGGATGTACAGGCAGGAAAACATAAGGGCTGTGAACTTCACGTTATTAATTCCATGGTACTGATTTTCATTGTATGCGGCAGAAATGGCATAGTGCCATGTGAGCTGATTTCCAAACAGTTTGAGTAATGCAAGTTATGGGCAACAGTGACATAATGAGACATTGCTTATTTGCTGATACATCCAAGGTGTACAGTGAGACAAATCAGTGCTGTCAGAGTTATAAAGTATGTAAGTTGTGTTTGTTAGAATCATGCCTGAGTCTGTTGAAGGTGCCAGTATTTATTATTAGTTACAATACTGACTGACTGGCTTATAATGCACTTACAGATGGTTGATAGAATGTACTGACAATTGACATGTGAAACTGTGACTGTTAAGGTTTTTTTTCCATCTGTGGGTTAGTTTGATAGTTAAATTGGAGACATTTCTTTCTGAAAAAAATTTGATTTTTTTACTGAAATTCAGATGTATAAAGGCAGTATAAAGCAATCGGGGTAACCCAAATAAGTGTCTTCTTGCCATTGGAATAGCAGAATATTTAAGAGCGAGCATACAAACTACTTATCTATATCTTATAGTATATATTTTGGCTTTTAACCTGTAAAATTGAGGTAGTTGATTTAATGGACATAATGCCCTTAAACGTCCATTTAGCTATAGATTTTCATTCCACATGGTGACAGTTTGTATTTTGAAGGTGCTGTCATTTATGAGGGCAGACTGCATAACACTGCACCTCTTTAAGATTTTATATTTCTTTGTTGGTTGATGAAGAGCTCATGTTATGTATTGAATCACAATCTTTGTTTCAAAAAATTCAGTAAAATAAATATAAAAAGATGAGCTAGACTTTATATGTATTTTTGAAACCAGTTATTAAAAAACAAGTATAACGTATAATGTTTTTTTGCAAAGGAATCCAACACTTGTTTATTTTGCCGATACTTGCTTCCATGGTATATTAAATATGTATGATGGGTAGCATCTGATTTTAGTGCTGTGTTACTCAGAATCTGTACATAATAAAAGTGAATGTCGGCAACCTAAGAGACCGCTGCAAGCTTCTGCCTACCAGGAGCTCACCAGCAGGTTATTTCTTGGAACATATATCTGATCAGTGTTTGGCCAAGTAAGGCAGGCTGTAAATGTGCTGAGAAAAGAGGGCTGATGAATTACGGAGAAGATTCAGAAAGGCAGTTTTCAGCTCACTGCAGTGAGTGCCGTCACAATAAATTGCTGTCTGCCTTTATAAACAGAGCATCACAGAGACAGCCCTGACAATTTAATTTAGCATACAGGGCAAGAGACAGCGTGCACTGAACTTCAGAATAATTGCATATAAACTTCTTCTCTTGTACTTTCTGACAGCTTGTTTTTTCTGCCTCTGTATAGCAGTAGGCTTTTATGCATAATCAAACACAGCTTAAAAATTCTTAATTAAGTCACCATGTTTGCTGCACATCACTTAAAGATACGCCACCTGATAAACTGTACCTACTTCACGTTTTGCCAAATGATGGATAGTTTTCTTCTAGCATGTAAGTGATGTTAACAAGGTGATCTGTCAAAGCAAGATGCATTTTGTTGCATGAAATGTGACATTCTTTTTATGTTAAGAATGAGCGTCCTGAAGCTGCCATCCTGACTGCCATTTGTAGAGAAATTATTCGTAGACAGACTATCTGCAACTCCCCCTAGCCATAGTGGTTCTTACACATCTGCAGTATTTCTTAGTTTTCTTATTGCAGATGTGTTGTAATGAATGTCTCTGCCTTATATGGTCTCAAGTTTGAATTCTGGGACAATGACAGAAGGGCGATTTGTGGGAAATAGGTAGATAATGATGCCTTCTTTTTTTAATAGGCCCAGTATAGTAAACCAGGATTTTTGATGTAGGAAGATTTCTTAGACTGGAATTGCATATAATCATTATCAGCATCTTCGAGGGTAGGATGTCTGACTGTGAATTGAAGATAGGATGTTATGGCTTTTGGTACATTTTGAATGATGTACTGGCATCTACAAAAGTAAAATATGCTTTCATTACAATTGCACCAAAAGTATTTTTAATTTTTTTATTTTATTTTAGGGGATATGTAGCATGTTTATTATTTATTTACTTATATTTGTATAAGCTATTAAATTCATAAATAAGCTGGTTGAGAGATGCTTTTCAGCCATTCCTGGGTATCTCTGAGTTTAATTGTATTGTTCAGTTCTCTTTTACAGTTACAGTAAATTGTTGGAATCAAATAGTGATACTGTAATGATTAGTGCAAATAATTGGGTAGGCTTGGTTATAGAGATTGCTAGAAGTTAGACTTAACAGAGGTGATTAGAGAAATGCTGTAACGGAAAAAGCTAAAAATGCAACATTGCAGCAAAAACTAAGTGCAGTTTTGCAGTGCTTGAGAGCAAATTTGTGGGATTATATTGAGATCAGATTGTATGAGATTAATTCAGTTTTTCCCATTTGTTATGTATTGCACATTAAATCATTTGTTCAGTTTGCTAATGTTGATGGTGGAGAGTTTTTGCTGTGACTGTGCCACTGATGGGTAAGGTTTCATCACTGGGCACAGATGCAGGAGGTACCAGCTGGGAAGGGAGTAGGAAGTGGCAGATGCAGGTTCACCCATTTGATGGGCAGGGAGGGGCAGACATTTAAGCTAGGAGATGACAGCTACATAACACGGTTACCAGGGACACACTGCATGTTTCAGGTAACATGGGATAGAGAAGGACTCATGTGGTCCATAAAAAATCAGTATTATGTCCATTGAAAATCATGTCCAAAAACCATAAGGAGAGAACTGACTCGTATCTTGGCTCCCCTGCAGAAATACCTATATGAGAGGCATGATCAACATAGGTTCATAGGTGTGTACTAGGCTATTGGCCCTGGAGCCTTTACAAGCCTAGCCCATAGAAGTGCCCTGGCATCATGCCGCCTAACGTTAGTTCCCAGTGCCTCTATCAAGTAGAGCCACTGGAGTGATCCCTGGGGTGAACTTTCTATTTCCCATCCACTCATCATGATTTCTGTTGAAGAGGGCCAGTGAGGTGTTCTGCTTGACATGCGTGGGAAGTCTATTCCAGAGCATGGACAGTCTCTGGGTCAGGAACCTGTCCCTCCAGCATGTTCTGTTCATTGTGATGACAAGGTTTAGATCCCTGGAGCGTGTGTCTCTGAGGGATTGGGATTTCTTTAAATGTAGCATGTCCAACAGCTCTGAGTTTGACATGGCCTTGTATAAGCAGAGATCGCCTCTGAGTAGACGACATGCTACAGAGTATAGCTGGAGTTTTTTTAGACGGTCAGCATAGGGCATCTGCTTTAGGCCTGTAATACTTTTAGTGAGGTATTTCTGCGGCCTTTCCAGTTATTGCAGATGTCTTGAGAGGTACATACCAAATGGGGCATTGTATTCTATAATGGGTCTAGTGAGGGATGAGTACAGTGGGACAATGACCTTCTTTTTTCTGAATGAAAAGCCCTTAGTGATGAGGTGTGCCACATAGAAGGATTTTCTGACTGTTGTGGCGATGTGGTTATCGAAGGTGAGACCACTGTCCACCTGTGTTCCTAAGTCTCTTATCACACTTTCGGTGTTTAGTGTATTGCCACCTATGTGATAATTCACGGGTACATGCTTTTTCCCCAAAGGGGATAGCTATACATTTCTTGGCATTGAGTTTGAGCCCATGGCTCTGGCACCAAGCATCTGTTTCTGTAAGGCCCTTTTGTAGAATAAATATCCGCATAATTTGTGGATTCAGTAATGGCTCCCAGTTTGCAGTCATCTGCGAACTTTGTTAGCCAGAGTCCCTTAGTGTTGGCCTGTACTTCAGGGAAGTAGATACCAAACAAGAGTGGTCCCAGGACTGAACCCTGAGGTACTCCACTTGTCACTTGTCTGGAGCTGGATTTGGAGTTGGCTACTTTTACAGTGTGGGTTCTGTCAGTAAGCCAGTTGGCAACCCATCAAGTGACGTAGGGATTAATGCCCAGCTTAGTAAGTTTATGATTCCAGAGTGGGAGATGATGTCAAAGGCCTTGGCAAGGTCCAGATAGGCTGTGTGGACCACCTTACCTTTGACCACAGCTCTAGAGACTGATTTGAAGAAGTCAATCAGGTTCAGGAGACAAGATCAGCCCTTCACGAACCCAAACTGTGTGGGGTCTAGTGTTTTTTTAGGTTGCCAATGTCTTTGTTTATAAGTTCCATGATAATACCTTCCATGGCTTTGCAGATCAGGCTCGTCAGACTGATGGGGCAATAGTTCCCAGGATCCAAGGTGGATCCCCCCTTGTGGAGTGGGATAACTGTAGCTGTGTGCCACTCAGTGGGCATGAAGCCTGAGATGAGGGTATGATTAAACATGACTCTTAAGTGAGGTGCCAGTTCATTTTGTAGTTCATGTAGTACACAGCCTGTGGTGTCGTCTGGTCCCATGAATGCTGTATTCTTAGCTTTGGGAAGTGCGTTTTTTACCTGTGTTGCTGTTATTACTGGAATTTGGCAATCTTTCGGTATTGAGATGGGCCCTTTAGGGGGTGAGAGGCGGGTGAAGTTTACACTGAATCGATCTGCCAGGATATTGGCAATATCCTTGGGATCAGTATATTTAATGCCATTCTGTTGTAGCTCAGAGCAGATCTAAGCAT
This sequence comes from Protopterus annectens, assembly GCF_019279795.1. Classification (NCBI taxonomy): domain Eukaryota; kingdom Metazoa; phylum Chordata; order Ceratodontiformes; family Protopteridae; genus Protopterus; species Protopterus annectens. The sequence goes on from NC_056750.1 coordinate 22,992,291, forward strand.
TGCCATTTAGATTCTTGACATAGCTATAGAATGCCTTGTGGTTGTCTTTGTAATCTTTGGCAATTTTATTTTCGCAACTAGCTTTGGAGGATTTTATGAGGGATCTCAGCTTCTTATAATGCCTTCAATGTTCAATGGGCTCCCATCTATATGGTAATTAGTGGGAACTGAGTTTTTCCCAAAGGGGATGACAACGCATTTTTTAGCATTAAGCTTAAGGCCATGGTTTCGACACCAGTCATTGGTCTCAGTGAGGCCTTTCTGTAGGATGTCTACATCATTTAGGGAGTTAATAATGGCTCCCAGTTTGCAGTCATCTGCGAAGTTGGGCAGCCAGAGTCCCTCCATGTTGGCCTGGACTTCTGAGAAGTAGATGCCAAACAGGAAATGATCCAGGAATGATCCCTGTGGGACTCCACTCATGACTGGTCAGCATTGGAGTCCACTACTTTCACACTGTGGGTTCCATCTGTGAGCCATATTGTACCCCACCTAGTGATATAGGGATTGATGTCTAGTTTGGTGAGTTTATCAATAATTCCTGAATGGGGGATGGTATCAAAGCCCTTGGCCAGATCAAGATAGGATGTATGAACTGCCTTGCCCTCATCCACAGCTCTGGTGACTGACTTAGTGAAGTCAACCAGGTTGAGCAGACATGATCTACCTTTCACAAAACCAAATTGTGGGGGATCTAGAGTTTGGAGATTCCCTATATCCTTGTTAATTAGGTCCATGATGATGCGCTCCATAGCCGTACATATCATACTCGTCAGGCTAATGGGGCAATATTTCCCAGGGTCTATAGTCGCTCCCCCTTTATGGAGAGGGATGACTAGCAGTACACCATTTGGTAGGGTCAAAGCCTGAGGTGAGGCTATGATTGAACAGGGCACACAGATAAGGTGCTAGTTCAGTTTGAAGTTCATATCCAGGGATATTGTTGGGTGCCATGGAAGCTGTATTCTTGACCTTGGACAATGCAGCTTTAACCTGTGCTGCAGTAATGCTGGATGCCTGGCATTCCTCTGGTATTGTGATTGGTCTTTTGGGGGGAGGGGTAAAGTTGGCACTGAATCTGTCGGCCAGTATGCTGGCAATATCTGTTGCCTCAGTACAGAAGGTACCATTATGTAGTAACTCAGAGCAAACCTGTGTATTGCCGTGGAGATTCTTGATATAACTTTGGAAGGCTTTGTGGTTGTTTTTAGTGTCTGCCACAATTCTGCCTTCATAGCTAGGTTTAGAGGTATTGATAAGGGATCTCAACTTTTTGTTGAGGCTAATAAGGCGACTTCACCTTTTTCTGCAATAGTTTCTTCCTTGTGTTGTAGAGATTGGCTTCCTTTTTTTGGAGGAGAGTGTCTTGGTTCTGTTGGGTATGGCTAGTTCCATGCATTTATGTACATGTTCGTACAGTGCATTGGTGTATGATTCGGCAGTCATTCATCTATTTTCCATTGACATCGGTGATGTGAAGTCAGTCACCTCTGTTTTTAGGAGCCCAAACTCAGCTTTGGAGAAGTTTTTGATGGTAGTTACCTTTGCGGGGCGTGTGGGTGAGATGTGACTTTCCGTGGTGATTAATTTTTGGTTGGATCTAACCAGGGAGGAATTGACTATTGGTGTACAGCAACGGTTGCCCATGTTTGTAATAACCAGATCAAGGATGTTGTTTCCTCTAGTGGGGGTAAGAATGAGCTGGTCCAGGGCATTGGAATTGATGAATTCCAGGAAGCATTGGGCCAATGTATTGGTGCATGAGTAGTTTTCCCAGTTGATGGATGATATGGTCTGCCCATAAATTGAACATAAACAGGAAGTACCACACGTCACAATGGCAGATCATTCCATAACAAAATTATTCCCTTTTGCAATGAAAATTTCTATCACATATGATCTGCTTTGCAGTAAATATCTACAGTCTGTTTGTTATAACATTTCAACAACATTTGTTATAGGAGCGCTGCCTGGTTACACTCACTTCCCATTTCCTGGCCATGGTCCTTTGCTTCTGACACTGCCATTTTCTCTGTTATAAGAATTACTCGGGACACCATCAATCCATCACAACCACTTCACTACTTTTTGATAGTCTTGTCTTTGTTTCCAAGCCCAGGAACTAAGACGTTTCTGCTGTTTAGTTGCAAAGTGAGGGAGGACTGGAAGAAAATGCAATAAGCAGCTGTGACTGGGTTCTGGGTGCTGTAACTTTTCCATCAGAAAGTCACCTGGGCTTCCAACACATTGCATTAGTAGGTTTACAGGGTGTTATGGAGGTGTGGAGTTGTTCAAGAGCTGATCTCTGGATTGTTTTTAACAGAAAGGAGTGCAAGCTGCAGACATAATTAATAATGTATTGTAGGGTTTTTGCTTGGTCTGCACATCACATTTCCTTCCATTAAAAGGGCTATAGTTTTATTACTGAAACATGGATTATGCTGCCAACTATTTTGAATTCATTTGGCTGTCCTCATAAGCTGTCTTTGCTGTAGAACATTCAAGTTGTTAGTGTATTGCTATATGTAGGTATAATTCAAATTCTTTATACCTGTAAGTGCTGTATGGTACAGTTCATAACTCTTAATAGAATATATATATATATATATATATATATATATATATATATATATATATATATATATATATATAATGGTGCAGACGAATGAGGGGGTAGCTTGTAGAAGGTAAAATTCAATGTATTTTAAAAACATTTACAAACCAGTGCCAAGACAATTGTTTTATTTGAGAATTTAAGTCTCCCAGTTAGAGAAGACGAGAGCAGACGGCCGAGTACTGTGGAAATAATGGCAGTGGCATAACTGAGCGTGCTCCTCACTGAAGTAGGAGGTAACATCCCTGATACATACAACATGCTTATGTAGATGAGCCCTTTACTATAGTTTTCACAAATGTTCATTAATGCAGCTCCCCAGAAATCCTGATTCTTCACATGGAGGGGGAAGGGCTGGGCACTTTAGCCCTATTTATTATGCCTGTATGCTGGTGTTAGGACTTAGGAGATATGCATGTCCCTTTAGTCCCCATTTCTTTTTGTCATTTTTACATTTCAGACCTCCTGCTTGTATGCATTATTTAAAATGTAGTTCAGTGCTTAAGGATCAGTTGTTTTTCAGTTGTCACATAATAATAATAAAAAAAAATAGTAGTGATGCTACATTTAGTGTTTCAGGGCAGCACTCATTGGCTGCAGGATTCTCAAGACAGAAAGCTGGGAGGACTTCCAAGATCGCTGTACACTGTTCAACATCTTAACTTCAGTTCTCCCAATATAAAAACAGAAATAGAGAAACTGCAGCCAGAGGTATTGTCAACTTGAGTAAAATCCAGTTACTTTTCTAGTAAGTAAACTGCCTGGGTGTCTGCAAAGAAGAAACTAAAGAGATCCTGAAAGAAAATCAACTAGAAAAGGTGAAGAGAAAACCTTGACTGGTGAGAATCCTGCAAGCTGTTCAGCAAAAAGCAGTTCTAGCTCCAGCTTTGTGCAAGACAAGGCTTCCAATAATCTAGGAGATGAAATAAATCAAATGTGCTCAGAGCTGGTTATATGTGTATCAACTCAAATAGCAAAAGGCTGGAGAAAACTGCAGAAATTAGAGGTCAAAATGAAGAGGCTGACTGAGTATGAGACTGCTGAAGCAGAGATGTTTGAAAAATGGTAGAATTAAAGGACAGAGCATTTACGGAAAAATCTGAGATTTTTCTGCTGTACCAGAGAAACTAGAAGGAACAGCTTGTATTAATTTTATGAAAGCACAGATAAGCAACTCGACTGGTATTCCACAGCAAGAACAGTTAATTGAAAGGGAAAACCATGTGCATGTTCCAAATATGGCCATGAGAAAGCAGCCAAGACCTATATTAGTAAAGATGCAAACCTACCAGCAGAAAGAGTTGATCCTGACAAAACTGTGGCAAAAGGGCAAATTATTAAAACTTGGGAGACAGTAGAGTGCTTGTGGAAAATCATTATTCACCACACATCAGGCAGAAGAAAAATACATTTATTCTATTAATCAGAGGATGTGGAGGGACTGGTGTGAGATTCAAGCTACTGTATCCAGTTGTCTTCAGAATATTTTTCCTGGAGGGGTCAAAATCATTGTTGATGCATAATGGGCTGAGGAGGAAATGTAAAAAGTTTATGCAATAAAAGTGAGCCTTCAAGCAGAAGAGGATTGTGTTTCTCATTCTTCTGGTAATAAATTGCACAGAGAGACTTTGCCAATGAAACCTTTTCCACTGTTCCAAAGGAAAATGCTTGAGAGACAGAGAAAAGTATAGGAGTTGACCAGAAGAATCGGGAGCACTATGGCATTTAACTGGTATCTGGAGTTGGGAGATGGAGATTAACAGGAAAAGGACTAGTAAAATGGAAATTAGTGAATAAATGTGACTAGTAACATGGAAATCAGTGAATAAATGTGAGACTGCAACCCATCATTCACATTTGTGAAATACGGCTACATAAGAATATGTGGAGACAATGGACTTTCTTTGACTTTGTTAAACTTGTGAGGAACTGAAAGGCATTTGCCTTATTTCATGTCAGCATTGTATGGAAGGATGCTGAGTGGAAGAGAGGATGAGGGGAAAAAGGTAACTATAAGTAAAACCATTTATTTTCTTAAAAGTATTTCTATGAAACTTTTCAAAATATAAATTACATATTTTTGTAGTAAAGCATTTTTAGTTGTTTTATTTGTGATAAAATAAACAGATGCCTTTTTTCTTCCTCTTTTCTCTTTCATCTTTTTGGTATTAAGAAATGTAGGCATTTCAGTGGCAAAAGGTGAGAGAGAGGGTGTAAAACTACACAGAGCGTAATATATGTAGAGCTGATATGTTTTCTGTTACTTTTGCATAGGCGAATTTCTGGCTTAATCTAGTAACAATTTTTAAGTGGAAACAAGTACATATGAGAACACTGAATATAATGACAAGTTTTCCTTTAGCAGTAAATGTTTCAGTTTGCCTTTCAGGCTACAGCAGAGTAAACATTTTTCTTTTTTCTCTTTTTCAATTGAGACAAGCTGACAGGACAGAACACTAGTTTCTTCAAGGCTAAAAGTTAATGAGTTCTGAAAGTTTATAAGTAGTTTTCACATCTGGGGGGAGGGGGAATAAACATAAAAACAGACACCAGTTATTGTAAGTAGAGGTATAGGCAATAATATGCATCTAAATTTCAGGTTAACTAGGACCTGTGTTAGCAGCTGTCTTTTTGACATAAATGTTTTTAGTAGGTTGGTTAAACTTCATTATTTGAAGATGTACATCATGATGTGTGTTTGTATTAAGTTAATAGATTATGGGGGTGTTCTGGGGATATTTTTGAGGGCTTGTTTTATTGAAACAAAAACATTGTAAAATGTGACATAGGTTTGAGTGTTGATGATGAGAAAAAAATTATATAAAGGATTAACCTGCCAAATATTAATGGGTGCATGTATCACAAAAGCTGGAATTAGACATTTAAAAAAGCTGCCATATATAATAGGTGGGAATAATGACTTTTTTCCAAAATGGCAACACTTTCCATATTGTCTTGGAATGTGAATGGTCTCACAGGTGGTAGACAAAAAGGAAACAATACTTAATTATATTAAAAATGCAGAGTGCAGATGGCAAAGCTACAGAAGACATATTTAGAAAGAACTGAGCGTGTGAATTTGATAAAGAAAGGATTTCAGGATGGATATTCTGCAGAATATCGGGCAAAGGAAAAGAAGAATGCTTGTGTTAATTGGTAGAGGAGCTCCGCTAGTGATAAAAGCTGGAGAAAAGGATGATGATGGAAATGTTGTGCTAGTAATGGGCTACTGGCAAGGAATGAAGATTACAGTGGCATATACTTATATTCCACCTAAAATTACTATTTTGGAGCTTAACATTTTTTTGAGAAATAATCAGCTTTCAGCAGGGAATATTACTTATAAGTGGGAACTGGAATTTGATTTACAACAGTAAAGATGTATCTATGAGGAGCCAAAAAAGGGTAGATTTTTGTAGAAATTTATGAAAATGTTTGTTATGAAAGACATGAATTCAGTAGCAGGAACTCTGAATTTTATTTATTTATTTATTTTTTTTAACATTCATTTACCAGGAAAGTCTGACTTGGAATGAGCCAATTTTCAGCTGAGACCCAGGGAGAAACACTCCAGATGCATGCCTTTGTAATGTGGAAGGAAACCAGAGCACCCAGAGGAAACCCACATGAATGTAGGGAGGACATGCAGACTCTGCACAGAAGGCACCACGGCCGAGAATCAAACCGGAGAACTTCTTGCTGTGAGGCAACAACTCAAACGCACCGTATAATTCCCCAAGGTACAATAACTGGGCTAAACTTGATATAAATTATATTTCACTGGAACATGTCTATTTGAGAACTTTGATACACATCCAATAACTATTTCAGATCATGTGCTAATGATTGCCAAGATAAAAATGCAGGGTAATAAGGTGAAGATGATGCACTTGGTGGTTCTCCACCTACCTGTTAAAAAGATGTTAAAAAATTTAAGGAATAGGTAGTGGAAGTTATCTGGGAGTTATTGGAGAAGATAGAAAGTATTCCAGAAATTATAGCTAGTGAGTGGGATAAAATGAAAGGGGAGTTTAAAAATATGGTAGAAATAAAATAAAAAGAGATGTGGTTAAGAAGTATTTAGAGGGTTGACAAAGGTTAAAGTGTTACAAAATAAGGGGAATCTCATAGAACAAGAGGAGGCACAATTGCAGAGTGATAAAGAGAAAATAAGGGAGTACCTGGATAATATTCATGAGTTTAGAAAGATTACTGCTAAGCAAAATTTTTTTTAATAACTCCAGAGCACAAAAACCATTTGGCACAACAGCTTAGGCAATGGAAAATAGGATTCTTGCCAAACTTAGGGAGCATTTAACTAGAAAAATAACCAGAGATCCTGTAGCGGTATTATAGAGATTTCTGAAATTTTATGATAATTTGTATAAAGTAGAGAAGTCTTGACATTGAGAAAAAGCACAAATGGAAATATTTATGGAAGACTTAAATATGCCAAGGTTAGAAGCAGATGATGCTCAACAACTAATAGTTAAGATAGGAGGAGATGTGATAAAATAGTGATGTATAACCAATCTACAGGAACATTTCCAGGAATAGATGGTATTCTAGTTGAAGTTTGGAATTTGAAGGAAAGAAAGTGATAAATGTCTGGAAGGTTTTGTTTAATAGTATTTTAAAAGGTGGGGGGGGGGGAGGCGACAACATCTTGGAAAAAAATGTGGTGGCTGTAATGCCTAAAGACAGTAAAGACTGTATTGGTCCATTTCAGTTCTAAACCATGATTATAAAGTGTTTGTCTTTAATGGTTAAAAGAATGGTAAAGGTGATTCCAAAATTGATAGATATGGACCATTGTGGTTTTGGGGAGGGGAGGCAACATTTGACAACATTAGTAGAACAATGATGATTCAGAGGGAAGCAGAGTATAAACAAATACCACTGTTAGTGGTGGGTTCTGATGCAGAGAGTGCATTTGGCAGAGAAAGATAAGATTTTAAGTGTAGGGCAATGGAAGCATTTGCTGATATAATAAGGTTAATTATAAGTCTGTATGAGGGATCGGATGCAAAAATCTAAGTGGGAGGGCGCCTGTCTGATATATCTGAATAGAGGAACCAAGCAGGGGTGTTCTCTTTTCCCTTTTTTTTTTGCTTTATATTTAGAACCACTGCTAAAGAAAACAAGGGACTTAGAAATTCAAGGATATAATTGGTATGGTGTTCAATAAAAGTTGGGATTATTTGCAGATGACATTATTTTGTACCTGATGGACCCAAGGAAGAACATCTCAGTACTGTGGAATATTCTGAGACTGTTGCAGGTTAATTTTATATCCTGAAAAAAAAAATGAAGATCAAACTAAGCCTGTAGCTATAAACTATGTAACCACACATGAATTGGTCCAAAAATACCCATATTTATGGGGACATGATAAAATGAAGTATTTAGGAGTATGGCTTAAAAATAATTTTGTTATGGAGTAAGCCGCGGTGGTGCAGCGGTAGCGTTGTTGTCTCACAGTAAGAGGTTTTCCCGTTCGATTCTCGGCTGGAGCACCTTCTGTGTGGAGTCTGCATGTCCTCCCCGTGGTCAAGTGGCATTCGAAAGATATGCATGAATGGGTGTGCCTTCGTTGAAGGTTGGGCGTCGGGCTGGCACCTCAGCACCGTAAAAATCTACTGCCAATCATTAGTGGACCGAAGTTCCGCTGTGGCGACCCCCTAACCGGGAAAAGCCGAAAGAAGCTAAGGATATGTGGGAAGAGACTAAAAAGATAATGCAAAAACTAAGAAACTGGAAGCCTTTGCATATGGATATGGACAGCAAGATACAAGCATTAAAATATTTTTAGTCCCTTTAGTTTTATATACAGGTCAGGCATATTTTTATTAACCAGAGAAATTGTGGACAGTAATTGATAAAGATCTGAAGGATTATATTTGGGAGGGAAGAGGGCACATCAAGCAGGATAAATTGATCCTGCTTATCAGAAAAAGGATGTTTAGGATTATCTGATTTGAAGGGATAATTTAGAGTTACACAGTTAAGGCTGTTAGACATAACACAAACAGAAAGATACAATTCAAAGTGGAAATGGATAATAATTCAAGAAATAATGAATGGGATTTTGGATGCAGATCCTTAAGGAGAAAAACAACATTTTAGAACATTATATTCATAAAGTTGCAGAAAGTATTCTAAAATCCAAGCCAACACAGGAATAACAAAGGAGATTCTGCCGATAGGCATGACTGCAAATAGGAGTACAGAGAATAGACAAAAAGGAGTCTGGAAATTACTGGAGGAAGCTGACAAAGGAACCAATGTTTGGGGAACAATTAATTCGAGTAGGATAGGTAATAGAATGGGAAAAAGCCAAGAAGACATTTGGATTGCAGGCTAGTGATTGCCTTCCCTATCAAGGACTGATTCGGACTATAGACAAATAGAAAGGGATAGGGGATTCCTATATCAAAGACCTGTACTCGTTGAGTTTTTAATTGAATCTAGTACAGAGACTGCTGTTAAAGTGATAATTAGTAGGCCATATAAAATATTGCACTTATCGATAACTTTTAGTAATCAATCAGAAGGGGTCAGAAAATATTGGAAAGAGAGATTACATATGCAATTCACAAAGATACAAGGGGAGGGCACATGTATGACTCTTAAATATGCAACAAAGTCTAAAAGATTTAGGATTTTTGCCGAGAAGTGTATGCATATATACTTTTTTACCCCAAGCAGACTCCAAAGAATTTTTCCTCAGGTAGATGGCAAATGTCAGATGTGTGATGGGGAAGAAAGCGGTAAATGGAAACATATGTTTTGGGAGTTTAATGAACTGGCAGACTTTAAAAATTCCCTAAGGAGTAGTCTGTTAGGAATACTGGGCAAGCAAATGAGTATAGCTACGGTATTTTTTTTTTGAGCTGGGATACAGGATTTGAATTGCCTAGACATAGTAAGGCCTTGTCTAAGTTTAATTCTGGTAGCTGCCAAAATAGCAGTTACTAGAAAATGGAAATCAAAATCTAAACCAACTATACTTGATGTAGTGAATATTGTAACAGAAATAAAAGAACGAGAGGTGTCAGGGTAAATTACATAAAAATGGAAATTGTGGGAACAATACATGCAGATAAATGTTTTGGAGGAGGAGTAAGGTTTAAAAGATGTCAGGAATTGAATAATCTGTGTAATGTTGCATATATAATAGAATGTATAAGAATGTATGGGATGTATAATGTTTGTAAATGTGAACTTATTAAGGTGGTTTGATTATATTTGTATAAATGTAAGCTTGTCAAAGTCACCAATAATGAGGTGTTTAAAAAAGGCAGAGAAAATATTGCCACGATCTAAAGCTGTTTGACCTGGTTCCTATTCAAATTTCACCACTTCAGAGTAGTTTCTGATTCCTCCCTAGCAGAATCATCATAATTTAAGTTGTTGTTGTTTGTCTTTCGGCTTTTCCCGGTCAGCTAATAATTGGCAGTTGGTTTTTATGGTGTCGAGTTGCCAGCCCGACGCCCAACCTTCAACGAAAGCACTCCCATTCAACGCATGTCTTTCGAATGCCCACTCGACCACAGGGAGGACATGCAGACTCCACACAGAAGGCACTCCCAACCCAAGCCATGAATCGAATGGGAAAACCTCTTGCTGTGAGGCGACAACGCTACCGCTGCACCACTGCAGAAGTACAATCATCATCATTTAAGTGAGAAATTAAATTCTTTGAGGATTGAATCTTCAGTTGGCTATTAGGTTAAACTGTGGGCATCTATCTGTCTAGTACTTTCTGTTAGAAGTAAGAACTGTGATTTGTTCACCATTGGCTGTCACTCACTCAGGCTAGTTGGCACCACACAGAAGCAGGTGATATGCGAGTCCCCCGGTTCCTGGACCAGTTTTCTGGATGTGAACTTGGACCCAAGTGTTAGACTCTTTTTAATATCTGTCTCATATTATGCACATAATCATTTCTTGTCTGCACTCTGGACTTGGACGATTTGTTCAGCTTGTGGTGGAAGTTGACTAAACAGATGTATGGTGACACAATATGGTACTTAAGCTGTAGGCTGGTATCTATGAAAGACTGATGTGTGATTGTATGGAAAAAATAGTTTGTAGCAGCTAATTGGAAACACATTCCCATACCCACACAAACTGAAGTAAGTGTTTTTGCATTCAAGTCACACTTCATACTCTCTGCATAGGTACAAGCCTCTTACCCCAAAGGTATATGTATGCAACAGGATTAATTAATTGCAGTAGCGCTCATTATACAAAACCTGTATTTTTATTATATTTAGCCTATATCCTCAAACATTAGAAAAGCATATCTACAACAGTTACTTTTTTGTTGTCTGGAAACACATAAACTTTTGCAACATACCCTAATCACCCAAAACAAAATATATTAAGTATACTTTTTCTTAGGAGGCAATTTAATCATTTTCTGTAACTCATTAATGTATCTAATTTGTTTTAAAATCTCTTCCCAGTATTGTTTCAAAATGGCCGTCCAGAATGGCTTCCCAGTATTCTTTTATGATCCCCTTTGTCTCAAGTCTGACTCCAAAAACTAAAATCCATGTGATGAAAAAGTAGATTTTTCTGGTCTGGTTTAGTTAATCATTCCTTTACTTTTTGAAGTGAAACCTCTTATGGGATGGTGTCAGAGCTTGGAGTTTGACTTCCGTACTCTCTTTCAGCTTTTCAAACACACACACACAATGAAGAGTTAGAGCGAGCAAGTGGGTAAACACACACACACACACACACACACACTGTGTGGGATCGCTCACTCTCAGTCTTCACAGTCAGAGATATACTTACACACACACACTGAGATTGAAAAGTGAGAGCGAGAAATTAATCCCTGGCGCATGCACACATTGAGTGAAAAGTGAGAGTGAGCAAGCAATCCCTGGCAACCACATAGAAGATACTTTTTTAAGAAGTCAGTTGCAAGCAGTGCTTTTCTGTGTTTATACCTGTTGTGCCTGGCAGTAAATTGTCTAGATGGGAAACTGATGTGTAATATTGGAAGTAACTCTTCACTTTAATCTCGGTAGGGATGTGAACTGAACTTCAAGGTCACTTTTTGTTGACACATTATAGGGAAGTGAAGGCATTACCATAGCTTAAGAAATTAAATATTTTAAGTGTCTATTAATAATGACTGAGAGACTATTGAGACAGCCCTTGGATGTGAGGAAGACTCATTCTTCAGAATGGATGGTGTGAATACACTGAATGAGTTGATCACTGCAAGCATTTACATATACTGAGTTGCCGTAGTGTGATATTTTAAATTCTGGGTTACAGAGAAAACAGGAGATAAGGTTTGAGGAAGACAGAATGAGATTGTAAAACAGTAAGTGGATTTTACAAGTACTGCAAACCTTCATTGTCACAATAAGGGTAGCATCACTTTTATGTTTTCTCAGCCAGCAGTAAAAAAGATTTGCAGAAAATGGAGGACTTTTTTTAATCTTCACTACCCTCAGTATTTGACCTTCCCATCAGCACCCTATAATCCTGATTGTTCTCCTCAGGGCCAAATGCTAGCCCATTGATTTTCCAGCTTGAGCAACAACTCTCTAGCTGAGTTGTTCACTGACATGTGGTGTGAACTACACCACACCAGCAGCTGCTATCTGAATCCCTAATGCTCTTCATAGAATCAGTGGTGCAGTGAGACATACTGTCTGCACCCCCACAGGATGGGAAAGCAGACATCAGACACTAACTTCCACACTCTTCCACCTGCTCCTCCAGCACCTGAGCAACTAATCAAATGAGGGTCATCTAGGATGTGGTCAAATTTTTTATCCTTCTATATCATGGAACCAGTTTAATATTTGTGAGGAAAAAAAATGTATGTGCTTGGTCACCACGCATGGTAGTAGTGCAACTTATGTAAGGACGTGCAAAGGAACGTACATTGCACAGTACAATACCATTTGCTTTCCTTTACACTTCCTTACAGAAGTTTCACTTTTACCATGCGTGTGGCGACCACGCACATATTTATTTCTTTATTCAGTTGCAGGCTTTCTGCCTCCAAAATGGTACTTGTTTTCTTAAGTACTTCTTTAATCCATAGTTTATTTTTATCTAGTAGTATCACATCATCAGGATATGATATAAAATTGTCATTTTAATATTCTCTCCATATGACTGCTTGTGTCCCCAAATTCTTTATATGTATAGCTCAGTCATTCTTCATTACAGGAATAAACAACATCCTACTTTTAGAATACCCTTCCCTAACCCCTTTTTAATCCAGATCTTGTCTCACAAATTTATTTATCAAAATGTTAACTTAATTTCCTTCATAAGTTGATCACAACAATTCTATAGTTTTTCCTCCAATTCTGTAACCCTCCAAGAGTTTCCAAAATTGCTTATGATAAGTATTATCATATGCTTAATTACTTCTGCAACCACCAGATTTGCATAATTTTCTTTCTCAAGAATTCCATCTATCATTTCTTTAATTAATACTAATACATTTTGGATTTTTTCCATTTAGCGTCATACATTATTTCTGTCAACACTTTATCACTTGTTCCATGCTGCTATGTATAATTTTCATTAAAATTTTATAATCAACATGATTTAAGTTTATTGGTCTCCAGTTCATCATACTAGTCTGCATTTTCCCCAAAATAATCTGATCAATCGTTAACATATGTCTTTGTTATTCAAGCTCTCATTTTTTTCACTCATTCAGCGCTTTAGCAAACACTTCCATTTGCTTTCCATTTATATCTTTGTATTCTTTATATCCCATTCCACAACTCCTGGTACTGTATTTTATTAACTTTTTAGTACATCATTTAACTCCTTGACAGTTTTGTCTTCTTCCAACCTTTTCAGAGTTTGGGGTTTACAGCTAGACATTTCCCATTGAATGTCTTCCATCACCTCTTTCTTTTCACACATTTTACTAATATAATCCACTATTGCCATCATAATTATATTGTGATCTTTCATCTTTTGACCTTCCCCATCTAAAATTTCTCTTATTAACCTTTCCCTCCTTTTCACAAATTTTGCCAAATAAGGGAATACCTTCTCTTTCTTTCAGGTAATGCCTGTTAATATACAACTGTTTTTTTCATGTATCATCTCTTTTTTCCTCATATCCTTCTGCATTTTAGTGTAACACCCTCTGTAAAACTCTTACCAAGCAGTAATTTTGTATTTATGTTTTATAATACCAGATCAAAAGTGCTCTGTCCCTTACAGATTCTGCATTATTGCTTACAACCTTTTACATCATGACCCATTTTCCCTCACTGCTTACACTTTTCTGTTTTTACATTCATTAATCAAATGGCTCATTACCCCATAAAAATAACTTGTTTTTGACTACCCTGCATATTGCAGTATACCTCTTGCTCCCTCAGTATATATAATGGACATGGTAAATGTGACATCTTATCCTTTTCAGTTTTTAACGTTACCACCTCCTCCCATCAACCATTCCATAAACCCCTATCATCTTTAGTTTTTTTGGACATTGTTCACATGTTGAGGTTTCACAAAAATACTTTAACACACTGTTTTCAAAACATCAGTTTGAAATTCCAGTAAAAAAATGAATATTTTGCCCTGAAAGATGTACACATTCCAAGATTAAATATTTTTTTTTATTTTCATGTTGTTGTCATTTTTTTCCAGTAATACAAATGATGTAAATGTTAAATTACAGCTGGTTTCCCTTCTAAACTGTATTTATTTATTTTTATTTAACATTTGTTGACCAGGAAAGTCTGACTAGGACAGAGCCTATTTTCAGCAGAGGCCATTTAAATGCATGCATGAGTCCTTTTTGTTCATGATCCTTACTGTGTCAGTCTCCTGTTACTCTTTCTTCCTGGAGGCAAAGCCCTTTGTAATGAGATGTGCCATGTAGAAGGATTTTCTGACCACAGTGGCAATGTGTTTATCAAACAATTACTTCTTTCTTCCTGGAGGCAAAGCCCTTTGTAATGAGATGTGCCATGTAGAAGGATTTTCTGACCACAGTGGCAATGTGTTTATCAAAGGATAGGTTGCTGTCCCAGATCTCTTATGACACCTTCGGTGTTCACCTTTGATGTGGTAGTTAATGGGTACCGTGTTCTTTTGAAAGGGAATAACAGTGCATTTTTTTTGGTGTTGAGCTTAAGGCCATGTTTCTGACACCAGTCATTGGTCTCCATGAGGCCTTTCTGTAGAATGTCAACATCATTAGGGGAGCTAATAATGGCTCACAGTTTACAGTCGTCTGCGAACTTGGTCAGCCAGAGTCCCTTGGTTTTGGCCTGAACTTCAGAAAAGTATATGCCAAACAGGAGAGGACCCAGGACCGATCCCTGTGGGACACCACTCGTGACTGGTCGGTAGTGTTATTTGGAGTCCACTTCTTTCACTGTGTGGGTTCTATCTGTAAGCCAGTTTGCAACCCACCGTGTGACATAGGGGTTGATGCCTAATTTAGTGAGTTTATCTGTGATTCCTGAGTGAGGAATTGTATCGAAGGCCTTGGCCAACTCGAGGTAGGCTTTGTGAACTGCCTTGCCTTCGTCCACAGCTCTGGTGACAGACTTGAAGAAGTCCACCAGGTTCAGCAGACAGGATCTACCCTTAACAAATCCAAACTGCATGGGGTCTAGAGTCTGGAGATTCCCTATGTCCTTATATATTAGGTCCATGATGATGCGCTCCGTAGCATTACATACCCAACTCGTCAGGCTATTGGGGCGGTTGTTTCCAGGGTCCATATTTGCAGCCCCCTTTGTGGAGTGGAGTGACTGTAGCAATGCACCATTCAGCATGCCCTCTGTCTGTCTTTGTGGGCCTTCATTGGGTGCTCTTCTTTCATCCCACATTCCATAGAGTTACTGTAGTTGAATTTGGTAATCCTTCATATTGCTTATAGGTGTGAGGCTGTGTGTTACTGACTCTCTTATGCTTGACCTCAAATATAGTATGGCAAGTTGTATTTATTAAGAACTGATGATGATATGTCAAGGCAACTTAGAGCTGAGCAGTGAAGTACAAAATGCCGCTAAAGAAATTAGCCATTTTAAACATATCCTCCGCTACCTTTCCCTAATAGTGTAACTGAGACATTCCTCTTTAATTGATGCATTACAGTTTTAAAATAGTTAAGGAAAGATGTGTTATTATCACAGGTCATGTGTGAGGACTTGGGAGACTGGATTGCCTTACTTAGAATATATATATATATATATGTATATATATATATATATATATATATATATATATATATATATATATATATATATATATATATATATATATATATATATATATATATATATATATATATATATATATATATATATATATATATATATATACTGCACATGCATATGGTCGACCAGGTAAGGCCGAAAGGAGTGTGGCAACATCACAAAAATTTGATTGCAAGTGTTGTGAATCGCCAAATCCTGTCCCTTTTTTGACCCATGTTGGCACTCATTTTAGGGTGTAGAGTGGTCGGAAATGTCGAAGTGTGTGTTTTTATGACAATCTAACTGTTCAGCGTATTGGGATTCATGGAGAAAATTTGGTAAAATGCATAGTCGAGCAATGTGTGCTCAACCATATGAATGTAAACCTGTATATATATATATATATATATATATATATATATATATATATATATATATATATACACATACATATACACACAAACGAACACACACACATCACAAAATTCATCCCCACCCATTGCCTAACTAATAATTCAGTTAAATTATTCAATTAAGCACAAAACCAGCTATTAACTTATTAAAATCACTTCTTATTTAAATATATTGTAAAAAAAAACACTTAATATTAATCGTTTCATTCAATCCTGGTTTTTGTCAGCTTCTAATTTAATTTACCAACTTGTTTCCCTTTGCTCTAAATAAATTTTAAAAGCTCCTTAAATCTTTTAAATCAACCTTTCCTTTCTCAAGAATGGAAAAAAAGGAATTTCTTGTATTTCTTGCAATCAACTGTGTGCTTATAAAGAGAACTAAGATCTTTCTTTTTAATATTATAAACATGTTCTCTAATTCTTTCAAATAAGGCTCTAGTGGTCATTTCGACATAAAAAGCTATGGATCTACTGCACACCCCAATATATACAACCCCTTTAGTCCTACAGTTAAAGGACCCTGGTACCTTTAATGTGTATGGGAACATCTCTACGGACACAAAAGGGCCTTCCAATGTGTACCTACAAAAGTTACATTCCCCACATTTAAACATCCCCATGGCCCTACCTTTAGGCCCATTATCAAAGAGGTACATGGAATTATCATTTTGTAACCACCCTTTTAGGTTAAAATTATTTTTGTAAACAAAATCGTGTTTCAAACCAACTATTTTAAACAATACACTATTTCCCTGCAGAATTTTCCAGTTATTGTAAATAATTCTACATATGTCCATACAATCTGTTGTCATATCTGGACTACAAAGCAACCTTTTACTGTTGGTTGTAACACTATTTTTGTTTATATGCCCTTGAAACCCTCATTTTAGAATGGGGGGATGAAGGGTGTACCGTTTATTGAACATTTCCTCTTTTAAATCAATTAAATATTTCCCTTCATACCCCCTTCTGTAAGTAACTGTATATAATATGTTTAAATTCCTTGTGTAATGCTTCATCATTCAGCTGGCTCTAATTAATTGTCCTTCGGGTATGTTTTTCTTAATAAAATGTGGGTGATTGCTATTATAATGTAGGTACCCATTGCCAAAAGTATTTTTCCTATATGTACTACTTTCAGAAATCTTAAACTGTTCATTCCATTCTAGATGTACATCCAAAAACTTGACATTTTTCCCCACAGTCCCCCAATACAAACCTTAAAAACTCGGACCTAGAATTAATGTACTCAACTAATTCTTTATCTATATTTCTTTTGCCTTCTGTGATGAAGAACAAATCGTCCATGAATCTTTTATAGAAGTATATGTTGTCATTTTCTCTAGCAGCTTCTAAAACCAAAGTCTCCCACCAACCAATAACAGTATTGGCATATGATGGGACTGCCTTGGAAACCGTGGCAACCCCTTTCTTCTGTTTATACCTTTTATTAAATAAAAAATAATTATTTGTCGACATTGTTTCCAATGAATCACAACAGAAGTTAATTTTATGGTCAGGGAGACTAGTATACCTATTCAAAAATTCACTAACATAACTCCCCCCTGATTCATGAGGAATAGATGTAAAAAGTGATGTCACATCATAACATGTTTCTCATTGTTAAACTCAAATCCAAGTGAACCTTCTCTTTCTTTATTAAGAAAATCCCATGAGACCTTTAAAAAAGAATTCATATTGTGCATCAAGGGGTTTAAAAGGGAATCAGTGACCAAGAAATGCCTTCAGTTACACAATTAGGGGAGGACACAGTTGTCTGAAAGGGGGGTTCCTCAAATCCTTGTGAATTACAACTTTACAATAGTTATATAATAATAATAATAGTTATAATATAATATAATAATATAATATAATAATAGTTACAACTTTAGGTTTTTCTACTAAACAGACGTTATACATAACTACAGCCATGTTCTCATTCATCAAATTATCATATAAAAAACATAAGTCCTTTTACAGGCTTTCAAAATTTCACCCTTCCTCACTTCAACATATTCCATTTGATTGCTCAACATATTTTCCATTATATTTGTATAAATTTCTGTATTCATTAACACGAGGTTTACCCCCCTTTATCACTTTTCATAACTCTTAACGTCTTATTATTCCTAAACTTTACTATGGCTTCCCTTTCACAGGACTTAAATTAAAATAACTCCTCTTGTTATGTTTGTGTAAAAGATCACGAATTTCATTTTCACATGTATTCTCAAATGCTTTTAAGGTGTAATTAGGTTTAAGGTTGTAACACGAATGTTTCACAGACTGTCAAGCTTACATCATGTAAAATCGAATCTAAATTCAGTCTGCATACATATTGCTTTAAATCTAAAATGGTTTGTATAACATTGGCTCTCTTACTAGGGAAGAAACTCAATCCCAACTGTAAAACTTTCTCATGAACTGGGCTCAAAACGAAGACAGATACATTTACTATATCAAAAACTGCTGTTCTCCCACCTACTAATTGTCCAAGGAAGAGTCTGAAGTAGTAACAAAACGGCACAGCACGACCATCCATGTAAAACAAGGTTTATTACTTTAGGCTTTCAAGTTGAAACTCTTTTTCAAGAATGAATCAGTACATTAAAACCACAGAATAAATATAGAACACCAGCCAATCACACAACATATCTCATAAACACATTATATAATTATACAATTTGCATAATTAATATAATTGACCATACCTAGTTCACTAAAAAAAACTTCACTAAAAACAATGGTCAACTTAACAAATTTCATTGCTGCCTAAAAAGCTCCACAGGACAACTGTAATACTCTAACATATGCTTGTCTTAATTTCAAGATGGGTTTAATACTATTAGATTTATTAAGCCCTGGATAGACATTAGAGTGCTTACTAAGTGCATTTGTCTCAACCCCCGTTCTTATATCAGATAAGTGGGATGCAATTCTCACCTTGAATTTACAGTTAGCCAAGTAAACTAAAATTTCCCTATTACATGTCCGAAATGCCTTAAAAATAAAATTAACTTGTGTTATAGGATGTATAAATCCGGTTTCCATATTAATGAACTTGCACTGGAAAAACTAACTGTAAATTCAAGGAGAGAATTGCATCCCACTTATCTGATATAAGAAGGGGGGTTGAGACAAATGCACTTAGTAAGAATATTTTACATTGTGGAAATGAACATACATTTAAATTTAGGATTCTGCAGAGAGTTTGCAAAAACAAGGGGGGGGCATTGTGAATGCCACCAAGAGTGCAGAATACAAATGGATAAACTTTTTTAGATCTGATGTCTATCCAGGGCTTAATAAAACTAATAGTATTAAACCCATCTTGAAATTGACAAGCATATGTTAGAGTATTACAGTTGTCCTGTGGAGCTTTTTAGGCAGTAATGAAATTTGTAAAGTTGACCATTGTGTTTAATGAAGATTTTTAGTAAACTAGGCTTAGTCAATTAAATTAATTATGTAAATTGCATAATTATATAATGTGTTTATGAGATATGTTGTGTGATTGGCTTGTATTCTATATTTATTCTGTGGTTTTAATGTACTGATTAATTCTTGAAAAAGAGTTTCAACTCGAAAGCTTGAAGTAATAAACTTTGTTTTACATGGATGGTCATGCTGTGCCTTTTTGTTACTGGATTTAATTTTGTGTTGGTTCACCAGTACATTTAGCTGTTCTACACCTGCTTCCTGGACTTTGAAGAGTCTGCAGTAGTCTGAGCCTTTGATGTTCTTCATGTTTCACTGTTGCAGTCATCACACTTGGGTTATCTGCCTGCAGGTAGCCCTCAGTCGGCCCGAATACCAGAGACTTAGTATTTCTGCATCAGATGCTGTCACTCCAAGACTGACGTCAGGTCGTCAGGGGTATAAAAATAGGCAGCCGATGCCATTACATCTGTCTTTCTTGCTGAGGAGCCCAAAGCAGAAGCAGTTCGCAAGTTTTTGTTTACTAATTGAATCATCCTGAAGTCTTCTAAAGCTAAGTACCCCGTTGGGGATCCTTTTTTCTTGCTCTAACCGATGCTAGAAAAGGTTAATAACTGTCTTGCCTTTGGAAAGCAAATACCACACCGAGATTTTCTTTCTTACAGCGTCACCTGTCTAGGCCCAGACCACGGCGTACATTGCTGTTGCTTTTGTGCCTTGTTCAACGCCCAAACCATTCGTCGTTGGGCCCTTATTGTCGCTAAATACATCCGTTTTCGATCTCCGTATTCCGAAATGGCTTCGGTAAGCCATCCGACTACCGATATTCTGAAAAAAATGGAAGGATAAAGACAGAGACAGACTGCACAGGTTCAAAGCTGCCGACGACCCTTCCGTTAAGCTAGTTGCCAGTTCGCCAGCACTCAGTGAGGTGCTTTTGCAGCCCCTGATGCCTGCTTCAGTGGATTCGCAGGCCTCTACCAAGACCCATTCAGAGTCTGGTATGCCGTGAGACTCTTCTTCGACTATGGAACCGGCGGATGTCTCTACCTTTGATGGGTCCGGAGCCGTTGAGCAGGTGCTGGCTTCTGAAGAAGTTCTTCGTACTACCGATGTTCGACACAAACCAACTACTTCAATTCTGTCTAAAACTACCGAATTTCTAAGGCCAAGAGTATGCGCTATACCTAGAAAACCGATGACCAAAGTGCATGCACCTGCTCCCTTGCCACAAAATAAAATGCTTAGAATGGCAGAAGGCCTTATTATGCTGATTAGGAGAAGTCAGCCTTCTGCTGCTAAGAGAAAAAGGGACCAGTCCCCAGCAGCTTCAACAGACTACTCTGAGGTTTCTGATTATGAAGACATGCCCTTATCTGTTTATGAGGATTCTGATGCAGAGGAATCCATTCCCTCTGACTCTCCCCCAGAGGATTTCTCTTTTGGTGAAACCTTACATACTTTAAGAGAGCATTTCCACTGGGAATGCCAAGACTATCCTCAATCCTAAAAGAGACTCAGAGAATTTCTAGACTTTCCACAACACAGGCCTTTAGCAATGCCACCACTCCTGGAAGTTGTTGATGATGTCTTTATGGAATCCAGTCTTACTTCTGATACTTTACCCCCTGCCCCTAGGAAACCATACAGGTACTACAGAGTACCTGACTCTCACAAATTTCTTTTCAAAAATCCTACTGCTGACCCAGAGATCATTTCCCAGGGGTCTAAATGTATCAAGGCAACTACAGCTAAGAATCCCACCCCTTTGGACAGGATTCCAGAGCTTTCAACAGATGGGGTAAGAAAGTATATATCTCTGCAACTCTTGCCATTTGGGCTTTGAATTGTCTGTTTCACATGCTGAAGTACCAGCAACATATTATGAAACTTGTCAAGCAAAAAATAACTACCTTTACAGACTGTGCAGAAAATAAAGAATTGCAAGAGTTTATGCATTCTGCAAGCCAAGTCAGCAAGCATACATTGCAGTGTGGCTTTGATACCCTAGAAGCATCTTGCAGGGCAGCAATCACTGGTTCTGTACTGAGAAGGCATGCTTGGCTTAAGGAGCAGACCTTGCCAGATCATGTCAAATCCAAGTTACTAGACGCTTTTTTGAACAAGGTACCAAAGCAGAAGAGGTTCTTAAAAAGATGGAAGAAAAAGCTAAATCTATGCAGACAGTCAAAGAATTCTTACAAGTACAGCCTCCTGGATTCAGTAGGTATTGCCCCTCAAAACATTGGTCCTTTCCAGCCCCCTCAAGGCCATCTCAAACTAGACCCAGGGGAAACAGACCCCCCCCCCCACAGACTACAGTCTCAGGGTATGCAGAGATCTAAGCAATGGAGTGCCTCCACCTCTAAAGCAGGGAGTGCTAAACCACCCCCTTACGGAAAGAATTCCCAATGACTTCTCAACTCCACCACCTTTCTCTGCCCAACTGCTTGTGCCCCTAGGAGGAAAACTTGCCCTTCATGCAAAAAACTGAATTCCCATCACCAAAGACCGATGGGTCCTCAACATTGTATCGCAGGGGTACAAATTTTACTTCCAGTCACTGCCAACCCCAAAAGGGTTCCCAGACCTCCCTCTAAACCAGTGGGCAGAGGCTCAAAACCAACTCCAATCCCTGCTCTCTATAAGGACAATTCAACCGGTTCCTTCGGAACAGATAGGTCAAGGATTCTATTCCAGACTTTTACTGGTACCCAGAAAAGAGGGCACTTGGTGCCCAATTTTAGATCTTTCAATTCTCAACACCTTCCTGGTGGAACCAAAATACAAAATGCTCACCCTGCAGCAGCTTCTACCTATGGTAGCCAAAGATGCCTGGTTAGTCACCTTAGACTTAAAAGAAGCCTATCTGCGCATCCCTGTAAGGGAGTCATGCAGAAAATATCTATGCTTCAGGGCAGGATCTATGCATTATCAGTTCTCTGCACTTCCCTTTGGCTTATCCACTGCTCCCAGAGTATTCACAAAATGCCTGGCTCCAGCCATTGCTTACTGCAGACAAAGAAATATTCAAATTTACCAATACTTGAACAACTGCCTGATTCAAGCAGACAGTCAGGAAATGCTGTTGCAGCACCTGACATTTGTAAAGCACCTACTAACCTCCATGGGGTACACCATCAATGAAAAGAAATCAAAACTAGTCCCCAGTCAAAAGATTGTATTCCTGGGAACAAGCTTGGACACAGCATCCCAGATGGCATTCCTCACTCCAGAAAAACAAGCCTATTTTACTCAAATGGCCACCAGAACCCAGCTATCTGCAAAGAAAATCCTGCAGGCCCTAGGGTTCATGGCCTCATGCATCCTACTAATTCCATATGCCAGACTGCATATGAGGAAAGTTCAATGGTACTTAAAAAGTCTTTGGTGCAAACATTCTCAGGACCTGGAAACTGTCATTCCCATAGTAGCCTGTCTAAGGGCGAAGTTTCTTTGGTGGGCAGCAGCATGCAACCATGACAAGGGACTGCCCTTTACCCAACCCCATGCCGCCCAGACCCTAACAACAGATGCATCAGATTATGCCTGGGGGGCACATATGGACGGCAAGTGTATTCAGGGCCACTGGAGCCCAAGTCAAATGCATCTGCACATCAACCAGAAAGAGATGTTAGCTGTGCAGCACGCTCTGACAGCTTTCAGATCCCTACTCTCACAGGACACTTGCTAATAAAACAGACAACACCACAGTCATGTGGTACATCAACAAGCAGGGAGGAACCCAATCTTACCCACTCTGCAGGCTAGCCATGGCCCTGTGGAACATGGCCTTGGACATGCAGGTACATCTGCAAGCTCAAATTCTGCCAGGCAAACAATACTCACCGGCAGACGATTTAAGCAGTAATCTCCTAGACCCACACGAGTGGCAACTAGAGCCACACACCTTCAACCTTCTGATTCAGAAATGGTGGACACTAGAGGTGGGTCTCTTTGCCTCCCCCTGCAATCACCAGCTCAGAAGATTCTGCACCAGGGCACCTCACAACAGGACCTGGAAAGTGGATGCCCTATCCTTCCAGTGGGTAAATCTCTCAATTTATCCCTTTCCCCCTTTGCCCCTCCTCTCAAGAGTATTGCTCAAGATAAGACAGGACAGACCAAGGACAATTCTGATTGCCCCGGACTGGCCACGCCAACACTGGTACCCACTCCTGCAGGGGGGTTAGATCTTGCATCCGCAACTGCAAACCCTAAATCTTGCAGCCTGGCTTATTCCTTGAATTCTCCCCCAGTAACCAGCCTAAGCAAGCAGGTGCTGGACGTCATTCTTGAAGTCAGAAGACCCAGTACAAGGAAATCCTATGCTGATAAGTGGAAAAGGTACTGCTCTTGGATTCAGTCTAAAGGAGAGGATGCAACTCTGCCCTCCCTGCCTCTAATCCTTGATTACCTAGCAGATCTACTCCACAGAGGCCTATCCTTCTCCTCCATTAAGATCCATGCTTCTGCCATTTCAGCTCATTACAACCTCTGAGCCACCTCTCTTCTCTCACCCTCTTATCAAACAATTCCTGAGAGGGGCAGACAACTTAAGGCCACCAAGGAGAGCACTCATTCCTGCTTGGGACCTTAACTTTGTACTGGAAAAGCTCACGCTACCCCCCCCCCTTTGAGCCAGCCGCGTCAGAAGAGTTAAAATTCCTCTTTTGGGAAACAGCCTTGCTTCAGACCATCACTTCAGCTAGAAGAGTGTTTGAGCTACAATCACTTATGGCTGTGGAACCCTTCATTATTTTCCATGCTGACAGGGTCTCCCTCAGGACTAACCCTTCCTTAATGCCTAAAATGGTGTCCAGTGTGGCTCTCAACCAATCTATCCATTTGCCTACCTTCTTCCCTAATCCTCAAAATAAAGGGGAAAGGATCCTGCACTCCTTGGGCATGCACAGACAGCTCAGATTCTACCTTGATAGGACTAAGCCCTTTAGAAAATCTGACCAGTTACTAGTCAGCTTTGCAACAGGGGCAGAGGGCAAGGCCATTTCAAAGCAAACAGTTTCCAAATGGATAGCAAATTGCATCCATTTCTGCTACAAGCACCATGGGAAAAAACATCCCTTCAGGGGGTCAGAACACATTCCACTAGGGCAACTTCTTCCTCTACAACATTCCTCAGGGGAGTCCCTGCCGGGGACATTCTGGAAGCTGCTACCTAGAGTTCTGTACACATCTTCACCAAGCATTACCACCTGCCTATCTTTTCCAAATCCAGGGCAGGTTTTGCAACAGCAGCCCAGCAAGGCATTCTAGCCAGCCTTAACTCTACTTGACTGCCCTCCACCCTTCTTCATCTTTGGGAATCTACCCAAGTGTAATGACTGCAACAGTGAAACACAAAGAACATAGTACAGTTGTGTACACTTACCATAAATGTAGATGTTTGAGTGTATTCACTGTTGCAGTCCTGGTTTCCCTCTCTCCAGCTCCCTGGTTTTCTCTCTCTAAACTTTCTATGCCTTTTACTACCCCCCCCACCCTTTTTCAGGGGTATTGGTATTTACTTTTTACTGGTGGTGTTTTCCCCCACTATAACTTAGCTCCCTATTGGGGGGCTCCTGACATTTGGGGCAAGAAAAACTGATGTAATGGCGTCGGCTGCCTGTTTTTATACCCCTGACGACCTGACGTTAGTCCTGGACTGACAGCATCCAATGCAGAAATACTATGTCTCTGGTATTCGGGCCGACTGAGGGCTACCTGCAGGCAGACAACCCAAGTGTGATGACTGCAACAGTGAATACACTCCAACATCTGCATTTATGATAAGTGTACACAACTGTACTTTCTTGTCATTCTTGTTTTGATAGACTTCTTTTCTCTTTTTAGTAAAAAAAAGTTTTAGGTCTGGCCCCACTGTTAACATTCACAACTGTTTCAGCTGCATATGCTGCTCCTTTTGTTGAATTAAAAGTTTTGTGTGGCAATTCAGTTGCTGTATAAGCTCCACTGGAAGTCCCTAGGGATTTATTTATAACGTCGGCTCAAAAATGACGCTTTGTACCTGGCCACAAATTTGATTGGTGTTTGGATACATCTGTCTTATTGTTGGTTTCCTGGTGCTTCTGTTGTTGCTCAGTATTCTTATTTCTAATTTTATTTTTAGGATCAAAGTTGGAATAAGCTTTTCCTAATTCATAAGCTGCTGCCTCTTCTTTGCAGCTTATTGTGTTTGCGAGCAGTAATATTTTCATAGTGTTCAATTTCTTCGAAATTTGAAATACAATATCGATGTTCTTTAGTAATATCTGGAAAACTGAGCACTGATTAACTGATCTGTTGTCAAAATCTAAATTTAAGGGCACCCATTAACTTGGTGGTGTTGTCAACTAAAAGTTCAAGCAACTTCAGCCCTGCTGTATTAATAAAGTCAAGCAAAACACCAAAAAATGGATCTGAAACCCCGACTCCATTAGGACATTGGAAAAAACGCAGTCCTTTGGGGCACCTTAAAAAATACTTATTCTCAAGATGTAATGCCCAATATGTTTTCATTAGTTTACATGACCGGTCACACAGTTCTTGAAATTCACCAGTTCTAGAGGTAGTGAGGCAGTAGAATTAATATCGGGTGTAAAAAAAAGGATCATATTTATTATCAAGAACAGAACCAACATCAGTATATTGTATTGGTTCATAGATTGCCCCGTAACCTTTATGCGCCCTGCTGTTGCAGTTCAGGCCAGTCATACATTCAGTCAGTGTTTCTCGGTCATTGTTCGAACCAGAAGGAAATTAATTCCCAGCACATTTGCCAGGAACTAGATATTTTAATGTTGTTTGAATGTACTGAGAAGAGCAGGCAATGGGTTTTGGTCACCCATAGTAGACGTAGAATGAATACTGCACTCCATCAAAGGATCTTGGGCTGCCTCAGCCATCAAAAGGAAAAAGAAGCCAAACACAAGAACAACTCCTTCGGATTCCGATACTCAAAACACAACAACAAAAATTGTAAAGATGGCACAATAAAGGCAGACAATGCAGTGCACTTTGTATGCATAAACACAGCCCTCTAGCTATCTTACACATAGTCAGTCCTTTACTCCTCCAGCACAGACTGAGTTTGAACTTGGGTTCAGGAATCTTATTTTTCTCTCTTGGGGTGAGAAAGACATCAGCAGGAGTAAAGCAGGATTCTTTGGGCTCTACTTCACTTCCTGAGCATTAGGTTAGTCCAGCAACATGTGACCTCCTTTTGTTTTTGACACATGATGGGATATGACCAAGCAGGTGAGGAAGTGTTCTATTCTGGAATTTAGCAAAAAGGCAGCAAAGGACCTTACACATCCCCTTCATGTGCTAGTGTCCCTTTTGGCTGGTCCTTCCCTTACTGAGCCATAATCTGCCATGTCTCAAGTGTTTGTTTTGTAGCCTGAACCAGCAGTACAAAATGAATACATGCTTACTCTTTAAGTCTTTGGCATTAAAGGATACCTCCTTTTCCCTCTTAGCCCTATTAAGCAGGAAAACTGGAGAGACCCTGCGGTCCCTGTCCCAGACAGAGAAAAGGATAATTATTCTTATGCTATGAGTCCTCCACCAGATAAGCCTTACTTTGAGGAGGTCCTTAGACTCATGAAGTTCAATATGGACTGTCCCTTAGTTCTGTTCATTCTCCACAGTAGTTGTCTTGATGTATAGATGATGTAACATGGGTTATCCCACCCCTAGCACATGTCCTGAAAGATGCCATTTTTGATGGCACAGAAGCACTCAAACAGTGGCCTTTCAGCTTTGAAAAGTGAGCGTTGTTTTATAAACTGTTGGCTGAATGTAATGCCAAGCTTTTCAAACATCTTATGTCTAACTCCTGTTATGTCTTCAGCTCATCATATTGTTTGGGGATGCCAGCAATTTGCCATGTCTTTCACAGGTATAGAGTCAAATACTGGTCATGTTTGATAAGGTGTTTTCCTTTGCAACTTTAAACTTCAGATCTCTAAAATATCTTTCTTACTTGCCACTTTTCCAGTCCTTTATTTCTGACTAGATGCTGTAAAAGCTGGCATAATATCACAATTGTGGGAGCAAGAGGTCTCTGGAAACATCTCTGACTATAACTTCCTTAGTGGGCTTCCATATTATCCATTTTAACTTTCTGCTGACTCCTTGACAAGGGTAGTTGTGTCAGGTATGCATCTGCTCTAGACAAAATGTCTCACATGCTCATATTCCTCTCATATTCTTAAGATGAGCTCCATCAGGCCATTTTGAATGTCTCTTTCCAGGAAAAAGGGCCTCCTTGGTAAAGTGTTCCTAAAGTCATAGATGAACTTCAAAGGAGGGAAAAGGCCTTGTAGACTGTAGATGGTATATGCAAGGAACATATTTGCTGCTTGCCCTTCATTCATGCTAGGCCAACCCACTAAGAGGAAGAAGAGAATACAGCCAACTCCTTAAGTGGTGTTGCCCCATCTTAGACCCCCTGATAAGTGTGGAGTGCAGTTGTACTGACTGCCAGCCAGAGCTGACCCTTCAGGACTGCTTCTCAGATTTTGCCTGCGCTTACTGAGCAATCTCAAAGGTCAAGTGGGTTCTAGACCTGGTTGTAGAAGATCATAGCTTGGATTCTTCACTGTTGCAAGCTTCATTTACAAATCAGTCCCATCTCCCATAGAGCTCTTGTAGCAGCTTTAGAGTTTATTAATGAAAGAGACCATAGAACTTGCACCTCCTCCTGAAACAGAAAGGGGATTTTATTCTTACATTTTTCTCGGCCAATTCAATCATCCAAAAAAGTTATTTCATGGTTTTGAAATCTCTTCCTCTTTTTTCAGGAAACCCTGTGTCTCCACTTTGCCAGCTACCTCATTTCCCTCCTCTTCGTCCAGACTTTTTGGATCAAGGAACTATTCAGCCAGTCCCTCTGTCCCAGAGGGGCAAGGGATTTTACTTTGATTTTGGTCCCCAGGAAGGAAGATTCTTGGGGACCCAATCTTGACCTCTCCTTTTTCAATGCTTTTCTAAAATTTCCCCTTTCAAAATGTTATGTCTTCATTCTGTGTTTTCTCTGCCATTTTGTCAAACTTACCTGGTGTCTCTAGACCTGAAGGACACCTATCTCCATATTCCTATTCACCCTGTCTTCAGGAAGCATTTACAATTCTCTGTTTCTTCCTCACAATTATCAGTTCTCTACTTTGCTTTTTGGTCTTTTTACAGCACTGAGAGTTTTTATTAAGTGTCTTGCACCAGTCATAGCTTTCTGCAGACTCCATGGTGTTCAGATATTTCCCTATTTGGATGACTTTCTTATTCAAGTGCCCTCTCAGCAGCTCCTTTTGCGGGATCTCAAATTTATCATGATTTTTCCTTACAGTTTGGGCATCGCTCTCAAGAAGTCCATTTTGACCCATTCTTAGTACCAAGTTTTTCTGGGATGTAGGGTTCAGAGCCTCTCAATGATGCCCCCCCCCCAAGGTCATCTCCCTGACAGCATTCTTTCTTCTTCCTTTACAGGTGATGCCTGCAGTAGAGTTTCTATGAGCTCTGGGGTTCATAGCTTCCTCTATTCCAGTGGCTTCTTTTGCCAGACTCCGTATGCGGAAGCTTTAGTGGTATCTCAGGACAGTTTGGCTGCAGCATTGTCACCCTCTGGACTTTCCTATTCCTCTCTTGCTTTGCCTCAAGAAGGTGTTTCTATGATGGATTCACCAGATTTGTCTGAATCCAGATCTACCTTTTCAGATTCCTTTCCCCACTCGAGCTATTTACAAAAGCTTCAGACCTAGGTTGGGGAGGGGGCTTCCAATAACATTAGAGCCCAAGGAGTCTGGTCCACTTAACAGGCAAAAGACCATACTAACATCAAGGAATTGAGAGCTTTTATCCAAGCTCTCCAGACTCTGCATTCCCTTTGGATTCCTGGTCTCCTCAGAATTTTCATAGACAACACAACTACCAAGTGGTACATAGATAGGTGGTGGTGGGACACAAAGTCTAGCCATCTTTGCAGACTAACTCTGATAGCATTTGATTTTGCATCCGAAGTCACTGAACGCTTCCAGTGGTTTATATCTCCTCAGAGCACAAGCTGGTGACAGACAGTATGAGCAGATACAGGTCAGATCCTCATGAGTGCATGCTTCTCATTGCGGTTTTTCTGGACATTGTATATTGGTGGGATACTCCTCAAGTAGTTCTTTTTGCCTCACCTGTGAACAGACATCCTCCCAAGTTTTGTTTCAGAGTACCAAGCCCTCTAGTTTGGAGAGTGGAACCCATGTCTTGGAAAGGGATGATGTTAAGTAGTCTATTTCACCTTCGTTCTTGCTGGTTGGGACACTTTGGATCAGAGCCGATCCTCGGCTCCGTCTCGGCCATCTTCTATAGCTCGAGAGCTGTTTACTGGCTCAAGGCTACCCCTTATCCCATGATGCCTAGCGATAGCTACCCAGATCTCGTTTGCTGCTCAGGCTCATATAAAGTTTCTTTATAGAACTTTTTGTACTAGATATAGTCCTTTTCCTAGGGGTTATTGTTAACTTTTAGTCTTATTTTTGTTGTGTTAACTAGTGTGTATTTGCAGCTTCCTTCCCCTCCTTGTAGAACTCGTTTAATTTAGAGAGTTCTCCCCCTCCCCCCCTCCTTATCCTTTTCTTGTCAGGTTAGCCATTTAGGTTAGAGGCTTTCTGTCTACCTTCTTTATAGGCTAGCCATTTAAGTTAGAGGCTTTCCTATCAAAAAAAAAAAAAAAAAACCTTTAGCTTTAGTCTGTAGTATAGTGTGTTTTTCTGTAGACTGTATTTTGCTTTGTTAGCTATTGTTATATTTCTTGTTACAGGATGTCAAAAGAATCCAAGGTGTCTGGGTTCAAGAAGTGTGACTCATGCTGTCAGGAAAATGTCTCTGACAGATGGGCACACTTCTTGCGTCTATTGTTTAGGCGCTGTGCACCTGCAGGACTCTTGTTCTATCTGCCATGCATTTAGTCCAAGAGTTCTGCAGGAGCGTAAGAATAAGCTTATTCTTAGGGGTCTTTTAAAGCCCCAGGATTCACCGGCCAAGACTTCTCAGCCTGTGAAATCCCCTAAATCTACCAAGCCGTCGGCTCCAAGTTCGGAACCATCTTTGATTCAGACTCTACCTGCTACTTCGGTTCCGGCTGGAACCGATAAGACTATCTCCCCGTCGGCTCCATCAGAAACTTTGAAGCCTTCGCGGAGCCACAAGAGGCTGAGGTCCCCTTCTTTGGAATCGATACTTTTGGCTCCTCGGTCTCCCCTGCTTCAGAGCGAGCGCAGTCACAGATCTTCTCACTCCTCTCGATCCTCTAGTCTGTCAGATCATGATGTGGAGAGAGTGGTCAGTAGGTTGCTAAAGTTGCAGGCACTTGCCAAGATGTTGTCCAGCCCTCCTCAACAGGTGTCGGCTCTGTCCACTTCTATTGATGTTCCTCCTCCGACTCCATTGAGTTCGGAGCCGGAGTTCGTTGGGGTTTGAGTAGTGGAACCGTCGGCTCCGATAACTCTATCTCCTTCGGTTCCGTCGTCAGCTCCGATCCCCTCGATAGTGCCGTCCATCAAGGGATCTGGGCACCGGGGCTCCCTCGTCAGCTCCGAGGGGGCGAGTGACATTGGATCCTTGTCCGACCCCATTCTCCCTCTCGGAGCTTCGGCGCAGGTGAGCTCGGCTCCTACATCGGCCTCGGAGCCGTCTCCCTCGGTGCGGAGATGGATTCCGATTTCCTCGGAATCGGAGCCTTCTCTGCATCATGGCAGGGACGCCTTCAATGTTATGAGTGTGCTAGCCACTGAGTCAGCTCCACTATTGGTCCCACCGGCTCCATCCCCTGTAGTGACAATGCCAACCTCTTCTCCACCTCCAGACCCCAAGCGTGGGGAACTGGTGCACCAGGGCGCCCCATTGGGTGTTTCCTCTTCTTCCAAGGCCTCCCCTGATCATTCAGAGGAGCTCCCTCATAAGAAGAAGTGCAAGAGGAAGCACATTGACTCCCCTGAGTCTGTCACTTCTGATACAGACTTAGATGATTTGGAAGGGTCCCCGAGATCCCCCTCTGAAGATGTTTCCTTTTCGGACATCCTAGAAATGCTTAAGCAGAGGGGGAACTGGAATCCCCTAGCGCCTACCGAGGATGAGTCTGTATTCCTGGATGCGTTCAGTTCCCGACCTTCCACCTCCTGGGTTTCTCCACCTTTCGATCCACTTATGTCAGTGGTGGCTTGAAAGACTTGGTCAGCTCCAGATACAGTGGAACCAACTCTGAGGAGACCTGGCAAGTTCATCACAGCACCCCATGATCAGCAGTTCCTTACCAAAGGTGTTCCTGTTGATGCCATGGTGGTAGCAGCAGCCACCAAAAAAAGAGTTAGCGGAGACCTCTTCATCTGTCCATCCTCCTAACAAGGAGTCTAGGACCATGGACAGATACGGGAAGTGAATGTTTGCTTCAGCAACCTTTTCTATGAGGTCACTGAACTACTTATGCCATTTTACCTGGCTTCAGAGGGATCTCCTTAAAGAGCTCGGAGATACCCTTCAAGATCCATCAGCTGAGGGGGCTCGAGCTAAAGTAGCTTCCCAGCTGGCGACGCTTAATTCTGTAGTCAACTGCTCCATGAAGCTCATTTCCTATGCAGCCGATGGTGCGAGTAGAGCCGCAGGTACGGGTGTGGCCCTTAGGAGGCATGCATGGATGCAGCTGTGTAATTTTGCTGAACCCTTTAGAGCGTCATTCACCAACACCCCCTTTGATGGTTCCTTTCTTTTTGGACCACAGGTGAAAGACACTTTGACTAGGTGTGAGCAAGAAGGCAAGACTCTCTCTGCCGTGGGAGTCCATTTTTCCACTCCTTCTAGACCATACCCCAAGGGTCAGAAGAGTGGTAAAATGTGGTTCCAAAAATCCCAGGGAACCTCACCTGACACACGTAGCGATTTTTCCTCCAGGGGCAGAGGGGGAAACAATAACAACAGATGCCACCCTCATGGCAGAGGGGGTCCGCAGAACTAGGGCAACAGAGAATCTTTCTCTGATAAGCCCTTTCAGCATCCCTGAAGGGTTGCCCGACTGCCCACCTCTTGAGGCAGTCGGGGGAAGACTTTCACTGTACCCAAAAGCCTGGCAAAATTTAACGCAAGACAGATGGGTACTGTCCATTATATCCGGAGGTTACAAAATTCCCCTTCTGTGAACCCCCCTTACCGTCAAGGAAATCCCTCCCAGATGTTCCACCCAATCTGAGGGACCAAGTAGTAACAGAAGTTTCAAAACTGCTAGAAAAAAAGAGTCATACAGGAAGTCCTGGCAGACCAGCACGGATCTGGAACTTAGTCTAGGTTCTTTTTGATACCAAAAAAGACAGGGGACTGGAGACCGATTCTGGATCTCAGCAGACTAAACAGGTCTTTGTTCAAAGAACAAAGTTTCGGATGGTCACGCTACAGTCCATTCTATCCTTTCTGGGTCAGGACAATTGGATGTGCTTGATAGATCTTCAGGATGCCTACTACCATATCAAAATGGACAGGCGCTCCAGGAGATTTCTTCACTTCCGGCTGGGAGCCAGTCATTACCAGTTCAGAGCTGTTCACCAAATGTATGGCGGTGGTCACGGCTCACCTGAGACCTCTAGGATTCCAGGTGTTTCCATATCTAGACTACTGGCTCCTCACTGCTACTACCAGGCATCAACTTCTGCAAGCCAGGGACTACACAATCACAATCTGCTCTCAGCTAGGCATTACAATAAACTTTGAAAAATCTGCCTTGTTGCCCTGTCAATCTGTCACCTATATAGGAGCAGACTTAGACACAAGGAACATGTCCGCAAGGCTACCGCCAGAAAGTGTGTCTACGATTCGCCAGCAAGTACAAATTCTAATGCAGAGCAAAAGAATCTAAGCCAGGTTCGTCCTTCAAACTCTGGGTTCCATGGCAGCAGCAATTCTTCTAATCCCACTGGCCCATTTTCACATGAGGATCCTTCAGTGGCTTCTGTTCACACAGTGGACTTCCCAACAGCTGCCTATGTCTCACATGATCATGATTACAGAAGCATGCAAAAGGCACCTTTCCTGGTGGATGGTCTCCCCACTAGTGACTCAGGGCAGACCCTTCATTCAGCCCCCTCCGGTTGCCACAGTGACCACAGACGCCTCCCTGATAGGGTGGGGGGGAGCATTATCAGGGCAGGACAGTCCAAGGCACTTGGCAGCCTCACGAGTACCATCTACATATAAACGTCCTAGAAATGAGAGCTGTGCTCCTAGCGTTGCAAGCCCTTCAGGACTCTCTTCCTTCTGGGACCATTGCAATTCAAACGGACAACATGTCAGTGGTGTGGTACATCAACAAGCAGGGCGGAACCAGGTCTTACCCCCTATGTCGAGAAGCACTCAGACTCTGGCAGTAGGCAATTTCCTCCCAACGTTTTCTAACTGCGACGCACATCCCTGGGAGGTCCAACGTCATAGCGGACAGGCTCAGCAGGGCTATTCTCATGCCTCACAAGTGGTCTCTGAATCAGGAAGTTGCAGATCTTATCTTCCGCAAATGGGGACAGCCTTGCTGTGATCTTTTTGCCACCCCCTTCAACAGCAAATGCAGCAACTAATTCTCCCTTCTTCCGCTTCCAGGTCACTCACCCAGAGACGCTGTAGTCCACGATTGGCCTCAGGGACTTCTTTATGCCTTTCCTCTGTTTCCAACACCCATACAGAAAGCAATATAGTTGGGCTGCAAAATTATTCTCATTGCCCCCTACTGGCCTCGACAGATATGGTTTCTGTTCCTGCACCATTACCTTCTCGATCAGCCCTGGACTCTGGATCCGATTCCAGACCTACTGATTCATCAGTCAGGTGGGTTGCATCAATCCCTCCAAACACTCCAGCTCACAGTTTGGTTGCTCCACTTCCAACCTTAGCCAGGCTTCCCAACATTTCCCCGGCTGTACGTGAGATTATTGTCTCCTCTCACAAGTCCACAACTAGAAAAACTTATGCTAGTAAATGGAAACGTTTTTCTTGTTGGGCAGAGGCTAGGAACGTAGATCCCTTTTCAGCCCCAGTCCACGAAGTTTTGGAATTCCTAGCACAACTTTTTAATTCCGGGTCCGCTTCTGCTACAATCAGGGTTCAATTGGCGGCCATTTCAAACTTTCATGTTGGGTTGTAAAATTCAAACATTATGTCTCATAAGCTCTGTAAAGCCTTTTTAAGAGGGACTACTCTCCTTAGACCTCCAGTGAGAGATCCCCCTCCTCCTTGGGACCTTAATTTGGTACTAACCTCCTTAATTCTTGCCCCCTTTGAACCAGCAGCGTCCTGCTCCATTAAGTTTCTATCTTGGAAAACACTTTTTCTGGTAGCAATTACTTCAGCCAGACGAGTCTCTGAACTTCAGGCGCTATGTGTTCGTCCTCCATACTTGGTTTTTCGTAAGGACAGGATTGCTCTGAGGACTAATCCTTCGTTTCTTCCTAAAGTCTGCTCAGAAAATAATTTAAACCAATCTATAGACCTTCCTGAGTTTTTTCCCTAACCGCACCAACAAGGCAGAGTACAAATTACACCAATTGGACGTTCATAGACAATTGCGTTTTTACTTGCACAGGACTAAGGAAATAAGGAAGTCGGACCAACTGTTCCTTTCCTATGCTCTAGGCAAACAAGGTCTCCCAGTTTCCAAGGTGTCCTTATCCAGGTGGTTGTCTCACACTATTACTTTCATTTATCAATTAAGAAAAAAAAGAGTTACCTATCAAACCGAAAGGTCAGTCTACTAGGCCCTTGGCCACCTCATGTAGCCTTCCAGTCTAGGTTGCCCATGGATTCTATCTGTGCAGCTGCTATGTGGGAAAATCCCTCATACCTTTATTTCTCATTACAAGCTAGATATGGTCTCCAGGAGCAGAGCTGACTTTGGTTCCACTGTTCTGAAGAGTCTGATGTCCTTCAAGGATGCAACTGCAGTCCTGACATATGGGTTGTCCTGCCTCAGGCAGCCCTTCGGTCGGCTGGATTCCAAAGTCTGGGTCCGGCATCGGCTGATGTCGTACTTTCCCTGACGTCAGAGCGCCTGGGGTATAAAAACATCAGCCGACGCCATCTTCTTCAGTCTTTCTTTCCGCATGGTGCCCGAAGCAGAAGTAGTTCACAAGTGCCGGTCGACCAGCTCCTGTGTTTTCAGCTACTGAAGTCTTCAAAAAAGCTAAGTACCCTGTTGGGGACCTTTTCTTGCCTCAGCCGATGTCAGATAAAAGTGAAAAAGTTAATAATTGTTTAACTTGTGGGAAACAAATACCTCATAAGGATTTCCACTCTTACTGCCTACCTTGCCTAGGCCCAGAACACAACGTCTCAGCCTGTGCAGCTTGTGCCTCTTTCAATAAACGCACTCTTAGGCATCGGTCTGAGTTTGCACAGGATTATTTTGGGGAAGATTTCTGTTATATCATGCCGTCGGAGCTTCCGACAGCACATTTACCTAAAAAACGGAAGGATAAGGACCGACACCAGTGGTCCGCGGTCTCAGCCAACACCACGCTTAGGCCTACCGCGAGTGTCTCGGTCTCTTCTGAGCTGGTTTCGCAACTGCTACAGACTGACGACACCGCTCCACTGGTTAATTCGGTACCGGAGGCCAGCTCGGTGCCGGTTTCTGTGCTCCCCTCTGAGACCGTAGCCCAGGATGTTTCTGACACCATTTCAGTGGATAAGACTACTCCAGCACGTGGGGCTGCCAGGCCTCCAGTGTCTATGTCCATTAAGGCCTACACACGTGCTAAGGCTGCCAAACAGGCTAAGTCTCTCCCTCCAAGATCTGTTTCTCTGGGATCCACTTCTGGTTCTCAAATTTTAAGTTTAGCTGAGGAACTTATTTCTTTGATTAGGGGTTCACAGCCTCATCCAGATAGAGGCTCTCAGCCGCCTGCTGACAAGAGGCCTAGGGTTGAGCAGGTAGACTCCCAGTCCTCCGATGAGGCCTCAGGTGATTCTGCACATTCAGACTACCAGGAGGAGGCCTTCCCGGCCTACGAGGATTCTGATGCGGAGGAATCTATTCCCTCTGCTTCTCCTCCTGTTGAGTTTTCCTTTGGGGAAACGCTTCATTCCATGAGGGAACACTTCAAATGGCAAGGCCAAGAATACTCAGATTCTAGGAAAAAGTTAAGGGAATTTTTAAAGCTACCTCAGCATAGACCCTTAGCTATTCCTCCAGTTTTAAATGTTTTAGATGATGTGTACTTAGAATCTAGTGTTACCCCTGACTCACTCCCCCCTGCTCCTGTCAAGCCAGACAGGTACTACAGGGTCCCAGACACACATCAATTTCTGTACAAGGGCCATACTGCTGACCCTGAAACTATTTCTCAGGGGCCTAAAGGGGTTTCCTCCACTACTGCTAAGAACCCACTCCCTTCGGAAAGAGATTCTAGGGCAGATAGGTGGGGCAAGAAAGTATATACATCTTCCACCCTTTCTATGCAAGCATTAAATTGTCAATTCCATATGATTCAGTATCAGGAATACATGTTGGATGACTTGCAAAAGAAACTGGCTTCCCCTGAACCAATAGATAGAAAGGGGTTACAGGAATTGGTTCATAATACTAAGCAGGTTAGCAGCCATTTCCTTCAGTGTGGATATGATGCATTGGAAGCTTCATGTAGAGCAGCAATGACAGATGCGGTCATACGCAGACATGCTTGGTTAAAGGAACAAACATTGCCAGACCATGTGAAAATTAAGCTTTTGGACGCACCACTAGAGAAACATAAGCTATTTGGTGCTACTGCACAAGAGGTTTTAAAGAAAATAGAGGAAAAGGCAAAATCAGTGCAAACAGTCAAAGATTTCCTCCAGGTACAGCCTCCAAGATTCAGCAGGAATTGGCCTTCTAAACATTGGTCCTTTCCTGACACAGACAAATTTCAAAGAGGCAAAAACAGACGTGGCAGAGGTAGAGGGCAAACTTGAGGCTCCTACAGAGGACGTCAATGGCAGCCTTCGAACCAGAGAGGTGGGGCAGGACCTTCCACTGCTCTGCCAGCACAATCTCAATGACTTGACTTTGACTCCGCCATCCAGGGCTCAATTAGAAGCACCTTTGGGCGGAAAGTTATCTTTATTCTCAAAAAATTGGCACAATATTACAAAGGACAAATGGATACTGGAGATAATAGACAAAGGATACACATTCTATTTTCATACACTACCAACAAGACATGGCAGGCCAAACCTGCCACCAAATCAAAGGGCAGAGGCACTCAAACAAATAACAAACCTACTTCAAATAAGAGCAATAGAGAAGGTTCCTTCTGCAGAACAAGGCCAAGGATTTTATTCAAGACTGTTCCTTGTTCCAAGAAAAGAAAACCAATGGAGACCCATTCTGGACTTGTCTGCACTGAATACTTACCTTATTGTGCCAAAATTCAAAATGCTGACTTTACAGCAACTCCTTCCCATGCTGGGCAAGGGGTCTTGGCTGGTAACTCTGGACCTCAAAGAGGCATACCTGCATGTCCCAATCAGACAAAGTTGCAGAAGATACCTCAGATTTCTTGCAGGCTCAGAGCATTATCAATTCTCAGCATTGCCCTTTGGCTTATCTACTGCCCAGAGTGTTCACGAAATGCCTGGCATCAGTAATTGCACATTGCAGACTTCAGGGGATACAAATATACCCTTATCTGGATGACTGCCTTATACAAGCGGACAGCCAACATGCCTTGTTAAAAAACTTGAACTATGTCATTCACCTACTGCAGGCCTTGGGATACACAGTCAATATTCAGAAATCAAGTCTCGTACCATCCCAACAAATACCTTTCCTGGGTGCCACACTGGACACAAACACCCAGATGGCGTTTCTGACAAAAGAAAAACAAAACAATTACCAGAATACTTCAGAAGATTGGCAACACACACCCAGATGACTGCAAGGAAAATCCTGCAGGCCCTGGGTTTCATGGCATCTTGCATTCTTCTGATTCCACATGCAAGGCTACATATGAGGAAACTACAATGGTACCTAAAATGTCTGTGGTCTCAGCACAGCCACAGCCTGGAAACATTGATCCCACTCATTCCATGCCTTCAAAAGGAATTTCTGCGGTGGGCTCAAGCAAGCCAGAAAAACAAAGGTCTGCCTTTCAGCAAACCTCATACAAGTCAAACCATAACAACAGACGCCTCAGACCATGGATGGGGGGCGCACATGGAGGGCAGATGCATTCAAGGACAATGGACACAAAAAGAAAAGCACCTGCATATCAACCAAAAAGAAATGCTGGCAGTGATACATGCAATCAAGGCCTTTGAAAAGTTCATGCATCAGGGCCATCTACTAATAAAGACAGACAATACCACAGTTATGTGGTGCATAAACAAGCAAGGAGGTACCCATTCCTACCCTCTTTGCAGACTGGCAATGAATCTCTGGGATATTTCCCTACAATTGAAAATAGAACTACAGTCCCGGTTTGTACCAGGGAAGGACAATGTTCTGGCGGACAGCCTAAGCAGAAACATCATGGATCCACACGAATGGATGTTGCATCCAGACATTTTCTTACAAATAGCTCAAGCATGGGGAAGGCCGGATATAGATCTTTTTGCCTCCCACTTCAATCACCATCTGAAAAAGTTTTGCACAAGGACATACCATCCTCAAGCATGGAAGGTGGACGCTCTCTCCTTCCGTTGGAACTCTCTAACACTATATGCCTTCCCACCTCTTCCTTCGATGACCAAGGTGTTACTAAAGATCAAGACAGAGCAACCGAAAGTCATACTGATAGCTCCAGACTGGCCAAGACAACACTGGTACCCACTGCTACGGAGCTTGACACACACCAATCCTTCCTCAATGGCCACTTCTTCTGACACAGCACAATTACAGGACACTACACCCCAGCTTGAAAACATTGAAGCTGACAGCTTGGAAGATTCCATGACTATTACTCAGGATACACTTTCCAAAAGGGTAAAAGATATTATCCTGGAGGCACGCAGACCTTCCACTAGAAAAACATACTCAGCAAAATGGAAGAGATTTCTTATCTGGAACAGCAAAAAGGGTCAAGACCCATCAGTGATGAGCATTCCACAGATCCTGGAATACTTGGCTGAAATGCTGCACAATGGCCTTTCATATTCTTCCATAAAAATACATGCTTCAGCAATATCTGCCAAATATAACACTGATCCGCCTGTATTTTCTCACCCATTGCTAAGACAGTTTCTAAGAGGTATAAAGAACATCAACCCTCCAAGGAAACCACCAGTGCCTGCATGGGACCTCAACTTCATGCTGGAAAAATTAACTCTTCCTCCCTTTGAACCAGCAGCATCTTCAGAGTTGCAATTTCTGTCTTGGAAGACAGCCTTCCTTCTGGCAGTAACCTCAGCAAGAAGAGTCTCTGAGCTACAGGCCCTTATGGCAATACAACCATTTCTCATTTTTCACCAGGACAGAGTTTCTTTGAGAACCAATCCATCATTCATGCCAAAGATGGTATCCAGGGTGTCCCTGAATCAAGCTATTCACCTGCCTACCTTCTTTCCCAATCCTCAAAATAAAGGAGAGAGACTTCTGCACACCTTGGACATACACAGACAGTTGCGCTACTACTTGGACAGAACAAAGTCTTTCAGAAAATCTGACCAGCTTTTTGTAGCTTTCGCTGCTGGATTGCAGGGAAAAGCAATTTCCAAACAGACAATTTCTAAATGGATTGGAAATTGCATTCGATTCTGCTACTCTTTTCATGGAAAAACTGTGCCAGCTGACATCAGGCCACATTCCACCAGAGCTACAGCCACCTCCGCAGCCTTTTTAAGAGGAGTGGCAACAAAGGACATTTTAGAAGCTGCTACATGGAGCTCTGTGCATACATTTTCCAAACATTACAACCTGCCGTTATACTCCAGTTCCAGAGCAGGGTTTGCCTCTGCAGTCCTGCAGGGCATTTTAGCTACACCATCTTTGTCTTAGTGCCTACCACCCCCAGGTTGGCTATGGTATTCAACCCATATGTCAGGACTGCAGTTGTATCCTTGAAGGACATAGTACAGTTTTGTACCTACCATAAATGTAGATGTCCGATAGGTATGCAACTGCAGTCAGGTTTTCTTTCCCACCTACCCCTCTGTGGTTTACCTTTGGGTTTCTACCCCTCATTTTAGCTACCTGGGGTAATCGTTTATGGTGTATTTGTTTTTATGTTGTTGTACTTGTCTGGACTTTTTCTCTATTTTTTCAAAATTTAGCCTTCCTTAGAGGGCACCTGGCATCTGGGGCAAGAAACACTGAAGAAGATGGCATCGGCTGACGTTTTTATACCCAAGGCGCTCTGACATCGGGGAAAGGGCGACATCAGCCGACGCCGGACCCAGACTTTGGAATCCGGCCGACCGAAGGGCTGCCTGAGGCAGGACAACCCATATGTCAGGACTGCAGTTGCATACCTATCTACATTTATGGTAGGTACAAAACTGTACTTTCCAATGAGCCGCCCAGGATTGTAGGTGCTAGGGACGCTGTACGAAGGCGGGATAGACAACTTAACATAAAGAAGTTATGTACCTACCATAACATTCCATGTTAGTTGTCTTCATCTCGCCTTCTGTCTTGCGTCCCACCCTCCGTTCCCCTGTCCTATTGGACCGAGAGGAGTTCTGGTTTCACTTGTTTCCTCTACTGACTTAGAGAGTATGACAGGTATGCTTAACCTGTTTGTTTGGACAGGTTGATTCTCTGGCTATGTCTGGGGTTAGCTATTTCAAATCAGATCTGGGTAGCTATCGCTAGGCATCATGGGATAAGGGGTAGCCTTGAGCCAGTAAACAGCTCTCGAGCTATAGAAGATGGCCGAGTCAGAGCCGAGGATCGGCTCCGATCCAAAGTGTCCCAAACAGAAAGAAAGAAGGCGAGATGAAGACAACTAACATGGAACGTAATGGTAGGTACATAACTTCTTTTTTTATATGCCCCCCCCCTTCCCTATTATGTCAAGCATCTTACACAGGTTCATGTGAGACAGGTCCAAATTTTGTTGGTAACTCCCTTGTGACCTAGACAGCATTGGGTTTCCCCCTTCTTTTCACATGGCCATGGTCAGTCCTCACAACTTACATTGCAGGATGGATTTCCTCACACAGAACAAGGGCTGACTAATTCACCCTTAACTTCTCACCCTACATTTGACTGTTTTGGTGGTAGGGTTTTGATTAATTTTCGACACCAGTTTTCTGAGGATGTGCTTCGAGTTTTGCAGAAGGCCAAAAAAACCCACTAATAGAAAATCTTATGTTGTAAAGTGGAAGATATTTTCTTTTTGGTTACACAAACGTGAAGAAGACCCCCCTTTTAATGGGTATTCCTACTATTGTTTCTTATTTGTGTGAGTTGCTCAGTTCTGGTCTGGCATACTGTTCTGTTAAAGCTCATTTATTAGCCATTCCTGCTTGTCTGCCTTTGGCTACACCACTTTCCTCTAGATTTGAGGGTAAACTGTTTCTGGAAGGCTTCCTTCATATTAAGCTTCCAGGAAAATCAATACCTTTAGGCCTTAATTTTGCTAACTCAGCCACCTTTTGAACCAGCAGCCACTACTAATTTGAAATTCTGTACTTGGAAAACTGTCTTGTTGTTGACTGTGACTTCTGCCAAAAGAGTCTCTAAACTTCTCCTTTTCTGGCTTTCCACAGTGACGGTGTGTCTCTTTGAACTAATCCTTATTTTATGCCTAATGTGGTCAAGGACTTGACTTTAAATCAGACCATTCATCTTCCTTCGTTTTTTCCCTCATCTCAAAATGGGAGTGAGAAGGTTCTACAATCTCTAGATGTGTGTAGGTAGCTCACATATTATTTAGACAAAACCAAGGATATTAGGAAATCTGAGCAACTTTTTGTTTCTTTTCAAGCTGTCTGTAAGCTGAATTCCTAAAGCCATTCCTTTTTTATTACTTTTTTCATAGCAAACAGCTTTCTAAGTTTGTTCGTGCTCATTCTGCTAGGGAGGTTGCCGCTTCTCTAGCTTTTTTTTTTTTAGTTCTAGATGCTAGATCCATTTTGGAAGCTGTTATTGTGTCTTCTGTGCATACTTTTACTAAGCACTACAAGTCAGATGTTGTTTTTAGGGCTTTGGCAGGATTTGCCGTGTCCATCCTCCATGGATATTTGGACAGTTCCTCTGGGGTTTCCCCCTTGCACAGTTTCTAGTAACTTTAGTGCTTTCCCTATTATAAGGACTACTGCATCAGTGAAAAGAAGGGACACAGTTACAGTTGTGTAAGAACTTACTACAACAGTAGACATGCTGCTTCTCACTGTTGCAGTGTTCTGCCCCTCCCTCCTCCCCCCTCCCCCTCTTGTGTTTTTCATGTGCCTCTGACCGGGGGCACTTTGTCTCCTTTTGTTGGATGTTTACCCAATGTCTTTTCCTTTTCCTCATGGAATGTTCTGGTTCTCCTGGTGCAGTTCAGTTCATATGTCACTTATGTACCTTAAATATTGGATTTAAGATATACATCTCATGTACGGGACTTGGAGGGTTCCAATGCATTGGTATGCTGGCCAGACATATGGTTATCCTGTACAGGATATCCCTTTTGTAAGGAACACTGCAGCAGTGAGAGGTAGGACATCTACTGTTCTGGTAAGTTCTTACACAGTTGTACTTTATCCCATTTCAGTGGTTAAGAAATAGCACTTAAATGGGGTCTGGTTGTGTTGCTAGACAAAGCGGCAAGCAGTTTGTTCTTCTTGACTCAGACTGCCTGAAGTACTTGTTGTCCATCAGCCATTATTGTTTTACAAGGTCACCAGAACTGTGAAAGAAGCTGCTTCTCATACCAAGTCACAGGTTGAACTGAGGTCACTGCCACTCGACCATAAACCTTGTTTGCTACTGTCAGTGGGAATCTGTTGCCCTTTTCAGTACCCATTGATGTCTGGTAAAATCTAGACCATTGCACTCACAGTTCTCACAAAGTCCAAACAGTCAAATACTTTTCACTCTCTAAAATCTCACACAATCACAAATTTCTGCACATTGCTGCTGTTTGTATATACTGTTTGGCTGCTTCACTCCACTGACATATCTTTCTCTCGTTGCTGGAACACTATTATGGCATCAGATAACTCTTAGGAACTTACTAGAATCATCCACAGAAGTAAAGCTGGGTAGTTTTAATGATTTAAAAGTGCAAATGAAGCTTTATCTGCTGCCATAACTGATTTGCATAGTCATGTACCATTCCCAGACTGCTCTTTCACTGAGCTGAGGCACAGTATCAGTAAGGTGCCCCTATCACTCGGTCTGTTGCTCAAAAACATCTCTTGACTCCTTCCCAGATCTGAAAATGCTGTACCAAAGATGACATAGTACTACTGCCCCTGTAGTACCAAAACTGCTCCTGAACACACTTTAAATAGTAAAGGTACACTTTCATTTATGATAAACGACAAAGCAGCTAAGGAGGGCAGCCAGACTCATGAAGCACTGCTCGGTTTGTGCAATGAGTATTAAGTGCTTGAAAATGGTGACAAGTACTTTTAAATGTGTCTACGTAAGGGTGTATATGGCTAGGCATGTTGTGGTGCGTGGGGTCACTTGCTTACTATTACTCTTGTGTTCCTGAGATCAGTCCCCACCAAGTGACCCAGC
Organism: Protopterus annectens; assembly: GCF_019279795.1. NCBI lineage: Eukaryota > Metazoa > Chordata > Ceratodontiformes > Protopteridae > Protopterus > Protopterus annectens. Next base: position 23,036,649 of record NC_056750.1, read on the forward strand.
TATGGGTTCCTGAGATCAGTCCCCACCAAGTGACCCAGCTATGGGTTCCTGAGATCAGTCCCCACCAAGTGACCCAGCTATGGGTTCCTGAGATCAGTCCCCACCAAGTGACCCAGGTATGGGTTCTCATACATAACTGAAGACTGTGTGTATTGTAAAGAGATGTACACTTTTGACTGGGAGTGGTCCATGCCAAACAGAATAACTTGGCCGGTGAAATGCTGTGGACTACAGCATGTTAAGGAATTCACATGTTGGTTAGAATTCTAATTGCCTGTGGAGGGAGGATTGTGGAGATATTGTTGTAGCTTGCATGTAGCAGTTGGTACCCACAGTCTAGTACCTCTTATGAAATGATGACCTTAACTTTGTTATGTGGTTTCATGATTAGTGTCCAGATTAGTCTTGGTAGTCAATAACATTCTGTCTGTTATCTGTCATAATAGCTTTGAGCTTAGATGTAATGCAGGAAAGACTGACTTCCCTATCAAGCCTCCTTCACAGAGAAGCTATGTAATTGGGAATGCTGAGGAAGGTGGAGTTGAAATTGTTTACAGCATTATCTATTGGTATTTTGACTGATACCAACCAATCTGTAGCATTCAGCTTGAGATTGAAAACATAATGTGTCAAAACATCTCATCAGCAATAACTTCATCTTCAGTTTTTTATCAAAATGCTTGAACCAAAGCATAGTACAGAATAAAAGCAAATTATCAGCCTAACCAGTAAGATAAAATAAGACAGTTTAGAATAGCAAAATAACATAGTGATAACAAACAGTAAGACATATATTCAGAACCATTTCTAGGTCATCTGGCATCCTATTCTAATGTCACCCCCCTCAGTTTCAAGTTGAGAACCAAAAAAGAGTTATCTTTTAGTTCACCAAAAGAAAAAAGAAAAAGTTCTTCTATGCTCTGAAGCTGTCGAAAGCTGCTTGCCACAAATGTAGCAAGCAGCTTCAGTTAGGTCACCATGCAAAGAACACTTCAGTGTTTCAGCCATGACAGCCAACACAGTATCAACTTTCATTTATGAAGCCACAAGGATTCATAAAGCAGTGCCGATAATGTACTCCCTCACTACCAGTATCTGCTGATTGTGCCCCTTTAATAGCTTGTGCCTGGGGTAGCCACCCTTTCAACCACCCTTGTTACAGCTATGCATATATATATAAATATAAGCAAATAAAACAAAGACTCTAAAATACAAACAGTGGTTAATTTGAGGTCAGATAAAGAACACTTAAATCCACCTATCATTAGCTGCTGTCTCAGAGACAACATCCCTGGTATACAAAAACCCAAATTCCTGAGATCTTAAGGCATGCCACTGGAATTGTTAGCAGCCTTTGGGAGGCCTCTTGCAGGAAATGGTCCAGATAATGCCAGGTTAAGTTATCCTGCAAGTAGGGGGAACTTAAGCTGTGTAGGGTTAAATATGCCAGTACAACAAGTAAACATTATAAGTTGCCTTGTAGATAGCCAGTATAGTCTCTGCACAGCTGTCATAATATGTGTTACCTAGATGCCACAAGAAGTAGCCAGGCTGCAGAGTTGTACAGTAATTAGTGTCAATCAATTTCTGTGTCTGGAAGTCCCAGAGAGAATAGAGTAAAAGACAGGCTAATGTACAGCAGTAAGTAAAATGAACACAAATAAGTGCAAAATAATCCACACTTTAAAATTATATGTTACACATTTATTATATTAAAGTAAATATAAAAGTCTGTCCCAATGGCACAGCAGGATAAAGCCATTACTGCAGCAGTGCAGGTACTAGAGAGATCAGATGTGAACAAGAAGCCGATGCTAGCTCGTTCATCCTGGGGGATGGGGGCTGCCTATGTTTACTGCGCTTGGTAGTATTAAGACCCTAGCAAATTTTGGGATGCATGCAGTATAGTTTGGTCGTGAGGTTGGGCATGTGTGAAAGATGACAAACACCACCTGGAGTTAGTGGCTGTGGAACTCACAGGGCTGCCGTAGGGTAGGAGGGGGTTAATGTAAACTCCGTGCCAACAGTATGATGTTGCACCAGTGCCCTCATTCTCCTCACTGTTAACAGATGGGGATCAGGTCCAAGGTGAGCCTATGGGGGGCTGAGCCAGGTCTAGTAGAGCCAGTGAACAAGGAAGGGAATTGGTGGGAACTGATGGTCTGCTAAGGTGAGGGGGGAGAAAAAATAAATATAAAAAGGTGAGTGCTTTCACAAAATATTGTACTTCATGAGTTAGAGGATATTACAGTAGTCCAACTAAGAAGTGATAAGGGCATGTAGTATGACAATGAGAAATGAAGATGGGCTTCATAGTCTGACAAGGATGGTATTCCTAAAATGGAAATAAGATTTAACAACAGCTGAAATCTGATCCTTTATCAAATGCTTGCTATCAGTACATATGCTGAATCACATACCTTTGATAGAAAGTGCAGTTTGCCCTCACAGTAGATGATGAGTGAGAAACAAGTATTAAAGAATCCCTAAGAGTAACATATATGACCGACCCCTAAGAGTAATGTGTATGACCATTGTCACTGCTTAACTGGTATTGAGCTTGAGCCTGCATTCCAAGTCGTTAGTTAAGTGGTTATGAGCTGAAAAAATTCCTGATGGAACAACAGGTGAAACTGTTTACTATCAGTGTAGCACTGGTATTTCAATCCTTTTGATCAGATAATACCTTCTAAAGGTAGCATTTATACAGTGGACAGTAGAGGACCAATGCTGTTGAACACCACAATCTGCAGGATAGCTATTTGAGTAATTAATCCCAGAAACCACTCCCTGAGTTTGTCAAGAAAGGAGGCAAGCTAGTGCAGGACCACACTAGTCAGAGAAGTTAGCTAGCAAGGTCCACTGGATGCCTGCCTAAGAGTACCTGTAGCAGTGATACACGTATGCACATCATTAATCAGTAATAAGCAATTTTTGGGATTTGACACTGAACATTGAGATTGTGCTATCTTGGGGAATATTTCTTTTCCCTGAAGTAAAACAGTCTCAGAGTAGGAATGGGGGGGGGGTGCAGCCTCCTATGTTGGATGATACTCTTACAAAAAGTTTTTGAGTATTAATTTTACTGTACTTTGGAGATGGGTAGTTCCAAAAGGTTTTCAGCACAGTTACGTGACTTGATCACAAAACTATCTTTCACAAGGAAGTCATTCTTCACCATATCAAATGCTGTTGAAAGATCAACAAACAACTATTAAAGGGCAGTGAGGACAACTTGGTTTAAGCTTAATAAAACTTTTAATTACCGTTTTCGTGAAAACTTCATCAGAAAATACAAAAATGCTGCAGTACTTCAATGGAAAAAATGTTGTGTAACGCTGAAGAATATTGAGACGTTTCTGTAACTGATAGACATAGAAGTTATGTTTAATACTTGGTTGGTGGGAGGGGGAAATTTTAAGTATGATTCCTGAATATCAACATGTACTGTTTTATAGATGGTTTGTGCATGATCTGTTTGTTATAGTTAAAAAAAAGAATGTATCCATTCAGATTTTTTCAGTAGTCTCAGTCAGAACACTTTCTTTCTTAAGTTCACTGCTGTAGATAAGGGACACACTATTCCATTTTTAGACTTTAAGTTGAAATGGAATACAGATAATGATAGTTTGAAAGTCAAATTTATAGAAAAGACACTTTTTCTAACAGCTATCTGCGCTTTCATAGTAACCACCCCAGGTTTATCAAAAGAGACTTAACCAGCGACAAATTCATTAGAGCCTCTCAAACGACAAGTGAGGATGGGCTCTTTCATCAAGAAGTGGAGAACATAACTTTCCTTTTTCTTGTTAAAGGTTATCCCAAGGAAGGGTTGGAGAACGTTGCAGCTGAAGTAACTCTGAAAAGACCAGCATAATTTGGTCCCATTGTTCTTACAGGATTTAGAAACAATAAAAGTAAGAACAAGGATATAATTAGTAAAAGCCAAGTAATTGACATCAGCAGTGGCCCTGGAGACACTCGAAGTTTAGTACAGAGTGAAGAGGCAGGCAAAAGTACAGAAGGTGAAGGGGGCCATTTAATCAACAAAATAATCCCACATTATTGTCTGCATTTGTCAGTGGACACTTTCCAGATTAAACAGATCATCCAATATAATTGGAAAATTATTTCTGGAACTCAGGATTTCAGAAAAATATTTTGTGAAGCACCAGATGTCCTTCAAGGATGCATCTGCAGTCCTAACATATGGGTTGTCCTGCCTCAGGCAGCCCTTCGGTCGGCCGGATTCCAAAGTCTGGGTCTGGCCTCGGCTGATGTCGCACTTCACCTGACGTCATAGCTGCTGTGAATTGGGTATAAAGGCATCAGCCGACGCCATTTTCCTCAGTCTTTCTTGCCGCGCGGTGCCCGAAGCAGAAGCTGTTCGCAAGTGCCGGTCGGTCAGATCCAGAGATTTCTACTACCGAAGACTTCTAAAAAGCTAAGTACCCCGTTGGGGACTCTTTCTTGCCTCAGCCGATGTCAGAAAAAGTAAATAATTGTTTAACTTGTGGGAAACAAATACCTCATAAGGATTTCCACTCTTACTGCCTTCCTTGCTTAGGCCCAGACCACAACATCTCAGCTTGTCTAGCCTGTGCTTCCTTCAACCGACAGACACTTAGACGTCGGTCGGAGTTTGCAGAGGAGTTTTTTGGTCCCGCTTTTGCTTACAAAATGCCGTCGGAGACTCCGACTTCACAATTAGCTAAAAAGCGTAAGGAAAAGGACCGACACTCGCGGCCCGCGGTTTCGGCCGAAACCACGGTTAAGCCAACCGCGAGTGTCTCGGTTTCGGCTGAAACCGAGTCCTCGGTTCTTCCTTCGGCCGAAAGCATGCCTCCGATAGCCGAGGCCTCACACAGCATGGCTGAATCTGCTACTGAAATAACCCCTGCTGTAGCAGCCACCCAGGATTTATCAGATACTATTCCTTTAGACATATCTACCCCTGCACGTGGAGCTGCTAGGCCCCCTGCATCTATGTCTATCAAGGCTTTTTCTAGGGCTAAAGCAGCTAAATCTTCTAAGGCCTTGCCTGCTAAAACCCCTCACACAGGCCTACCTCTAGTTCCCAAATGCTCAGCCTGGCTGAGGATCTCATTTCTTTGATCAGGGGATCCCAACCTCACCCAGACAGGGCCTCTCAACCCCCTCCAGAGAAGAGGCCTAGAGCAGAGCCCCCGGATCCTATTTCTACAGACTATTCCTCGGATGATTCAGAAAACTCAGATCCTCCAGAAGGCCCATATTCTCCTTATGAGGATTCTGATGCAGAAGACTCCATTCCTTCTGCCTCTCCTCCTGAGGAATTTTCTTTTGGGGAAACCTTACATGCTATGAGAGAGCATTTTCAATGGCAGGGCCAGGATTTTTCAGATTCAAGGAAAAGGCTAAGGACCTTTTTACATTTACCACAGCATAGGCCTTTAGCCATTCCTCCAGTACTTACAGTTGTTGATGATGCATATAATGATGCTTGTACTGCCCCTGACTCTCTTCCCCCGGCCCCTGCCAAGCCTGACAGATATTACAGGGTCCCGGACACACACTTTCCACTTGTATAAGGCTCCTATTGCAGATCCTGAAACCATTTCACAGGGCCCCAAATCTGTAGCAGCTGCCTCTGCCAAAAACCCCCTCCCCTCTGAAAGAGAATCTAGAGCATTAGAGAGATGGGGTAAAAAAGTTTATACTTCTGCTTCTCTTTCGGCTAGGGCCTTAAACTGTCAATTCCACATGATTCAGTATCAGGAATTTTTGTTAGACCAGCTAAATAAAAAACTGTCCTCTCCTGAACCTATAGACCGTAAGTCCCTTCAGGATTTGGTACATAACACTCAGCAGGTCAGTAATTATTCCTTAAAATGCGGCTATGATGCACTGGAGGCTTCTTTTAGATCAGCCATGACTGGAACAGTGATTAGAAGGCATGCATGGTTAAAAGAGCAATCCTTACCATACCATGTAAAGTCAAAGCTTCTAGATGCTCCCATGGAGAAACAAAGTTTGTTTGGCTCCCCTGCACAGCAAGTGCTAAAGAAGGTGGAAGAAAAAGCAAAATCGGTCCAAACAGTCAAGGATTTCTTACAGGTTCAGCTTCCGAGGTTTAGTAGAAATTGGCCTTCGAAGAATTGGTCCTTTCCAGACACCTCCAGAGCACAGAGAGGCAGAAATAGGCGCCCAAGAGGCAGAGGTCAATCCAGAGGTGCCTACAGGGGACGTCAGTGGCAGCCTAACAACCAGAGAAGTACTGTCACAGATCCAGCTACGACCACTTCCACGGGACAGGCACAATGACTTGGCTCTGATACTGCCTACCAGGGAACAACTGGAAGCACCCTTAGGCGGAAAGCTAGCCTTATTTTCCGTAAACTGGCATTACATTACAGGAGACAAATGGATTTTACAGACAATAGACAAAGGCTACAGGTTTCACTTCCACACACTACCAAAAAAGAGAGGAAAGCCAAACCTACCACCAAACCAAAAAACAAACGCTCTAGAACAAATCAACCATCTACTAAGGATGAGAGCTATAGAAAAGGTACCTCCTATGGAACAAGGGCAAGGATTTTACATCAGACTTTTCCTGGTACCAAGAAAAGAAATCCAATGGAGGCCTATTCTCGACCTATCCGCTCTGAACACATATCTCATTGTTCCAAAATTCAAAATGCTGACCCTACAGCAACTTCTTCCCATGCTGGGCAAGGAGTCTTGGCTGGTGACTCTAGATCTCAAGGAGGCATACCTGCACATCCCTATACGACCAGATTGCAGAAGATACCTCAGATTTCTTGCAGGATCAGAGCATTATCAATTCTCAGCATTGCCCTTTGGCTTATCTACTGCGCCCAGAGTATTCTAGAAATGCCTGGCATCAGTAATTGCTCATTGCAGGCTTCAGGGAATTCAGATTTATCCATACCTGGACGACTGCCTAATACAAGCGGACAACAAGACCAAATTAACAAAAGATTTGGAAAAGGTTATACAACTACTGCAAGCCCTGGGATACACAGTCAACATGAAAAAGTCAAGGCTGGTACCATCCCAAAGGATAACATTCTTGGGTGCAGAACTGGACACATCAAATCAGATGACATTTCTCACAGCAGAAAAGCAAAAGCAACTACCACTCTATTTCATGGCATTAACAACACAGAACCAGCTTACAGCAAGGAAAGTCCTGCAAGCCCTGGGTTACATGGCATCCTGCATAATATTGATTCCACATGCCAGGCTGCATATCAGAAAGTTGCAATGGCACCTAAGGAATGTATGGTCTCAACATAAGCACAGCCTAGAAGCCCAGATTCCAATAACACCATGCCTGAAACAAGAATTCCTGTGGTGGGCTCAGGCCTGTCAGTTGAACAGAGGACTGCCTTTCCACAAACCTCACCCAAGCCAGACTATCACCACGGATGCCTCAGACCTAGGCTGGGGGGCACACATGGTGGGCAAGTGTATACAAGGCCTATGGACACAAGACCAGCTGAACCTACACATAAATCAAAAATAGATGCTGGCAGTGAAACAGGCACTTCAGACATTCAGACCTTTTCTTCAACAGGGTCATTTGCTGATAAGGACGGACAACACCACAGTCATGTGGTATATCAACAAACAGGGAGGCACTCATACCCTCTATGCCGGATGGCAATGGACCTGTGGAATGTGGCCCTGAACCTCAACATTCAACTCCAGGCCAAATTTGTGCCAGGAAAAGAAAATATACTAGCAGACACCTTAAGCAGAACTACCACGGATGCCCACGAATGGATGCTGCATCTGGACATCTTCAAAACCATTACAAAGAAATGGGGACTACCAGAAATAGACCTGTTCGCATCCCCACACAACCACCAATTGAGGAAATTCTGCACAAGGACATACCACCCACTTGCTTGGAAGGTGGACTCCTATCCTTCAGTTGGGAAAACCTGACAGCATATGCATTCCCACCTCTTCCTTTGATGCACAAAGTGCTACTGAAGATCAAAGAAGATCACCCAAGGATCATCCTGATAGCTCCAGACTGGCCGAGGCAGCATTGGTACCCACTACTGAGGAGCATGTCTCGGACACACGCATGGCCTCTACCTCTAGTTCCTTTACTGCTAACACAGAACAACTACAAGATCCTACATCCAAACTTGAAAACACTACAGCTAGCTGCTTGGAATATTACATAAAGCAAAATAACCCAGATTTATCTCAGAGGGTTAAAGACATTATCCTGGAGGCTCGCAGACCCTCCACAAGGAAGACTTATTCAGCCAAATGGAAAAGATACCTCATTTGGAGTGCAGCAAAAGGAGAAAATGTATCATTAGCAAACATAGCTAACATCCTGGAATACTTAGCAGAACTTTTCCACAATGGCCTGTCTTACTCCTCCATTAAGATTCATGCATCAGCAATTTCAGCAGAATACAACATGGATCCTCCAGTCTTCTCTCATCCTCTACTCAGGCAGTTTCTGAGAGGAATTAAAATGTAAAGCCTCCAAGGAAGCCACCTTTGCCTACATGGGACCTTAACTTTGTGTTGGAAAAGTTAACACTTCCCCTTCGAACCAGCAGCAACAGCAGAATTACAATTCTTATCTTGGAAAACTGCTTTCCTGCTTGCAATCACTTCAGCAAGAAGAGTTTCTGAATTACAGGCATTAATGGCAGTACAGCCCTTCCTTATCTTCCATCAGGATAGAGTGTCCTTGAGAACTAACCCTACTTTTATGCCAAAAGTGGTCTCCAGGGTATCATTGAACCAAGCAATCCATCTACCAACATTCTTCCCCAACCCACAGAACAGGGGGGAAAGACTACTACATACCTTGGATGTGCACAGGCAATTGCGCTACTATCTGGACAGAACCAAGACCAACAGAAAAACTGACCAGCTTCTGGTAGCATATGCAACAGGAATGGAAGGAAGAGCAATTTCAAAACAGACAATCTCAAAATGGATAGGAAATTGCATTAGATTTTGTTACTCTTTTCATGGAAAGACATCTCCAGAAAACATCAGACCTCACTCCACAAGGGCTACAGCCACTACTACAGCTTTCCTACGAGGAGTGGCTACCAAAGACATTTTAGAAGCTGCTACTTGGAGCTCTGTGCATACATTTGCCAAGCATTATAATCTACCTTTATACTCCAGATCCCGAGCAGGTTTTGCAACTGCTGTTTTGCAAGGGATCTTAGCTACACCATAATCATCTTAGTGCCTCCTTCCCCAGGTTGGCTATGGTATTCTACCCATATGTTAGGACTGCAGATGCATCCTTGAAGGACATAGTACAGTTTTGTACCTACCATAAATGTAGATGTCCGAGAGGTATGCATCTGCAGTCAGGATTACCCACCCTCCTTCCCTCTGTGGTACTCCTAGGGTATTTGCCCATCTTGTAGCTAGCTGGGGGAATCTATTATGGTGTATTTGTTTGTATATATGTATATACATGTTTATATTGTTTGCTCTCTACTGTTTGGAATCATTTGCATTTATCCAAATTTAGCCTTCCTAGAGGGCACCTGGCATCTGGGGCAAGAAACACTGAGGAAAATGGCGCCGGCTGATGCCTTTATACCCAATTCACAGCAGCTATGACGTCGGGTGAAGTGCGACATCAGCCGAGGCCAGACCCAGACTTTGGAATCCGGCCGACCGAAGGGCTGCCTGAGGCAGGACAACCCATATGTTAGGACTGCAGATGCATACCTCTCGGACATCTACATTTATGGTAGGTACAAAACTGTACTTTTTGTGCACTAGAAAGACATGTGCATTAAGTACATGCTAGAACATAATACCACTGAAAAAGAACCTCCCACTACCTGAAAAACGTTGGGTATTTATAAATGTAATGGATGTAATGTCTGTAGGTTCATTAATGAAGGACGTTACATTTCCTTGAGTCATACTACACGTACTTTAAATACCTGGTAGATATCGCTGTGGCACAGCAGGGGGTAGTGTACATCAGGATATCTTCAGGTTTTACATAGGAATGACAAGAAGAAGCCTAAGACAGAGTAAATGAACACAATTATGCAATCAAAACAAAAGACAGTAATGATGTTTTATGCAGACATTCCATCTTGTGTGAGAATTATAAAAAGTTCACTTTTGCCATCCTTGAACAAGTGTTAGAAGACAGATGAGGTGGGAATTTAAAAAATCTAATAGAAAAAAAGAGAGGTAGAATGGCAAGTGAAGTTAAGGGCAGATTTTCCCCTGGCTTGCATGAAACTACCGATATAAACTGTTTATTAAAGGAGTGGAAGCTAGGGGGATGCTAAAAGGTTAATTATGCAATGGCCTTTTATGATTTGATTTGTGATTGGTAACACAGTTAACAAACAAATTGATTTTAGTTTTCATTGGTTAGAACTTGATATAAAATGCAGTGATTTTATTACCATATTTTATTTCGAAGTTTTCACAAAAACAGTAATTAAAAGGTTTATTACGCTCAAACCAAGTTGTCCTCGCTGCGCTTTAATAGTTTGTTGTTGGTCTCAGTATTCTACTATTACCATAAGTGTTGGCCAGTTTTCACTGTAACAACATAGATTGCTCATCTTACAGAGATCATTAGAAGTTCTGTTGGCTCAGTACTGCGTCTGGTTCACAAAGCAGACGAGAAGGGATAACCGCTATTCCTCTCTCATCATTTCCAGTTTTATTAGTACTATTTTCTCAAGAACTTTGCTTACAGATGGAATGTCTGAAATGGGACAGCAGTTGCCTGAATTGCCAGGAACCTAGCCCTACCCTTCTGAGGACTGAAGCAATGGCAGCCTTTTTTAGCTGGGATGGAAGTACTCTGCCTTCAAGTGAAGCCTAGATGATCTGGTAAACAGCTGTGTCCAGTGCCTCTAAGCAAGTCTGAACATGGCTTATGGGGGTATTGATCCAGAATCCACATAGTAGTGTGCATGTTGTAAAGAACAAAGACAAAATTAATCATTATCAAGACAAGAAAGCTGACACCAACCAAAGGGCACCTTAAGCCCCTAGTGGATACTTAGTCATGAGTAGTGATCTGTGCAATGTCTGATCTAATTAGGACAAGCTTGTCCACAAAACACCAAGTGGCTAATTCACATTCTTCTGCTGATAAAGCCTTCAGCATGGTATCGTCAGTTTAATGCTGCAGAGATCTCATGGAAAAAGTACTTGGACTTCCACCAACAAATCTCAGTAGACTTAGAAATGATTTATCCATTGCAAACTTGTCCTCACAAGGCCCACAGCTGTAACATTTGTGCTTTAGTCTTTTGCTAGTTCTTTACAGTATGCAGAGCTCAAATTCATTCCATGGCCACCATGGGAAGAAGTGAGCTCAGGAACAGAGTGCCAACTGCAAAGCAAGGAGTCAGGAGCTTTGTTATAGGCCTCAACCAGCTCATCAGAGCTAGTAACACTACAATCCCAAAGTTGATCAGCATGAAATTTAGGCTTGGTACACTTGGAGGCAGTGGTGTGTTCTGACCCTTAGTGGGTTGGTTAACTGTTTTAAGGACTTCTCATTTACTAGGTAGAGGAACCTTTGTGCATACCCAGCTTTAGGGTTCAGGTATGCCATTTAATTGAAGGAGAATTGAATTCACCCAATATAAAGGTATGTCTTATAAGGGTGATTCACTAAGAACATTTATGAATCTATTGTGGTCTACTGAGGGCAGGAATTGTGTTCTATAGCAGGCTGTAAATTGATAGTTGTTAAGGGTAAGTTGGAGTTCAGTAAGCACAGTATGAAGTTTATAGACAATTTGCCTAAAGGTGATATCTATGACAAATGTGGAGACTAATGGAGCAGAGACCAATGAGCAGGCCTCAAAAACTGGATATGCAGCTAGAAAAAGTAAAGATCTGAAATATTTTAATTGCTGCTGGTTTCTAAAAAAAACAGCATGACTGTTGAACAGGTGACATTTTGTCTGGCTTGGCTGTGCTGCGCATTAGAAGAGTGGAATGTAATCTGCAAGAAGTCTGTTGAATATGTTCCAGTGACAGTGCTAGAGATGAGACAGCTCTGACCTGGTAATATGCACTGCATTGACACATGAGGTAGCTAGAATTCATTAATTTCCGTTTTGCTTTTCTAAGCTACAACAGATAAGTTTTATTAAAAAGCAGTTATGATTTGAATAGAGCCCAGCCAAAAAGGTACCCTGGCTTTCGCCTCCCAAGAAAATTATTTTCCTGTGCCACTGTCAAGCAGAGCCACAGAAGTGATCCCCAGGGTGAATTTCCTATTTCCCATCCAGTCATCAAGATTTTTCTTGAAGAGTGCTAATGAGGAGCTTTGTTTGATATAGATAGGTAGTTTGTTCCAGAGTATGGGAAGTCTCTGGGACAGGAATCTATCCCTCCAGCATGTTCTGTTTATTGTGGTGACAAGGTTTAGGTCCCTAGAGCTTGTAGCTCGGAGGGATTGGGATTTCTTTAAGTGGAGCATGTCCAACAGCTCTGGGTTTGACATAGCTCTGTATGTTAGGCAGAGATCGCCTCTGAGTAGGCGATATGCAATGGAGTAAAGCTGGAGTTTTTTTGAGACAGTCTGCGTAGGTCATCTGTTTGAGGCCAGTAATACTCTTTGTGAGATATTTCTGTGGCCTTTCCAGTTGTTGTAGATGTCTTGTGAGGTACATACTAAAAGAGGCGTTGTACTCTATAATGGGTCTAATGAGTGATGAGTAGAGGGGAACAGTGACCTCTTTTTTACTGGATGAGAAACCTTTTATGATGAGGTGTGCCACATAGAAGGATTTACTGACTACTGTGGTGATGTGATTATCAAAGGAGAGACTACTGTCCACCTGTGTCCCAAGGTCTCATACTTTCACTGTTAAGTAGACTACTGCCTATGTGGTAGTTCATGGGTACAGAGTTTTTACCAAAAGGGATAACAATGCACTTTTTGGAATTGAGCTTGAGGCCACGGCGTTGACATCAGGCATCTGTCTCAGAGAGGCTCTTTTGTAGGATGTCCACATCGTTAGGAGCTTTGATTATGGCTCCTAGTTTGCAGTCATCTGCATTAGGTGGACTAGCTGAAAAATTGGCAAAGGATGCTGAGACGTGTATGTATGGAAGCTGGTGAAGCTAATTTATGCCAAGTGGCTTGTATGTACAAATGCAAACTGACCTTTCTCCCACCTGTTATAACCACTATCTTTTTAAATTTTTGTTTGTGCATAACAGTTATTAGGAACAAGATAATAGTTAATTAATGCACCATACAGAGTAATGATGCTGGCTAAAAGTTTAAGTAGTAAAGGGTGTATCGTCATTAGTCAGAGTTAGATGGAAAGTACCCACATGAAGCAGTAAGTTGATGAAATGAATCCAAAAGATTAATATTAGTTATGGATATGGGACCATTTATAAACCTTGGCAAGCTGAATGTTTATTTCACTGAATTTTTAGACTTGAGTAAAAATAGTTTGAGTTGCTGTGGAACTGGATGTGTGTTTGCAGTTTGAACTTGCTTAGTTGTTTGTAGATCTTTATTTGCTTGTGTAGGCAGGTTAGGAAGTGGGACAAGGGTATAATTTTACAGTTCAGACGTATCTAATTTGGGTAATGCAGATTTACTCTGCATTTGATGTGTTAAACATGGGGGAGGGGATTGTTGGGGAAAACTAAGGACGGTACCAAAAGCTGACTTGAAGTAGTTCAACACATAATAGGTGCAAAATTGTCTGGTCAAGGTTCCTACCTACAGTGTCCATTAAAAAAAGGGTTTTTCAGTAGGCTTAAGAGTCTAATATTGGAACATAATTTTACAGATGAGTTTTTGGGGAGGGATGATTGAGCTGTGTCTGTTTTTTTTTTAATGTGTGTTTCGGGGTTTTTATACTGTAAGTTAATGACATGGGCTTGTGTATATTGAAATTTGGAACTGGATGTTCAGGAAGGTGATGAGAAGAATGGTGTTTTAGTATCTCAAGACTGGATGCCCGGGAAGGTGATGAGAAGAATGGTGATTCAGTATCTCAAGACTGGATGTCCGGGAAGGGGATGAGAAGAATGGTGTTTCAGTATCTATCTCAAGACTGGATGTCCGGGAAGGGGATGAGAAGAATGGTGTTTCAGTATCTCAAGACTGGATGTCCAGGAAGGTGATGAGAAGAATGGTGTTTCAGTATCTCAAGACTGGATGTCCGGGAAGGTGATGAGAAGAATGTTGTTTCAGTATCTCAAGACTGGATGTCCGGGAAGGTGATGAGAAGAATGGTGTTTCAGTATCTCAAGACTGGATGTCCAGGAAGGGGATGAGAAGAATGGTGTTTCAGTATCTCAAGACTGGATGTCCGGGAAGGTGATGAGAAGAATGGTATTTCAGTATCTCAAGACTGGATGTCCGGGAAGGTGATGAGAAGAATGGTGTTTCAGTATCTCAAGACTGGATGTCTGGGAAGGTGATGAGAAGAATGGTGGTTCAGTATCTCAAGACTGAATGTCCGGGAAGGGGATGAGAAGAATGGTGTTTCAGTATCTCAAGACTGGATGTCCGGGAAGGTGATGAGAAGAATGGTGTTTCAGTATCTCAAGACTGGATGTCCAGGAAGGGGATGAGAAGAATGGTGTTTCAGTATCTCAAGACTGGATGTCCAGGAAGGGGATGAGAAGAATGGTGGTTCAGTATCTCAAGACTGGATGTCCGGGAAGGTGATGAGAAGAATGGTGTTTCAGTATCTCAAGGCCACCATTTACAGATATTGCATTTAAAAAATAACTATACAAATTTAAGCATGTTAAACTATTTAAAGGTGCATTGGGTAGAGGAGTTGCTTCTGTTCTTCAAGGAGCCAGAAAGAGAGGTACTGTTTCAGTGGGAGGGAGGGAGGCAGTGACCCTTTACCTTGGAGAATACTTTGTTGGACCACACAGTAGGTTTGTAGATATTAAAGGATGGTATTTGAGTATGGAGTTTACTTTATTTAGTGTGTACCTTCCTCCTGTTTTTACTTAGATGAAATGTAACAATGTTATGGCACCTTTGTAAACTTTGCAAGAAGGAATTCTTATTTACATAGGACATTTGAATGCAACCATGGACAAAAGATGCATGAGAGAGGCCTTGAAGGAACAGGTTTCCAAAGCAAAGGGAGATATGTGAATTTATTTTGTTTACCTCCGTTAAGTGAATAACTCTTGCCAGTTAGAATAATAGCAACACAGGAGGATTAATGTAAGTGACTAATATTCCATATCAGCTCTTGTATTATCTGTTATTAAGTAACTAACCAGATAACTAAATAACAGTTATGTTCTGAACAGTGACTGGCTTTGTGAAAATGCTCTGCTGCATAGTTATTGGTGATGTAAACACAGTCCTATGGTTTGTCAAAGCTCCACTGCATAGAAGACAACTTTTTATTTTTTTCTGGCTGTGTGAAGTCCTAAACTTTCATTGTATTAGTTAACAGAAGGAGTGAAGGTGGGCCAAGCACTTTTAGTAGCCAAAAATAATTTTATTGAAAGCTGGATAAATCATATCTGTCAGACAGTGCATTCTTAGTGAACTGAACCAAGTTCTACGCTTGCCTGTTGCTTTTTTGGCTGTTGTCAGCATGGTGTTTGATGATCACTGTTTAAGTTAAGTACATTTTCTCTAATGCTTTTGTCCGCTTTGATGTACTGTGTTTTGTGTAATTTGAAACAATTTTGTATGATACAGGGTGATGCAGTGAGCATTTTCTGTAGCCGTCACCGATTCATGTGGTTTTCCATTGAAGGAGGAGTGGGATGTGTTGGGAATTTGTTCTGAAATGACATGCAAGTTTTCAGGTGTCTCAGTACATGTAGCAGTCTGTATTTTTCATCACTTTAGAATTAGTCTGGTAAGTTAGTCTTGTGGTATGAGTTGTGATGTGTGTGTGTGTGTGTGTGTGTGTGTGTGTGTGTGTGTGTGTGTGTGTGTGTGTGTGTGTGCATATATACCTCACTATTAAGCTTATAAACCTGTGAGGTCAAGACCATCAATCGAAGGTGTGTGCCCTAGAGATTTAAAAAAAAAAAAAAAAAAGCTAGCCTGGAGCAGTATGCAGGGTTTGGCAAGTAATGCAAGTTCTGGCTAGTTCCAGGGCATGCTCAGAGGAAAATAATGCTGGAGGGAGCTTCTGCAATGAACTGTTGATTAGGATTATTTTTCTTGTAGTCATAAATTGCTATGTGAAGTATTGCACTTCATGGTGATGATGGTTTTGTGATATGATTAGATAAGCTGTCCATTTTTAATAGTTCAATAGTTATGCAGTCTTATGCAGCGGTCGGTCTAGGCTGATTTATTCTCCTCAAGAAAGGGCTCCCTTGCATGACACACCCTTCTACAAACCAGCTGTACTTAGCTGACCAATTTATGAGCTGGCAGCCAGCCAGAGAGTGGGAGCTCTGACACATCTCAGCAGTACTGCTGTCAAAAAATTGACATTTTCATTCATGGCTACTCTAAGCAATACGAGGCAGAACTTTTAGCTTTGGTTCTTGCATTTTCTCCAAATTTCGTTGCAGTTTGCTTTCTAACTAGTTTATCAGTGCTGTATTTGACATGTTTTCTTTGTGTTACTTTTTTATTTGCT
Source organism: Protopterus annectens (assembly GCF_019279795.1). NCBI lineage: Eukaryota > Metazoa > Chordata > Ceratodontiformes > Protopteridae > Protopterus > Protopterus annectens. The sequence goes on from NC_056750.1 coordinate 23,053,262, forward strand.
TTACATTGTTGTTGAAAAATGTATTTAAAGTTGATTGCTTTCACTGAGTCTGTCATCTGTTCACTCATAAAGCAGATAGGAAAATTAATTATACTAACAAAGCGCCCAGTGACAAGTTAACAGCTGTACCTTTACAGCTGCCAGGTTATGCCATATTAATTTATAGGCTATTAATGTTGAGTATCTTACAATTTATTACACAGTATTGTCTTACATTGTAGTAAATTATATGATGCCCCGTTCTTTAGGCTCTTATACCTTCTACATAAAAATTACAGATGACGATTTTAAAATATATCTGAAAAATCATCTCATTTAAATTAAGGTTATTACTCAGTCTGAACAGCTCTGTATCTCCATTGCTTATACTTTCCAAACTCCAGGTTATTTTCCATAGATATAAATCTTGCATCTTGAACTGTATAATAATGAATGAAATCTGCTATCAAGTATCAAACTCCATACAATGGAAGACATTTAAAACTGCAAATCACTGCCATTTCACACCCTGTTTCCTCCTCCTGCAGAAAAAAGAACTTCTAAGATTTTACAATGAAAACAGTTCTGTTTAGGTTTTTTCATAGATTTTGTAAATTTATTTGACGGTGCAGCTGTCAAGCTGTTTAACCAGAAGACCCCAATTTAGGAAGCCTGTAACTTCTTTACACCACTTGCTTGTAACAACTATGGCCCTGGTTCATAGCTAAAAAGAATCTCAGGACCAGCCTAAATATCTACTTCATAAATGCAAAATAAAAAATATAAAATTACTACATTAGAATTATTACATGTGAACTTTTCTGTTGTATTATAGTTGCTTAAAATTTATTTAATTATTTATTTATTTATTTGTTTACCGGGAAAATCCAACTGGGCCAGAAATTGCCCATTTTCAGCAGAAGTCCAAGTAGAAAAGCTCCACAATCACATTTCAGATATTAAGTACAGATATTTATAATCACAAAGTATCATGTTACGTTACAGAACAACACATACAAATATTTTAAATCACAAAGTATCATGTTACACTACAAAACATGATGAGCAAAACAGAAACGTGTTTCATAGTAGAGTGCAATGAAAAAATAACACGAGTTGGAGAATATGTGAGGAAAATAACATATTTAAAGATTTCTCGGAGATTACATGATTAAAGACAGTGAGCTGAAATTAAGTGGTGTCTTGGTATGAAAGAGGTGTTCACCTTATGGCTATAGAAGGAAGAAGGATGGACAGAAGGAGGTTAGAAGAGTGTAGGGTAGGGTGTCTTCAGGTACCTTAGGTGAGTAGGGAGGAAAGAGGTAGAGGAAAGGTGTGCAGAGATTAATTAAATAAGGTAAGGTTGTGGGGAAACCAAAGGAGTGGAGTAGGAGGCTGAAGAGGATTGTGAGTGTGATCTAGGTTGAAAGGGGTGAGTGAAGTGTAGTGAGTAAGTTCAGCCTCGATTGGCACTGGAGCAGGTCCAAGATTTTGTGAGGTATTCTTTTAGGGAGCATTTTAAGGTAGGTAGGTTAGAAATAGTTCAGGTGGTAAAGGTAAGGGGTTCCAATTTTTGCTACTGAGTATGAGTATAGGCTTTGTCCAGTGGATTTATTTATAGTGAGAAGTTGTTTGCCTAAGAGTTCTTTTTGGAAAATACTTGTTGATTAAATGGGTAAGAGCTTGGCAGGCTAATGGTTTGTGTATGATTTTATGTACTGTTATAAGCTGATTATAGGAGAGGTGTAGGGGAAGTTCCAGCCAGCTAAGGGTATGCAGACCTTTACAGTGATGGGTAAAGGAGGATGAATTAGTAGCAAACTTGGCAATTTTGTTATAACAGCATTCAAGTTTTTTTTTTTTTTTATGGATGATTGTAAATTGGTTGGAATTGTTGCTCCATAGGGTAGCGAGGGCAGAAGGTAGATTTTGGCTAGAGTAATTTTTGTGTGTGTGCTCAGAAAGTGATTGTTTCTGTATAACATGCCTAGTTTTTGATGGGTTTTCTTGATATTGCTTTGGATGTGAAGTTCAGATTTAAGATGATCATCTGTTATGACTCCTAATAGTTTGGTATGGTGGACTAACTCAATATCAGTGCCATTTGCCAAGATCTTGAAAGATGCTTTGTTAGGGGTGTGAGATCTTGGGGTAAAGAGGAGGAGTTTGGTTTTGGGGGGTTGAGTAGGAGTTGTGCCGTTATAAGTCAGGTTTCAGTAGAGATGGCAGCTTGATGAGTGATTTCTTGGAGGTGAGTTAAAGTGTTTAAGACCAGATGATGTTAGAGTCATCTGCATATTGAATCAAGGTGCCTTCACAGGAAGATGAATGTAGCTTATTGATAAAATCGTTGAAACACAGAGGGCCAAGGATGGATCCTTGTGAGACTCCTGTGGAAGTTGGAAGGTATGTGGAGATGGATCCTTGCCATTTTATAGCTTGTTGCTGTTGGCAAGGTAGTTATTAGAGTTGAGAGCTTTATTGACAGTGTCTGCAAATGATAGTAATGCAGTAGAGCTGTTGTGGTCTGGCTGAAATCCATGTTGCTCATTGGTAATTAGTTTATTTTGTAAGAGATAGTGAAGAAATTGTTGATGAATACATCTTTCGAGGATTTTAGAGAGAGGCGATGGGATGGCCATGAGACGGAAATGTGTAATGTCAGAGGAATTGCCCCCTTTATGTATGAGGGTAATGTGTGCCATTTTCCACAAGTTAGGGACACAGCATTCTGTTATTGATCTGTTAATGCTGATTAGATATGCTGTTGCATCTGCAGCTAGATTTAAGTATTCTTGGGGAAGATTGTCAGCTGAGGAGGAACAATGTTTTAGTTTATGTAAAAACTTTTTTTATGAGAGTTATAGAAACTGGTTGAAAGGTGTAAAGTGGCTGGAGTTGTCTGCATGTGTATGGGCAAGGTCGCAGATAATTGAGCTTTGTGAAGGAAAGGAGGTAGGGTCTAAAGTAGGGGAAGTTGGCTGTGTGGAAGGGGGTATGTCAGGGGTGTACTTCAGAAGACTGAAAAACCAAGACTGAATCCCAAATGACGTGAGGTATGCTAATATAAAAAAGAGGTTATTAGTAGCAGTGTATGGATATTTCTGAAGTAGAGACATTCACAAGGAACCAGACCATAAACCCTTGCAAAAAATATTCAGAAATTATTTGTACAAAGCATCTCTGAGAATTCAAAAGGTGTTATTTCTTTATTTATTTATTCAGTAGCATTTGTTTACTGTAATTGTCTGTTTGGGCATAAGTTGGCCCTTTCAGCAGAGGCCTGGGAAGAAAAATTCCAAGTATAACACATGTACAAAAGCGGATAAGAAAAATTATGGCGACTTTAAGCAATATAGCGAGATGAAGGCAAATAGAATACAGAATGAAAAATAAAGAGTGTTTTACTAAAGACTACAGTACACATTAATATATATAACGTTTGTGTGGGCCTTGAATAAAATCTGATACGTGAGTACACCAATGGTTCAAAACAAAGAAAATGGAAAGAGAGAAACGGGGAGATTCATTTGCAAGGGCATGCGTTTAAAAAGTGAGGTTTGCAGCAATAACGTGTTAGTGGAAGAGATAACTATACAGCATTGTGCATCAGTAAAAACGTAAAAAGACAAGTTTGAGACGCAACAGCAGGGAAATGGGTAGTTGTGCCAGAAAGTGCTTGGGTTATGTATTGAATGGGTAGAGGCTGAAATAGATGATTAGTAGATAAACTGAATGACAGGAAGGTCAGGGAGGGTTGAGTAAGAAAATGTAGGATTATTATTGTGAAGAGAGGCTGTATGTTGTCAGTGTGTAGTTGGAGCTGGGTAGAGGAATATGTAGAAGGAATGTGATATGAAAGGTGAAGCACAAAGAGAGGAGGAAGAGAGAAAAATCCATGTAGTGAGCCCAGCAATATTGAAGGGAATAGCAGTGTGTAATAAAAATAATGTAGAGGGGGGGTTGAAGGGAAGAGTAGGAAGTGGTAAGGAAACAGGAGAGGAAATAAGTGATTTGGAGGAAAAGGATAATATAGAGACATGGGCTGTAGATATAATATGACAGTACAGTGCTCTTAGATAAGGTGAGGATAGCATAACTTAGAATACATCGTGTGGATAGATAGGAATTTTTATCTAGCCAGGAGCTGAACAGGAGCACAACTACATGTTATTTAGGTGGTGTTTTAATTGAGACTTGAACTATTTCACCTGCGTTATTTGTTTAAGGACAAAGAGATGGCATTCCAGATTCATAAGATGTAGGGGTAATAGAGTCATCTGCAGAGTTGTTTGATTTGGTTATTAGGATTAGTTTCTCATCTACTGAGGGAAGAGGCCTTTGCAAGTAATGTTGAAAAATGTGAGAGGTGGTGGTTTAGAGGAAGGTTATGGGGTGTTGGTGGTTTAGAGGAAGCTTGTGGGGTGGTGGTGGTTTAGAGAGAGGTTGTGGGCTGGTAATGGTTTAGAGGAAGGTTGTGGGGTGATGGTGGTTTAGAGGAAGGTTGTGTGGTGATGGTGGTTTAGAGGAAGCTTGTGGGGTGGTGGTGGTGGTTTAGAGGAAGGTTGTGGGAGTTGTGGTGGTTTAGAGAAAGTTCTGGGGTGGTGGTGGCTGAGTGGGTGGTAGATGAGAGATTCAGGACAGAAGTTGCAGAGTTGTTGAAGTTTGTATTGAATTGTGAGGCCAAGTTGCTTGAGGGACAGCAGAGGAGCTGGGTTGGATGACTTAGCCAGGATTTAGTAGTTGGTTGGCTGAAGACCCGAACAGTTTGGGTTCCTTTGATTTAAAGTTTGGATATTGGTATAATATGATTTATCAAATGTAATCCTTTGCTTGGTGCTGTTGCCTCAAAGTAGAAAATAATCAGCTTATAGCTGGTGTTCAGTAATTTGCATGGAGGCACAAAATGCAACAGGTTTTGTTTTAGTGACTGAATGCTGGCACCAAGAAGCTAGGGGTAGTAAATAACTGGTTTATACAGTGTACTGTAGCAGTCAAGTGAATGAACAGTGACCAATTAAGTATGCATTCCTTGAGAGTGTAAGGCTTACCCCTTCGGGGGGGGGGGGGGTCACAGCCATGTTCCAGCACAGAGCAAAGACTTGTCTGACTAGTTTGGTAATATACAGCTAGGCTCTTCGTGTTAAACTTAAGTTACATTGTACAGTGATGATAATCTCAGTCACCTGCTTCTCACAGGTGCAGCTTTTGCACAGGGCCAGTTTGTAGTGGTGTAACTTGAGGTTTATTTCAAAGGGTGAATAGACAAATTGTCAAAACCAATATGGGCGATAATTTAGTCCATCAGCAAAAAACACAAACCCCAGCAACATCCGCAAACAACAGAAACAATGCTTTTGTAAGCTTGTAAGCCCCCCCCCCCCTGTTAATTATGTATACCAACTCTGAAATCACTGTACAGTGGGGTAAAGGGCAAATTTCCTGATCCATATTATACTGCGATCTCTGGTAGAATGGTTTGACAGTTGATGACCATATGGTCTCAACCATATGGGTTTCGACAACTTGTCCATTCGATCCCTTGAGATAGACCCATGACTTGTGCAGAACTCCTGCTGTTTAAGGGAAAGAGGACCAATTTGATGTCCTCTGGCTCTGATAGGAAAGGCACATTTAAAAATGGTAGTGTACTGAATATTATATGGTGGCAATGCGTTTAAGGCATAGGAAGCTATCTTATTCTTGCTTGACAAAGGACTTTTTACAGGTTGTAACTGGAAAAGGCCATTCACAACATATGCATCACCACTTGCAATAACAGGTAGCACTACCCCCCCCCCCCCACACACACACACACATTCTATGCAAAAGTTTTAATAGCAATCTGCTACGTGATTATGGCTCTGCCTCCATCTTCTAATGATTCTGAAAAAACAGGCAAAATCCCCATCCTGCCCCTGGAATGGGCAAGCTGAGGAAAAGCTGTTCCTTCTCATCTCCTCTACCCCTTCCTGGCTCCTCCAACACTGAAGCTGCTAATCGAGCACAGGAAGTAACTAATGTTGCCATATCTGGTAGTTGTCTACAATATAAAAAAATAGGAGTTCAGAAGATTTATGCACGAATGAGAATTTAAATCTATAAGTGTTCTAGTGGTTAGGATTCGGCGCACTCACCACTGCGGTCCTGGTTCGATTCCCAGTCAGGGAAGCTTCAATGCATTTTTATCCTATCCATATCCATACGTGTCACTCCTCACACACTACCCACTCAAAAGGCCTCAACCTAATATGTGACATTAACAAAACCTGCTGAAGAGACAGGTTTGTCTCCCAGAGGCTGCTCCATCACTGGAATAGACTTCCCATACTCATCAAACAGAGTACCTCGCTGACCCTCTTCAGGCCCAACCTTAATGAGTGGATGGGAAACCACAAATTTGCCCCAGGGGTTCCACTTGTGTCCTTCATTTTCAGGGGCAATGGGTGCTGACTGAGGTTTCTTTTGGGGGATAAACTCTTGACTAGGCTTGTAAGGGCCCCAGGGCCATTAACCAAGTAACCTCCTATGATCCTGTCCATAATGTCCAGCGAATGATTAAGAGAAAAAAACTGATATTTTTTTGAAGGTCTCCAAGATCAGCCCAATGGCTTCTCCTTCCTTTACCTAGTTCATCCATTCATTCTTATATTTGAGGAAAGAGACAGACTTCACTGGTCCAGGTGAGAACCATAGAGGACCATTCATTCCTTTAAAAGCAAGCCTTATCGGCTCATTTATTCCTTGGTTTTTCGAGGTGGGAATCATGTGTAGATCCTGCAGACTATCTTAACCCCTTTTCTCAGCCTGTTGACTGCTACCACACTTGCAGAGACTCCTGGCTGAGTGCCTCAGTGCTATGCAGTTTGGACACCCTAGTGTTCTTGTCAGTGAGCTGAACCAACACGTCTCCCCATCCCCCACCCTGGATGTACAAGCTGCATTGGTTACTCCCCATCCCCCACCCTGGATGTACAAGCTGCATTGGTTACTCCCCATCCCCCACCCTGGATGTACACGCTGGCATTGGTTACTTACTCACAGTCTCTCATACTCATTTCCTCCAATACCCATGCCTGTAGTTGTGCATGATTTATCTGTGGTGCCATCAGGTCTTTATCCTTTTACTCCATGGAGCCAAGCTGTAACTGAAATATGTTCTTATGCTCAGAACTGAGGCTTAGTTATCTCTGAGGTCCTGCTACAATCATTTCAGAGACTTGTGTTAAGGTCAGAAGTATGTGTAAATTAGCGTGCAAACCAGAAATGTGAGGCAGTAGTACTCAACACTCTAAATTGCTGTCACAAACATTAAGTTACTGTTATTTGTATAATAAGACTGCGATTGCAGTATCTCAGGGAATTCGAATTATTCTGAGGTATAGAAGTATCACATTCTAACAAATTTAACAGGAATATGCACCAATGACTTTTCTTATTTTAATTCACCTAGTTATGTGTGTTTGTGTATGTCTGTGTGCGTGCGTGTGTGTAATTTTACCTTTTACTTTTTTTAACTGAAAGTGCGTAAAATCTATTAATCATCTTACTGTTTAAATTACCCTGACTTTCATCAGGGATTAACTCTAACCTGTGGAATACGTTTATTCTTGATTGTTTATGTACTTTTTGTCAAAATTATATTTGCAACATGTTTTAATGTTTCTGTGTACCTTGGAGCTAATCTCCCCTGAAAATGGACATGCATCCAGTCGGACTATCCCGATCAACAAATGTAAAATAAATAAATTTTCACTGCAATTGTAATTTTTTTATCATGTTATGTAATACCATCGTTCTTCAATAGTATTACAAAAATGTAAATGCATTGTCTTCATATTATATTGCTGTTCATGGAGCTTTTCTCCCCGGGACTCCATTGAAAATGGGCTCTTCTTGGCCCAATAGACTATCCCAGTAAACAAACTGTAAAATAAAAATAATAAATAGTGTAAGTAGCATGAGGCCTTGAGGCATAGTCCCCCTCCAATTGGGGAGGGTACTGGAAGTCAAAGCCCTCCAAAAAAAAAGTATTTCAAAGTTTTACAGCAAAATTCATTTTGTGTTGTTTAAATTAGCATGCATTGATTTGTGAGCGCACTGTTGAGTTACAAGCTTTTCTGTTTCAAGTTTCAGTCATAGCTATAAAACTGTTCATATGTGCAATGTGATGCCTGCCCCTGCACAAAAAGCTTTTCGTTCAGTTCTGTTTGAAACAGGTTGGGAAACTTAGATATGCACTTCAGAAACATGAAGACATCATTTTAACTCATCATTGGCGCTGATACGGGATTGTAAGATCACAGTACAGATTTTAAGGCTACTTGCTTAAAAGATGCCCCTAGTATTGCTGTAAATTTTCCTCTTAGTCCCACCTGGAAGAATTTTTACTTCTCTTGATTTCACTTAGTAACTTTTTAATGTCTAATCATTTCTGTAGAGAGTACGCTCTTAAGAAGCTTGTACATTATTTTACTCTGCCTATATTTCTGTTTCTCATATATTTGCTTAATTAATTTATAATTCACCTAAAATTTTACTCTGATGTTTAACAACAGTTTGTTCCAAAGCCTTAAAAGATATTGGTTTGGAAGCATATCTACTTTAGTTTTCTTTTATTTCAAGTTTAAAGAATTGAGTCTTTGTTTCCTTACTCATCCCTTTGGAATTGTTTCCCAGATTTTGTTTCTAATGTATGGGAATTTAACTTAGAAATAATGATTTGAACAAGGTTGGATCACCTGTTGCACCAAATGCCAGCTACACGTCACTTTTTTAGTTGTGTGAGACTGAGTATAATCAGAAGGTGTTTAAACAAGTTTTGTAGTCAAGATCTTCTCCTTTGTAACTGCATTTAATGTTTAATCTGAAAGAAACAAACTTGAAACAGTTGGAATGCCCACAGAGCTTTCTCCTCAGGAAAATTCGGGGCATGAATACCTTGTCCTGCACTGATAGCCTAAAGGCTCTGTCTCTCTAGTCAGTCTCCTACAGGCTGCTGAGGGGATCTTTGCCTGGCTTACAGGGCTTTCTCACACCCAGCCCTGATGGATTTGTTGTACATGTGGAAAATAAACCGCACCAGAAACGCTATATCCAGGGATCTGAACTATGCTTGTAACATAAACAGAATGCGTTGAAGAGATATGTACCCCAAAGGATCCCTACACAATGGAATAGGCTCCCCATCCATTTAAACTAGAGTTCATCCCTGACCCTATTCAGATAAAACCTAGACAGCTGAATGGGAAATCATAAATACACTCCCAGTCTGGCCCTCATGTCCCTTATGGATGGAGGCTGTCAGTAAGAAAAGTATTATCCTAACACCCCCCCTTACAAATCCTTAGTTACCTGCCTACTATGTCCCCCCCATAATTCTTGGGACCAAAATGGTTTGGGGTGCTTGGCTAGGGTTGTAAGGGCCCTAGTGGTTGTTGGCTTAGTAACAAGTTATGAACCTTGTGACGATGTGAAGTATTGCTAGCTATGCCAGGAGAAGTAGGGCAGTGGATGTGTAACATATGCCAGCACAGCTAGCTGGAATTTAGTAAAGAATTCCATGTTATTTGAATATCAGACAGATTTGTACAGATGCTTGTGTTGAAAATGTATTTGTAAAGTTGCTTGCATTAAAAATCTATCAACAGTGTGTCCCACTGGACAGAGGAAGAAATATACTTCTATTATTGTAACTGTTGAAATTTATATATTGTAACAAGGGATACTGGAAGAGAAGAGGTTAACCTCAGTCCAGCTAACTTTGAAAATAGTTTGAAATTAAATTACCTGGCTTAGGCCATAAAGATGGTATCTTACAGTTCTCAATGCAGCCAGAGACAAAAAGTCTGTACTAGGAAGCTTTCCATATTGTCTTTGGGGTGAAATAATTGCTACTCTGGATGGGTGGAATTTTGAAATTGTTTTATGACTTCCAGAAGCTGCAACAGATCTTGGCAAACTCTATGTGTGGGTGTGGGTGTGGGTGCGTGTGTGTGTGTATTATTGGCACCTATGTGATAATCCTGGCAGCTTCTAGCCAAGGGAGTAGGATGGGAACCAGAAGTCATATGACCAGATGTATGTCATGTCATTCTGTAATCCATCACTAAAATTATATTTTAATACTAGGCGAGACTGAAGTCTCAGAGCAGTCTGTTTTTGGCACCTGACAAAGAAGGACCCCTCGCCTACGTCATCTTGCCTTGCTCTAGTAAGTGACCAGGAAATAGTAATTCTTTAGATCAGTCAGGAAAATATAGTGAGATTAGTTAAGTACTATTGTTCTGTATCTGTGTAAATCTATTCATCTGTATTATTTTAACATTTCCTGTGATTGAAACTCTGGTGTTTATTGTAAATATATATTCTGTATGTTCATGTTCTTTTATTATTCATTATTAAATATATTTAAACCTTTTATTGTGGCTGGTCCTTTAGAGAATATTTTAACCTTTGAGAGTACTTATATCTGTTTAGTGACTCTGTGGCCACACCTGAAAGCCATACTGCATTGGTCAAACACTATCATTTGTATTAATGTTAATTTCACTCAGTATAATTGGGTACCCTTGTAAGAGCTTTAGAGTAGCTGGCTCTGGAGTGTCAGGTGGCAGTAAGTACCTTACAGTCCTGGTAGAAGGGGGCATAGCTAATAAATCTGTGCCAGCCTTTCACAGTTTGTGTGTGTGTGTGTGTGTGTGTGTGTGTGTGTGTGTGTGTGAGTGTGAAAATCAAATCTGTGTGTGTGTGTGTGTGTCAGTTGCTTGGAACAGGAATATGAAGCACTGGTTTTACAGAGAGGGGGCTGGAGGACTTGGCTTGGACACTCTGCTAAGGACTCAGCTGTATAGCTGTGCCAGTGGGGAGTCTTATTGGGGACTTGGAGGGAGACAGAGAGAGAAATCCAGACCTCGGACTGTGTTCCCTGTGTGCTCTTAAGGGAAATTCCACTTGATGCAGAGAGCTGCATCTAGAAATACTGGGTGTATCCATTTTTGTTCTAAGTGAGCATCCCTCTCCAATGTCAGTGGTGAGGATTCAGGCTGCTTGATTACTGGCCCAGAGTGGGGACGTCACAAACCTGTAAACCAACATTATAACTGAGTGTAAGTTGTACTTTGATTTTTAAGAAGTCATTATTTAAACAGACCTATTTGAACTACACTGTTAAGTGATTTATTGTGAAGGATATCATGACAGTGGTAGATGCATGATAATAAAAATTTAATTGTATAACTTTGAATATTCCTGCATTCCCCTCATGTTTTAAGCAGTGATTATTACTTGTTATCCATTAAGTCTCTCTCGTAAGGGATTCTTTATACTTAAATTAAAACGTCAAACAAGTCCAAAAAGAAGAGCGGAGAGCAGAATTCTTTGCTTCTAGTATTTTCCTACCACCATTTTTATTAGTTTATTCTTTATACTTACACTACAGATAACTCAGATTTCAATATTAGTATCAACCATTTAGTGCTGACAGGCAGTATCATAGCTAGAGCAGGGCAAGAGGGACAGGAGCCCTGGGCACAGAATGTTGGGACTGCAATCAGCCAACCCTGAGCACTCTTTAATGCAATACTTTTAAAAGCCGGTATTGCATTTCCAGTCAAACCTGAATGCTGTAGTGCTCCATGTGTGGTCTAAACTGTAGCAGTTGCTTGCTACATTATAGCCAGTAGTTTGCTAGAGTCGAAAAGTATTTTTTTAACTAAAATCTGAGCACTTTAGCACTCCGTGCAGGCAGGGTATTAAACTGTAGAAACTATTTGCTTCATTTGTAGCAAGCAGTTTGCTGCAGTTTCATTTTTCTTTTTAAACTAAAACATGAGCGCTGTAGTGCTCCGTGCATGCAGGGTATAAACTGTAACAACTGTTTGCTACAGTTTAAAAGAACAAAAAATATGTTAAAGGAGGGTTGAGGCAGGGCACAGAAATGTGACCTGAATGGTTGGGGCTGGAGGGAGGGTGGATGTCCACAGCCCAGTCACTTATGGCTTATTACATTGAAGTGCTTTTTTTTCCCTCTTTGCTTGAAGTGCTGAGGGGGTGGGGTGCTGGTTCACACACCAGGCCATGGTGCTAATTGAACCAGCTATGCTTCTGATGACAGGTATACTTGTGATACTAAATCGGGATTTGATATGACTATGTATTGTTTTTGTAGATTGCGAATTCTGCCACCTACATATTATATTTTGCTTCTTCTCCAGTGAGCAAAAAATAGTAAAGGGTCTAGTATTGTTCCTTAATTTATACAACCGATCAGTTTTTTTAACTTTCTCTGATACCCTGACTTAAAATTAAAAAAAAAAAAAAAAAAAAAAAGAAAACAATTTAGTACATTATTGGTTCACAACAAGATCACATACATTTGTTGCATTGAAAAGACAAAAACTGCAACATTTTCCATTAGAACAAGCTCCATCACAATTGTGTTCTTTACTCAAATAGATGACAAACACTACTAACCTACCTACTTTAATTATCTACTTCAGCATTGTTTTTATGTAATGTTTCCAAATGCACAATTTATTTTATGAAATGTACTTCCTTAATCTTGTATCTCACCACTAAGATTTTTAGTTCCTTCATTATATTCAGTACTTCATTTACTGCTAGTCTTAATTTTTGAATTTCCAGTTTTGTGTAATTGCTTTCTTGGCTGCATATACCATTAAACTTAAAAAAGGCCTTAATGTGACTCAGAATTTCTAAATCCAATATCTGTAGATGGGTATACTCACTTTTGTCAAGTAACCCATACAGCGAACTTCCAAATGTTGACTGCAAAATCTGAACAAAACGAATGTGGACACACTATTACGTATGCACTGAGAAAGAACCTTGGTGAATGCAATTTTTATACACTCCCACATACCCCCTGCTGATTATATATGTACTGTATACACTACTACTATGTATATATATTGCACAATATTGGGGAAAGGGCATATTCCCCAGTCCTGAGAATTATGTGATCTCACGCATTTGTTGACTCTTTATTCAATCAAATGCGGTCAACTAAACAAATGTTTGAACAAAGATAATTTAAACCAAAGGCAGTCCGCCTATATATCTATATGTATGTATGTATGTATGTGTGTGTGTGTGTGTGTATATATATATATATATATATATATATATATATATATATATATATATATATATATATATATATATATATATATATATATATATATATATATATATATATATATATATATATATATATATATATATATGTAAATCTTAATAAATTAATTGAGTAGATGTAAAGTAGCCCTTCAGATCAGGTAACCCTAATCTACTTTGTTCTATAGGAAGACTCAATTTATCCCACTTTACTCTTGCTGTTTTCCCTTCTCAGATTAATTAATTTAACTCTTTGTTTATTGTCATCCATAACTTTTCCTCTGGCTGATAAAAGTATGCTTGACCTATGTACACAAACTAAAACTGTCTGTATCTTACATGTCCATAGATATTAGTGTCTAGCTTGTATTTTTTTAATAATCCTTACCTGTTGCAAATGAATCCTTTTTAATCAGTACACCAAACCACACCCAGAGATAGAGAGGTTTCCACTGTTTATCATGCACAGTATTAAGTAAACAATAGTATAATTAAATAATAAGTTGTAATGTATTTCGGCTGCATTGCTAAATGTAAGTAAGGCAAACTGTCTGTTATTCAGTCCTTCCCACTTGTCTATATTCTGCCAATAAACTGGTACTTTCACATGATCTTTTTTAATTGGTACAAGACATTGTCCTTTTCGATTCTCAGCTAAAGCGTCTACTGTGTGGAGACATGCGTAAATGGGTGCACCTTCGTTGAAGGTTGTACATCAGGGCTGACAACTCGGTATGTAAAAATCTACTGCCAGTCATTAGCGGACTGGAGTTCTGCTGTGGCGACCCCTAACCGGGAAAAGCCGAAAGATACAACAACACCTAAATACTTAATCTTTTCATACCCCCAATAAATATGGGCATTTTCAAACTAATTCATGGATAGGCACGTAATTTACAGTTATAACCTTTATTTTACATTCCAAAAAGTACGTGAAACTGTCTTAAAATACCTCACAACACCCTAATGTCATATTCAAGATTTGTCAAAAGCAAGATAATATCATCTGCAGAGTTAGGTTTTCTTGACTACCGCATCAATTATATCCCTGGATTTGGGAGTCCATTTTCTTTTTAGCTAGAGAGTCCAAGTGTATTGCACATAAACTGGATAGAGGATATCCCTACCTTGTCACTCTGTTCAAATCCCACCTGTCAGAGTGGACTCTTTTCCATCTTTATTTTTGCCTCCAATCCACAATAAATTCTCCTTATTAACTGTACTGTTCTGTTTAGGAATGCAAATGCTAACATTGCCCTGCTTATGAATTTACAGCAAACCCTATCAGATATTTTTCTGCATACGACTAATCAATATTCCTTGTGAATCATCATTGATGTTCTTCGTGTTTCACTGTTGCAGTCATAACTGTAGGGTGCTCCTGCCGGCAGGCAGCCCGAGGTCGGCCAGAATCCCAAAGTCTGGGTCCGGCGTCAGCTGTACAAGCTAGTACCCTGACGTCAGCACGCTCTGGTACATAGCCCTCAGCCGACGCCATCTTCTCCAGTCTTTCTTTCCGTGCGGTGGAAAGCAGCTCGCAAGTCATTGGTTGGCGATTTTCGAACAGCGTATTTTGTTGTTGTCGGTCCGAAGTTCTTACTTCTCTTCTCAAAGCTAAGTACCCCATTGGGGAATCTTTTTCTTGTTCCTCCGATGTCAGAAAAAGTTAATAATTGTATATCGTGTGGGAAACAAATACCTCATAAAGATTTCCACTCTTACTGTCTACCTTGCTTAGGCCCTGACCACGACGTTTCTTATTGTCGGTTCTGTGCCAGGTTCAATTCTCGTACTATCAAGCGCAGGTACGATTGGGCTCTAAATTATTTTAGCAGATGCTTCAATTATAGAATGTCGTCGGACACTACCGGAATTCAAAAGAAGCGCAAAGACAAAGACAGGCCTCCGAGGTCCAAACAGGACTCGTTGCAGCTGGAGCCAGCGTCCGGTTCGGCTGTCGTCAGTGAGGCACTTTTGCAGCCCCTGTCGTCCGCCGCTTCTGAACCGATGGCCGATACGGACTCCCATGGGGAGCCATCAAGGCCTACTATTTTAACTGCTGCAGGACCTTCGGACGTCGCTCCCTCAGATGGGTCCGGAACCGCTGTGCAGGTACCGGCTTCTGAGGGGGTTTTCAGGCCTACTCACATCACTATTTCGAAGGCAAAGGCAAAGACAAAGACTCCTGTTAAGTCTAAAGTTTCTAAAGTTCCTGCCCAAGCTACTTCTGAATCTACTCCCAGGACACAGAAGCAATTATTAAAGATGGCTGAAGATTTACTTACCATGATTAGGGGTTCTCACCCCCCACCTGAAAAAAGGCCTCGACAGGATGTTCCTCTGGATTCCTCTGACCAGGCTTCTGTATCTTCTGTCTCTTCCTCTGATCAGGAGTATTCTTTTCCTCCTTATGAGGATTCGGATGCTGAGGACTCTTTGCCCTCTGCCTCTCCGCCTGAAGATTTCTCCTTTGGGGAAACCTTGCATGAGATGAGGGAACATTTTCATTGGGAGGGTCAGGAGTATTCTGCTTCCAAGAAGAGGCTTAGAGAATTCCTTCTTCTTCCTCAACATAGGCCTTTAGCTATCCCTCCTGTTCTTGACATTGTGGATGATGCTTTTTCTGAGGCTAATTTGAATCCTGATTCCATGCCTCCTGCTCCTTCTAAGCCTGATAGGTTTTATAGGGTTCCTGACTCTCATTTATTTTTATTTAAGAACCCTTCTGCGGATCCTGAAACTATTTCTCAGGGCTCTAAGGCTGCTAAGGTTGCTACTTCGAAGAATCCTATTCCCCCTGAGAAGGATTCTCATGCTTTAGACAGGTGGGGAAAAAAGGTATATACTTCTGCTACTCTGTCTGTAAGGGCTTTAAATTGCCAGTTTCATATGTTTAAGTATCAGCAATTTCTTTTGTCTGTTTTAAAGCAAAAGCTTGCTTCCCTTCCTGCATGTGCAGAGGATAAGGAACTTCAGGATGTATTGCATGCAACTGAACAAGTGAACAAACATAGTTTGCGTTGTGGTTTTGATGCCTTGGATGCTTCTTTCAGGGCTGCAGCCTCTGGTACTGTTATCAGGAGACATGCCTGGCTTCATGAACAAAGTTTACCTGAACAGGTTAAGGCTAAGTTATTAGATGCCCCTGTTCAACACGATGTTCTTTTTGGATCTAAAGCTGAGGAGGTTATTAAAAAGATGGAAGAAAAGGCAAAATCTATGCAAACTGTAAAAGATTTCTTGCAAGTTCAGCCTCCTAGATTTTCCAGGAATTGGCCCTCCAAAAATTGGTCCTTTCCCACGTCTGACAGGCCTCAAAGGGGAAGATATAGACGCTCCAGAGGTCGTGGTCAAGCTCAGGCCTCTTACAGATCTAGACAATGGACTGCTTCTTCACCTAGAAGGGAGAAGACAGATCCCAATCTCAAAGAAAACAAACTCAATGACTCTCTCGGTTGGGCTACAGGACCCCTTCACCTGGATGCCCCTCGGAGGAAAACTGTCTCTTTTTTACAGAAATTGGACTCATTACCCAGGACAGATGGGTATTGGACGTGATTTTAAAGGCTACAAATTCCACTTTCATACTCTGCCAAGGGCTTACGGTTGGCCAGATCTGCCAAAACATCAATGGTCAGAGGCCTTAAATCAAGTGGATGCTCTTCTGGCCGTGAGAGCCATAGAGCCTGTTCCACTCTCAGAGATGGGAAAAGGTTTTTATTCAAGACTGTTTCTGGTTCCAAGAAAACAAAGCTCATGGAGACCTATTCTGGACCTTTCTGTGTTAAACACCTTTTTGGAAATTCCAAAATTCAAGATGCTTACTCTGCAGCAACTAATTCCAATGCTCTCTCAGGACGCCTGGATGGTGACATTGGACTTAAAGGAAGCCTACTTACACATTCCCATCAGGCAGGAACGCAGGAAATTCCTCAGATTCAAGGCGGGTTCGAGACACTTTCAATTCTCTGTACTGCCCTTTGGTTTATCTACTGCCCAGAGTCTTTACCAAGTGCCTGGCACCAGTAGTGGCTTATTGCAGACTTCAGGGGATTCAGATTTACCCCTATTTGGACGACTGCCTTATTCAGGCAGACAGCAAGGATCTTCTACTTCAACATCTGGAATTTGTTCAACGTCTTCTCTTCCTTCTGGGATTCTCAGTGAACACAAAAAAGTCACATTTGATCCCTTCTCAACAAATGGTGTTCTTGGGAGCCCTCTTAAATACGACCTTACAAAGGGCCTTCCTCACTCTAGAAAAACAATCACAGCTGGCTTCAATTTTCAACACCTTGACAACTCTATCTCAGCTCACTGCAAGGAAATTCCTGCAGGCTCTGGGCTACATGGCTTCCTGCATTCTGTTGATTCCAAATGCAAGGCTTCATATGAGAAAGCTTCAATGGTATCTGAAAAGTCTATGGTCACAGCATTACCACGATCTGGACATTCTGATTCCTCTGATCCCCTGCCTCCAGAAGGAGTTCCTCTGGTGGTCCAGGGTGTGTGCTTTAAACGAAGGAAAGCCTTTTCGTCTACCTCAACCTTCTCAAATCATAACCACGGACGCCTCGGATTATGCTTGGGGAGCACACTTTCTAGACAGTTGCCAGCAGGGAATCTGGACAAAGGACCATCTTCACTGGCACATCAATCTGAAGGAAATGTTGGCAGTTCAAAATGCTCTTCTAGCCTTCAAGAACTTTTTGCAACCAGGGCCTCTGCTAATTCGCACAGAGAACACCACAGTCATGTGGTACATAAACAAGCAGGGGGGTTCTCATTCGTACCCCCTTTGCAGACTAGCTATGGCTTTATGGGACACAGCTCTAAATCTGAATCTACATCTCCAGGCTCAATTCATTCCAGGAGAACAGAATCTCTTAGCAGACAGCCTGAGCAGAAACATTTCAGATCCTCACGAATGGATGCTAGACACCAACTTATTCAGCAGGATTACTGCAGTTTGGGGATGTCCCGAGATAGATCTGTTTGCATCCCATCTCAATCATCAGCTGCCTCGCTTTTGCACCAGGTCCTTCCACAAAACAGCTTGGAAAGTGGATGCCCTGTCCTTCAGCTGGAGAAGCCTTTCGGGATATGCCTTCCCTCCTCTTCCTCTACTACCTCGGGTATTACTGAAGATAAAACAGGACAAGCCCAAGTTCCTCATCTTGATTGCTCCAAATTGGCCTCGACAGTTTTGGTATCCAACTTTAAAGCACCTGTTCTTGGAGCCTCCTTGGATTCTCCCTCTGAACCCTTCTCTTCTGTCCCAGCATCAGTGTCGGTTACTACATCCCAATCTCAAGACCCTTTGACTGGCAGCTTGGCTCTTCAAAGGAATTTGATTTCTTCTAGCCTCCCCAAACAAGTTTTGGATGTTCTTCTGGAAGCTAGACGGCCTAGCACTAGGAAATCCTATGCCTCTAAATGGAAGAGGTTTTGTATTTGGATGCAGGACCGAGGCTCGGACCCTCTGGTGCCTGATCTCTCTTCTATTTTGCTTTACCTTTCGGATCTTTTGTCTAAAGGACTTTCCTTTTCTTCCATTAAGATTCATGCTTCTGCTATTTCTGCTCATTTCAATTCTGATCCTCCTGTTTTTTCTCATCCTTTGGTGAGACAATTCTTGAGAGGGGCCAAGAATTTAAGACCTCCCAGGACCCCTCCTGTTCCTGCTTGGGATCTTAATTATGTTTTAGAAAAACTTACTTTGCCTCCTTTTGAGCCTGCTGCATCTTCAGATATTAAGTTTTTATCTTGGAAGACAGTTCTTTTGTTAGCATTGACTTCTGCCAGAAGGGTCTCAGAGTTGCAAGCTCTCATGGCTGTGGAACCATACCTTATTTTCCACCAGGACAGAGTATCCTTGAGGACTAATCCTACTTTCATGCCTAAGGTGATTTTGAAAGTGGCTTTAAATCAGACAATTCACCTTCCTACTTTCTTTCCTAATCCTCAAAATAAAGGGGAAAGGATTTTGCATTCATTGGATGTGCACAGACAGTTACGATTTTACCTGAACAAGACTAAAGAGTTCAGAAAATCTAATCAATTGTTTGTTTCTTTTGCCTCCAGTTCTCTTGGAAAAGCTATTTCAAAACAAACTATTTCCAAATGGATTGTTTATGGAATCAGATTTTGTTACACTCATCATGGGAAACAGTTTCCAGGTACTGTGAGAAGTCATTCTACTAGAGCAACTGCCACTTCTACAGCTTTTCTCAGAGGAGTTCCTACCAAGGATATCTTGGAAGCTGCCACTTGGAGTTCTGTGCATACTTTTTCCAAGCACTACAATCTCCCTCTGTATTCTAAGACCAGGGCAGGCTTTGCCTCTGCTGTTTTGCAGGGTCTTCTTGCTGCCCCTTCTTCTGTCTAAGCCTCCTCCCCTTTTTCACTGCTTTGGGATTCCACCCTACAGTTATGATTGCAACAGTGAAACACGAAGAACATAGTACAGTTGTGTACACCTACCATAAATGTAGATGTTCGAGTGTCTTCACTGTTGCAGTCGGGGATGTCCTTCAAGGATGCATCTGCAGTCCTTACAAATGGGTTGTCCTGTCGTCAGGCAGCCCTTCGGTCGGCCGGATTCCAAAGTCTGGATCTGGCCTCGGCTGGTGTCGCGCTTCACCCGACGTCATAGCTGCAGTTTTTCAGGTATAAAGGCATCAGCCGACGCCATTTTCCTCAGTCTTTCTTGCCGCGTGGCGCCCGAAGCAGAAGCTGTTCGCAAGTGCCGGTCGGTCAGAACCAGAGATTACTACTACCGAATACTACTTCGAAGACTTCTAAAAAGCTAAGTACCCCGTTGGGGACTCTTTCTTGCCTCAGCCGATGTCAGAAAAAGTGAATAACTGTTTAACTTGTGGGAAACAAATACCTCATAAAGATTTCCACTCTTACTGCTTACCTTGTTTAGGCCCAGACCTCCTGAGGCTCCTTATTCTCCTTACGAAGACTCTGATGCTGAAGAGTCCATTCCTTCAGCCTCTCCACCTGAGGAATTTTCCTTTGGGGAAACCTTGCATGCTATGAGGGAACAATTTCAGTGGCAGGGCCAAGATTTCTCAGACTCCAGAAAAAGGCTTAGAACCTTTCTACATTTGCCACAGCATAGGCCTTTAGCTATACCTCCAGTTCTTTCTGTTGTAGATGATGCATTTAATGATGCTTGCACTGCTCCTGATTCATTACCTCCGGCCCCTGCAAAGCCCGATAGGTTCTACAGGGTCCCGGACACTCATCACCATTTATACAAGGCCCCTTTTGCAGATCCAGAGACTATCTCCCAGGGCCCTAAAGCTGTAGCAACTACATCTACTAACACTCTCCCTCCCACTGAAAGGGAATCCAGGTCCTTAGAGCGATGGGGTAAAAAAGTTTACACCTCTGCTACTTTGTCAGCTAGAGCTTTGAACTGCCAATTTCATATGATTCAATATCAAGAGTTTATGCTAGACCAGTTAACTAAAAAGCTGTCCTCTGAAGAATCTTTAGATAAGAAATATGTTCAGGAAATGGTACATAACATACAGCAGGTTAGTAACCATTCCTTAAAATGCGGCTATGATGCACTGGAGGCTTCCTTTAGATCAGCCATGACTGGCACAGTTATCAGGAGGCATGCATGGTTGAAAGAGCAGGCATTACCAGAAAGCAGTTTCTCACTAGCTTATTGTGATGAAACACAGCTGTGGTGTACCTTTTACCAGCGAGGCACAGACGCAGCCACAGCCACTACAACAACACAATCACAGTGACTTGGCTGTGACACCGCCTACCAGGGAACAACTGGAAGCACCCTTAGGCGGAAAGTTAACATTGTTTTCAAAAAACTGGCATTGCATCACAGGGGAAAAATGGATTTTGCAAACTATAGACCAAGGTTACAGGTTCCATTTCCATACTCTACCAGGAAAGAGAGGAATGCCAAACCTACCACCTACTCAAAGGGCAGAAGCTCTAAAGCAAATATCTCAATTATTAAGAATGAGAGCTGTGGAAAAGGTACCATCTATGGAACAAGGAAAGGGATTTTACTCCAGACTCTTCCTGGTACCAAGAAAAGAGAGCAAATGGAGGCCTATTCTCGACCTGTCCGCTTTAAACACATTCCTCATTGTTCCAAAATTCAAAATGCTGACCCTACAGCAGCTTCTTCCCATGCTGGGCAAGGAGTCTTGGCTGGTAACTCTAGATCTCAAGGAGGCATACCTGCACGTCCCCATACGACCAAATTGCAGAAGATACCTCAGATTTCTTGCAGGATCAGAGCATTATCAATTCTCAGCATTGCCCTTTGGCTTATCTACTGTGCCCAGAGTGTTCACGAAATGCCTGGCATCAGTAATTGCTCATTGCAGACTTCAGGGAATCCAAATTTACCCCTACCTGGACGACTGCCTGATACAAGCGGACAACAAAAGCAAGCTAACAGAAGACTTACAGAGAGTCATTTACCTGCTGCAAGCACTGGGATATACAGTCAATATAAAAAAGTCAAGGCTGATTCCATCCCAAAGAATAACCTTTCTGGGTGCAGAGTTGGACACATCAAAACAAATGGCATTCCTAACTGCAGAAAAGAAAGAACAACTACCCCTCTACTTCTTGGCATTAACAAAGCAGAACCATCTAACTGCAAGGAAAGTACTGCAAGCCCTAGGCTTCATGGCATCCTGCATAATTCTGGTCCCTCATGCCAGGCTGCATATGAGAAAGCTACAGTGGTACCTAAAGAATTTGTGGTCTCAACACAAGCACAGCCTAGAAACCAAAATTCCAATAATCCCATGCCTGAAGCAAGAGTTCCTATGGTGGGCTCAGGCATGTCAATCAAACACAGGATTGCCCTTCTGCAACAGCCAACCAAGCCAAACCATCATGACAGATGCATCAGACCTCGGTTGGGGGGCACACATGCTGGACAAGTGCATACAAGGCTTATGGACTCAAGACCAGCTGCACCTACACATAAATCTAAAGGAAATGCTGGCAGTAAAATTGGCAATCCAGTCATTCAGACCATTTCTCCAAGAAGGTCAGTTGATGATAAGGACAGACAACACCACAGTTATGTGGTACATCAACAAACAGGGAGGCACACATTCATACCCTCTATGCCGGCTGGCACTGGACCTATGGAATGTGGCTCTGAGCTACAACATTCAGTTACAAGCAATTTTTGTACCAGGAAAAGAAAACATCCTAGCAGACATACTAAGCAGAACTACCACGGATGCCCACGAATGGATGCTGCATCCGGACATCTTCAAAGCCATCACAACAGAATGGGGACTACCACAAATAGACTTATTTGCATCCCCACTCAATCACCAGCTAAAGAGATTCTGCACAAGGACGTACCACCCACTTGCTTGGAAGGTGGACTCCCTATCTTTCAGTTGGAAGAACCTGACAGCATACGCATTCCCACCACTTCCTTTGATGCACAAGGTGCTTTTGAAGATCAAAGAGGAACGTCCGAAGATCATTCTGATAGCTCCAGACTGGCCAAGGCAACATTGGTACCCATTGCTGAGGAGCATGTCTCGGGAACAAATATGGGCATTACCTCTGATCCCATTGCTGTTAACACAGAACAACTACAACATCCTGCATCCAAACCTGAAAACTCTGCAGCTAACTGCCTGGAACATTACATAAGAACAATTAACCCAAATTTATCCCAAAAGGTTAAAGACATAATCCTTGAGGCTCGTAGACCTTCAACACGAAAAGAATTATGCAGCAAAATGGAAAAGATATCTCATTTGGAGTACTGCAAAGGGAGAAGATGTGGCACTGGTAAACATAGCCAACATCCTGGAGTACTTGGCAGAGCTCTTCCATACAGGCCTGTCCTATTCTTCCATCAAGATACATGCATCAGCCATTTCAGCAGAATACAGCTTGGATCCTCCTGTCTTCTCTCATCCTCTGCTCAGGCAGTTTCTAAGAGGAATTAAAATGTAAAACCTCCCAGGAAACCACCATTGCCAGCATGGGACTTGAACTTTGTGCTAGAAAAATTGACACTTCCTCCTTTCGAACCGGCAGCAACAGCAGAATTACAATACTTATCCTGGAAGATTGCTTTCCTGCTGGCAATCACCTCAGCAAGAAGGGTCTCTGAACTACAGGCATTAATGGCAGTGCAACCCTTCCTGATCTTCCATCAAGATAGAGTGTCCATGAGAACAAATCCTACATTTATGCCTAAGGTGGTATCCAGAGTGTCTTTAAATCAGGCTATCCACCTACCTACATTCTTCCCCAACCCTCAGAACAGGGGAGAAAGACTGTTGCATACCTTGGATGTACATAGACAATTACACTACTACCTGGACAGGACCAAGTCCAATAGAAAAACTGACCAGCTTCTGGTAGCATATGCAACAGGAAAGGAAGGAAAACCAATTTCAAAGCAGACAATCTCCAAATGGATAGGAAATTGTATTAGATTTTGTTACTCCTACCATGGAAAGAAAACTCCAGAGAACATCAGGCCTCACTCCACAAGGGCTACAGCCACTACCACAGCCTTCTTACGAGGAGTGGCTACCAAGGACATTATAGAGGCTGCTACTTGGACCTCCGTGCATACATTTGCCAAGCATTACAATTTACCTTTATACTCTAGATCCCGAGTAGGTTTTGCCACTGCTGTTTTGCAAGGGATCCTAACTACACCATAATCTTTCATTTTTTCCTCCTCCCCTAGTTTAGCTTTGGTATTCTACCCATTTGTAAGGACTGCAGATGCATCTTTGAAGGACATAGTACAGTTTTGTACCTACCATAAATGTAGATGTCCGATAGGAATGCATCTGCAGTCAGGATTACCCACCCTCCTTCCCCTCTGTGGTACTCCTAGGGTATTTCTGAAAAAACAGGCTGAAACTGGAGAAATCTCTTTATAAAAACACAAATAACGATACAGCAAAGCTTTCAGGTTTAGAACCCTTCCTCAGTGCATTACTTATTAATGCACTGAGGAAGGGTTCTAAACCTGAAAGCTTTGCTGTATCATTATTTGTGTTTTTATAAAGAGATTTCTCCAGTTTCAGCCTGTTTTTTCAGCAGTATCTCTTTTTGGACTCCTAGGGTATTTGCCATCCTTCAGCTAGCTTGGGGGGGGATCTATTATGGTGTATTTGTTTGTATATATGTACATACATGCTTATTTTATGTGTTTGCTCTCTACTATTTGGAAACATTGGCATTTATCCAAATTTAGCCATCCAAGAGGGCACCTGGCATCTGGGGCAAGAAACACTGAGGAAAATGGCGTCGGCTGATGCCTTTATACCCGAAAAACTGCAGCTATGACGTCGGGTGAAGCGCGACACCAGCCTAGGCCAGATCCAGACTTTGGAATCCGGCCGACCGAAGGGCTGCCTGACGACAGGACAACCCATTTGTAAGGACTGCAGATGCATTCCTATCAGACATCTACATTTATGGTAGGTACAAAACTGTACTTTTCCCTCCCTCCTATCCCCTCTTTTTCTCTTATTTGTGGTGTATTTGTGTTTCCTTGTTGGATTCATTTCTGATTTATTGGGACTTCTGACATCTAGGGCAAGAAAGGCTGGAGAAGATGGCATCGGCTGAGGGCTATGTACCAGAGCGTGCTGACGTCAGGGTACTAGCTTGTACAGCCGACGCCGAACCCAGACTTTGGGATTCTGGCCGACCTCGGGCTGCCTGCCGGCAGGAGCACCCTACAGTTATGACTGCAACAGTGAAGACACTCGAACATCTACATTTATGGTAGGTGTACACAACTGTACTTTCTAATGATGTCCTTCAAGAATGCAACTGTAGTCATAACATATGGGTTGTCCTGCCTTAGGCAGCCCTCGGTCGGCCGGATTCCAAAGTCTGGGTCCGACGTCGTATGATGTCGCATTTCTCTCCGACGTCAGAGCGGCAGGAGTACATAAGCATCAGCCGACGCCATCTTCTTCAGTCTTTCTTGCCGCGCGATGACCGAAGCAGAAGCAGTTCGCAAGTGCCGGTCGGTCAGCTCCTGTATTCTTTGATCCGAAGTCATCAAAAAAAGCTAAGTACCCCGTTGGGGACATTTTCTTGCCTCAGCCGATGTCAGAAATTACTGAAAAAGTTAATAATTGTTTGTCTTGTGGTAAACAAATACCTCATAAGGATTTCCATTCTTACTGCCTTCCTTGCCTTGGCCCAGACCACGATGTCTCGGCCTGTGCCGCCTGTGCTCGCTTCAATAAGCGCACTCTCAGGCGCCGGGCGGAGTTCGCTGAAGACTTTTTCGGCGAAAAATACGATTACAACATGCCGTCGGAATTAACGACATCGCAGACTCCTAAAAAACGTAAAGACCGGGATCGCCATCCTCGGCCCGCATCTTCCACCGACACCACGCCAAAACCTACCGCGAGTGCCCCGGTTCCCTCTGAGGCAGTTATTTCACCGCTCCGAACCGAAGACACCGCATTACCGATACCGGAGACCACACCGACGCCAGTTATTGATTTTCCTCCGGATACTGTAACCGAGGAAATGCCTGAGACCATTGCTGTGGATAAGGTAACTCCTGCACGTGGAGCTGCTAGGCTTCCCATGTCCATGTCTATCAAGGCCTACACACGTGCTAAGGCAGCCAGCAAGACTAAGCACCTTACTGCAAAAGCCTTACCTCAGCCTACTCCTGAGACACAAATCATGACTATGGCAGCAGACGTAATCTCCATGATCAGAGGTTCCCAGGCCCATCCTGAGAGAGGATCCCAGCCTCCTCCTGATAAGAGGCCCAGGGTTGAGCCCACTGACCCTCTCCCTTCAGATGAAGATTCTGAGGCCTCTGGCCACTCCGATAGCCAGGAAGAGCCTTTCCAGGCCTATGAGGACTCAGATGCAGAGGACTCCATCCCCTCCGCCTCCCCTCCTAAGGATATTTCTTTTGGGGAAGTTCTGCATTCCATGAGGGAACATTTTAAGTGGCAAGGCCAGGAATTTTCAGATTCCAGAAAGCGCCTTCGTACCTTCCTTAAAAAGCCCCAGCGCAGGCCCTTAGCTATACCTCCTGTGCTTGATGTTTTCGATGATTTATACTCTGACTCCAGTGTTACCCCTGATACTCTTCCTCCTGCTCCTGCCAAGCCTGATAGATACTATAGGGTCCCAGAAACACATTCTCATTTCTTTAGAGCCCATGCTGTTGATTTAGAAACTATTTCACAGGGGCCGAAAGGAGTTTCAGCTACCACCTCCAAAAATCCTTTGCCTTCCAACAGGGAAGCTAGGTCATTAGAGAGATGGGGGAAGAAGGTTTACACCTCCACTACTTTATCTATGAGAGCTCTCAATTGTCTCTTTCATATGTTTCAATATCAGGATTTCCTGTTAGATGATTTACAGAAAACTTTGGCCTCTCCTGATCCTTTAGATAGGAAGTCTTTGCAGGAGGCTGTACACAACTCTCAGCAAGTTAGCAATCACTTCCTTCAGTGTGGATATGATGCATTGGAAGCTTCATGTAGGGCAGCTATGACAGGGGCGGTCATTCGCAGACATGCATGGTTAAAAGAACAACCTCTACCAGATCATGTTAAGGCAAAACTTCTTGATGCACCCTTGGAAAAGAACAAGCTTTTGGTGCTAATGCTAAAGATGTATTAAAGACCATTGAGGAAAAAGCCAAGTCAGTTCAGACAGTCAAAGATTTCCTCCAGGTTCAGCCACCCAGATTCAGCAGGAATTGGCCTTCAAAAAACTGGTCCTTTCCTAATACTGAAAGATTTCAAAGGGGCAAAAGCAGGCGTGGCCGAGGAAGAGGACAATACAGAGGTTCCTACAGGGGACGACAATGGCAACCAGCAAACCAAAGAAGTGACACAGGGGCTTCTCCTGCCCCACAGGGACAATCCCAATGACTTTCCTCTACTTCCGCTAACCAAAGAGCAAACAGAAGCTCCCTTGGGCGGAAAATTGTCTCTGTTTTCAGACAATTGGCACAGATTGACAAAGGACAAATGGATTTTGGACATTATAGACCAAGGCTACAGGTTCCACGTTCATACCTTACCAAGGAAACAAGGCATGCCAAACCTACCGCAAAACCAAAGGGCAGAGGCTTTCAAGCAAATTTCTCTGCTAGCTCAGATCAATGCAATAGAAAAAGTTCCACAACAAGAACAAGGCCAGGGGTTTTACTCAAGACTGTTCCTTGTTCCAAGAAAAGAAACACAATGGAGACCAATACTGGATTTGTCCGCATTAAACACCTTTCTCATAGTACCAAAGTTCAAAATGCTGACCTTACAGCAACTCCTTCCCATGCTGGGCAAGGGGTCTTGGCTGATTACTCTGGACCTCAAGGAGGCATACCTGCATGTCCCTATCAGACACAGCTGCAGAAGATACCTCAGATTTCTTGCAGGGCCAGAGCATTATCAATTCTCAGCATTGCCATTTGGCTTATCTACTGCGCCCAGAGTGTTTACAAAATGCCTGGCTTCATTAATTGCTCATTGCAGGCTCCAGGGAATCCAAATTTACCTGTACCTGGACGACTGCCTCATACAAGCGGACGACAAACTGATTTTGACAAAAAACTTGGATTATGTCATTCAGTTGCTACAAGCTCTGGGATACACAGTCAACTTCCAAAAGTCAAGACTGCAGCCATCCCAGCAAATTACTTTCTTAGGAGCCAATTTAGACACAACCTCTCAAATGGCTTACCTGACAGAAGACAAGCAAAAGAAGTTAACTCATTATTTCAAAGGTTTGGCAAAGCTCACCCAGATGACTGCAAGGAGATTCCTACAGGCCCTGGGTTACATGGCATCATGCATTCTCCTGGTTCCATTAGCAAGACTACACATGAGAAAGCTTCAATGGTACCTAAAAAGTTTATGGTCTCAACACAGCAACAACCTAGAGACAACCATACCGCTTATTCCATGTCTACAAAAGGAATTCCTATGGTGGGCCTCGGTAAGCCAGGCAAACACAGGAATGTCATTCAAAAAAACACAAATAACACAAACAATGACCACAGACGCCTCAGACCTTGGATGGGGGGCGCACATGGAGGGCAGATGTATTCAAGGACAATGGTCTCCAAAGGAAACACATCTGCATATCAACCAAAATGAAATGCTGGCAGTCATGCATGCCATCGAGGCCTTTTGACAACAACTTCAGCAAGGCCACCTGCTAATACGGACAGACAACACCACTGTCATGTGGTACATAAACAAGCAGGGGGGCACCCATTCTTACCCCCTTTGCAGACTGACAATGAATCTTTGGGAAAAATCACTGAGCTTAAACATACAGTTGCAATCCCAGTTTGTTCCAGGCAAAGACAATGTGCTGGCGGACAGCCTAAGCAGGAATTTCCTAGACCCCCATGAGTGGAGGTTACATCCAGAAATCTTCATAAGGATCACCTCGACATGGGACAGGCCAGAAGTAGACCTATTTGCCTCCCACCTCAATCATCAGCTACAAAAGTTCTGTTCAAGGGCATATCATCCACAAGCATGGAAAACAGATGCTCTCTCATTCAACTGGAACTCCCTAAAGATTTATGCATTCCCACCTCTGCCACTGATGACCACAGTGCTACTAAAGATCAAAGCAGAGAAGCCAAAAGGGTTCCTAATAGCTCCAGACTGGCCAAGACAACACTGGTATCCACTACTACGGAACATATGCTACAACAAAAAATGGACCCTTCCCCAATGGCCCCATCTTTTGACTCAAAACAACTTCAAGACAGTACATCCCAACATTCAGACGCTCCAGCTAACAGCTTGGGAGATTCCATGAATAACCTCAATCTATCTCTCTCCAAGGAAGTTCAGCGGATATTAACAGAAGCCCGCAGACCATCCACCAGAAAGGTTTATTCAGCAAAATGGAAGAGATTCAGCATTTGGAATACCAGCAAGGGTCATGATGCATCATTATTGAACATCTCACTCATCCTGGAATACTTGGCAGATATGCTACAGAAAGGACCCTCATACTCTTCTATAAAGATACATGCTTCAGCTATTTCAGCTAGATACAACACTGATCCACCTGTGTTCTCACATCCTTTGTTAAGGCAATTTCTTAGAGGATTCAAGAATATCAAGCCACCAAGAAAGGCCCCAATACCAGCTTGGGACCTCAGCTTTGTCCTAGAAAAACTGACTCTACCCCCCTTTGAGCCAGCAGCTTCTGTGGACTTACAATTCCTCTCATGGAAGACAGCTTTCCTGTTAGCAATTACCTCAGCAAGAAGGGTTTCGGAATTACAGGCCCTAATGGCAATATCACCGTTCATTACCTTTAATAGAGACAGGGTCTCCTTACGAACCAACCCTAGCTTTCTGCCAAAAGTGGTATCTAGGGTTTCTTTGAATCAAGCAATTCACCTGCCTACTTTCTTTCCCAATCCTGAGAACAAAGGGGAAAGACTGTTGCATACCTTGGACATTCACAGACAACTTCGCTACTACCTGGACAGAACCAAGGCCAATAGGAAGTCTGATCAGCTTTTTGTAGCTTACGCCCCTGGAGTACAAGGAAAAGCAATTTCCAAACAGACTATCTCAAAATGGATTGGACATTGCATCAGATTATGTTATTCCTTCCATGGAAAGAGTGTACCAGCCAATATCAGACCACACTCTACCAGAGCTACAACCACCTCTACAGCATTCTTAAGAGGGGTGCCTACAAAAGACATTCTAGAAGCTGCTACATGGAGCTCCGTGCATACATTCTCCAAACACTACAACCTTCCTTTATATTCCAGATCCAGAGCAGGCTTTGCTTCGGCAGTCCTGCAGGGATTGATAGCTACACCATCCTTTTCCTAGTGCTTTCCACCTCCCCCAGCTAAGCTATGGTATTCAACCTATATGTTATGACTGCAGTTGCATTCTTGAAGGACATAGTACAGTTTTGTACCTACCATAAATGTAGATGTCCGATAGATATGCAACTGCAGTCGGTTTTCCTCCCTCCTTCCCTCTATTCCTTGGGTCCACTCCTCTCCCTGTTATCCTAGCTGGGGATATCTGTTATGGTGTATCTGTTTATTGCTTATTTATTTGTCTGGAAACCTGTTTTGTCTTCCAAATTGTTTACAGCCTTCCTTGGAGGGCACCTGGCATCTGGGGCAAGAAACACTGAAGAAGATGGCGTTGGCTGATGCTTATGTACTCCTGCCGCTCTGACGTCGGAGAGAAATGCGACATCAGCCGACGTCGGACCCAGACTTTGGAATCCGGCCGACCGTGGGCTGCCTGAGGCAGGACAACCCATATGTTATGACTGCAGTTGCATATCTATCGGACATCTACATTTATGGTAGGTACAAAACTGTACTTTTCTCTCTCTTCCATAAAACCACATTGATCCAGATCTGTCAGCTTTGGTAACATTTTTGCCATTCCTTTAGCTAGTATAGACATAACAATTATTTAGTCATGATTTAGAATTCTTTGCATGTGCGGTGTAGGGTCCTTTCTCTCCGTATGTAATACCACCACCACTGCCTTCTTCCATGTATTCATTTTGTCCCCACCCTTTCAGAACACTATTAAACAATAATTTCCAAATTTTCAATAATGTCTTTTTTCCTGACTTCCAAATTTCTACAAGAATTCTATCCATATCTATATTTGCTAGAGCCAGGAAGACCTGTATGGAGTAATTAATTGTAATTGCTTTCTAGTGCATGGAGCGCCACTATTACACTCCAGTATCAGGAAAAAGATAAACATGTTAAATGGTTCCCTAGCTAGCAAGACCCAGTCATAACAGTGTTTAGGGTGCTTAACAAAAGTTTAAGTGCTGTTAAGAGTCAATTCTCACAGTAAGAACGTTGCTGGCAAGCAGAGAACAGCAGAAGGTAA
This sequence comes from Protopterus annectens, assembly GCF_019279795.1. Lineage (NCBI taxonomy): Eukaryota > Metazoa > Chordata > Ceratodontiformes > Protopteridae > Protopterus > Protopterus annectens. The sequence continues at coordinate 23,084,290 of NC_056750.1, forward strand.
AATTTTAAAAGCTATTACAACATAAACAAAACATGTTGCAGGATGAAGTGCCTAACAGCTTTTAAAGCTCTTCTTTTTTCAGTGTGACACTTTGTTTTTGTCTGCTGTTTCTTTGACAGTGCCAAAACATTTTACTGGCTTTAAAAGCCATTAAAACATTTCCTTCTCCTACACTTTTTCTATGACTGGTAGTACATACAGCAGATGAAGTTCCAAGCACTGAATGTTTTACTGCAGAATTGTCAGCAGTTAAAAAAAACACTCCCAGAGATTGAGAAGTTTCCACTGTTTATCATACAAAATATTAAGTAAACAATATAGATTATAATGAAATCATAAGGTGTAATGTATTTCAGCAACATTGCTACATATAAGCAAGGAGAGGTGTCCTGTATTTACATATTAGAGTGATACTTTCACAAAAGACTCTGTGACTTATTGTTTGCTACATTTGAACTGCAAACATACAGTGCTTGAGCAAAATGGCTGGAAGCAATGCAGCTTACTGGGCTGACATATGTTTTGGTCATTCATGTCTTTAGGTTAAAGAAATGCATCATGTTTTATCTCAAGGGTATTATTTATTTAGAGAGAAAATGAGTGTCTCGTCAATTCCCAGTTGCTGGGGAGCTACTCTCACCATTGCACCAACAGACAGTTTGTTCAGTAGAACATGAGCCGGTCCATGGTTACTAGTCTAGTCCAGGTACAGATTTGCTGTATCCAGGACTCTTTGTAAGCTTCTGAGCCCCCCCCCCCAAGCCTTTCTGTGTTGGAGGGAAGCCTTCTAACTTATCAGAGGGAGTGGTAAGCATCAGGTAGCCTATCTGCCACGGGAAGAGTGGGTTTTGGCCCATAAATTGTAGTTTATTAGCTGTTTAGGCAGTTTTCCATCTCTTTCAACTTGCTGGCTTCAAAGCCTGCGTTTGCGCATGTTCCCCACCTTTCCTGTAACTAGTTTAGTCCAGGTACAGATTTGCTGTATCCAGGACTCTTTGTAAGCTTCTAAACCCCCCCCCCCCCAAGATTTTCTGTGTTGGAGGGAAGCCTTCTAGCTTATCAGTGGGAGTGGTAAGCATTAGGTAGCCTGTCTACCGCAAGAAGAGTGGTTCCTGGCCCAGAATTTGTAGCTACTGGCCATTAGGGCAGTTTTTCCCCATCTCTTTCAACTTTCTGGTTTAAAAGCCGCACTTGCGCTGTTTCCCACTTTTCCTGTTACTAGCCTAGTCCAGATACAGAGTTGCTGTGTATCCAGGACTTGTTGGTAAGCTTCTGAGCCTCACAAGCACTTCTGTGTTGGAGGAAAGCCTTCTAGCTTATCAGTGGGAGTGGTAAGTACTAGGTAGCCTATCTACCACAAGAGGAGTGGTTCTGGCCCAGAAATTGTAGTTTATTGGCCGTTTGGGCACTGTTTTCCATCTCTCTCAACTTTCTGGTTTTAAAGCCTGTGATTGCGTATTATCCCCACCTTTCCCGTAACTAGTCTAGTCCAGGTACAGATTTGCTGTACCCAGGACTGTTTGTAAGCTTCTGAGTACCCCAAGCCTTTGTGTTGGAATGCAGCCTTCTAGCTTATCAGTGGGAGTGGTAAGTACTAGGTAGCCTGTCTACCACAAGAGGAGTGGTTCTGGCCCAGAAATTGTAGTTTATTGGCCGTTTGGGCACTGTTTTCCATCTCTCTCAACTTTCTGGTTTTAAAGCCTGTGATTGCATATTATCCCCACCTTTCCCGTAACTAGTCTAGTCCAGGTATAGATTTGCTGTACCCAGGATTGTTTGTAAGCTTCTGAGTCCCCCAAGCCTTTGTGTTGGAATGCAGCCTTTTAGCTTATCAGTGGGAGTGGTAAGTACTAGGTAGCCTGTCTACCACAAGAGGAGTGGTTCTTGGCCCAGGAATTGTAGTTTATTGATCATTCGGGAAGTTGTCCATCTCTTTCAACTTTCTGGTGTAAAAGACCACATCTGCGCTTGGTTCCCATCTTTCCTGTAACTAACCTACTGGAAAGCACTAGAAAGCCTTAAACTGATACAAGCCTTCTAGCTTAAAAGAGAGACTTTGGAGTGATTGAGTGTCAGTTTTCTGTATTTTCTTGCTGTACTTAACTGTTTTCCGCCTAAACACTGATTTTTTCCATCACTTAACGTGATTTAAAAGCTTGCTTTTTTTCACATATTGTACTTATTTGACTGCCTGAACTTTTAAAAAGTTGTTTTTTGTTTAACTAAATTGTTTAACTGTTGTAAGCTACAGACCAAAGTGCGATAGCTTTTTCTGATCACTTGCAGTCGTTTAAAGCTGTTTTAAGTGTACTTTTTACTGTTTTTGCCTTATCTTTAAAAAAACAAATTCTTGTTTCCTGCCTTTCTAAGCTAGTATAGTCCAGTTTTCAGGCTAGTGCTGAATTCAGGGCTGTGTTACAAGTTTCTGAGTTGCCCATACCTTACTTGGATAGTGGGAAGTTTCTCTGTTCACCTGTGAGAGAGTGGAACTTTGAGCAGCCATCTGTCCCTGGAGGAGTGGTTCCAGCCCAGAACTTAGTAGTTTAAAAACCATGTTTGCATGGTTTGTGCACCAGGCAGCACTGGTTAGCTAGGGTTAAATTATTCCCGGCTCCACTAAGTCTCCTCTTCAGTTTTTCACTTGAAACTAGTCTAACTCTCAACGTAAGCAGTCAAAAAGCATCCTACAGTCCAGCACTTACTCAGACCTAATAGCAAGCACTAATATACCCCGACACCTGACTGCCCAGCAGGGCAAGGCTCTTTATCCACCCCTCACCAACCAAGCGACTAAGCAGCTCACCCTACTATTCAGGCATGACCAAAGGGCAATTTCAGGTGTACTCTCCAGTCCAGCTGGTGAATCTGGGTATCCTGAGGCAATGTTACAACTGCCTGATGTACACAGACAGCCCTCTCCTTCTACCACAAAATACTAACATATGCGAGAGATGCAGTTATACAGCCAAACTGGAGGCTAAGGTCTCTCCACCCAAGACTGGAATAGACAATCATGAGGAGAAGGTTAACACAGTTGCACCACACCTCCAGCCTCACATAGACCTACTAAACCAGCACTGGCAAAAAATATGCATAAATACACAAAATCATACTCGGAGGCTCTAAATAAAAACCTGCAAAAGCATCAGAGAGCTCCAAAGCAGGCACCCACAAAACCTGCACCTCCTGTCACAAACCAGACAACACATTAAACACAAAATCAATGTGCCACACAATCACAGCCCTTAAGGCGAAATAACATAGCTAACACACTAGCAATAGGTGACTCAATAGTCAGGCTCACTGATGCCCCACTCACTAGGCTGGACAAGGAGAAGGTTACTGTTAGCTGCCTATCGGGAGCCAGAATCCACCACATAACACAAGCACTCAGGTCACTCCAGAACAAGTACAAATATAATTCTGCCATTGCTCATGTTGGTGCGAATGACCTGAAATGTACCACCCTGGACTACATGAAAAGAGACATGGAAAAGCTCTCTGATCATGTAGCCCAGGCGGGTATGACCTTGACCCTGAGTAGCATCCTGCCCTCACCAAGAATGATACCTCAGTATAAAGAAAAAACAATCAATTTCAACAATTGGCTAAGCTTCTGGTGTCATTCAAAGGGGATCCAGTGTCTGTCAGCCTGGGATGACATGCTCGACAAGCCACGTTGCTTTGCAAGAGATGGCTTGCACCTGTCATCCCTTGGCTTTCGAATACTGGCCAAGGTTCTTGCTGCCCCCATAGTGCCTTTTTTAGGCAAGGCTCAAATTCAAACCCACCACCGTAAACAGCACAAGTAAAAAAAATGAGGGTTATGCTACTCAACGCCAGGAGTTTAAATCTCAAAATGCATGCGTTCGAAGCACTCCTAAGTATGGAGAACGTCGACATCTGTGCAGTAACTGAAACCTGGTTCAAGGCTCCCGAGAGCACTCCAGCACTACTGGGCTACAACTCATACCACACATTTTGTCCACAGAACACAGACCGAAACACAAAAGGAGGGGGTGTATCCATATTCATCAAGGATACTCACACCTCCAGGTTAGTGGCGCAGCATGATACCTCTGAGATCATCCATGTGCAACTAACATCGGGCAAATCTGCAATGCAAATTGTGGCCTGCTACAGATCATCCTCCATGACCCAGGACCACCACTCCGCCTTTCTGGAGACACTGGAAAACATGAAGGTCCTACCAAACAACCTGATATTGGGCGATTTCAATTACCCTACCATTAACTGGGAAAACTACTTGAGTACAAACTCTCAGGCTCAGCGCTTCCTGTAATTTATCAACTCAAATGCCCTGGATCAGCTGGTAAACTCCCCTACCAGAGGCCACAACATATTGGACCTGGTCATCACCAGCATGGGCGACAGGTGTTCTGTACCGGAGGTCAACCCGTCACTGGTTAGATCAGACCATAAACTAATCACCTTGGATGTCCACACCCCACCACAACCCTCAACCAAGGAAACCACAGTGAAAAACTTTTCTAAAGCAAACTTTACCTTACTTAAGGCAGAGATGGTAAGTTTCACAGCCCCCACGCTAAAGGATAACACTGTCCAAGATGCAGAATCCTTTACAATTGCACTCTATGAGCACCTACAAGGATGCATGGATCATGCCATTCCTAGCAAGACCAAGACTCACTCCCCTAAGAGAAGGAAACCAATCTGGTGGGCCTCTGCCATAAACAGGTTATACAACAGAAGGAGGAAAGTAGTTCAGAAAAAAAACAAATCCCAAGAAGGAAAGACATCCCTGATCAGTATCAGTAAGAAACTAAGGTCCCTCATAAAATCATCCAAGGCTAACTTCAAAAGAAAAATAGCCAAGGATTCGAAAGATAACCACAAAGCCTTCTTTAGCTATGTCAAGAATCTAAGTGGCAACTCGCAGATATGCTCTGAGCTAGTGCAAAATAGCACAAAATATACTGAACCTACTGATATCGCCAACATCTTGGCAGATAGATTCAGTGCAAACTTCATTTCCCCCTCACCTTCAAAAGGGCCACCAACAATACCGGAAAAGTGTAGTGTCCCAGAAATCACAGAAGCACAGGTGAAAACAGCCCTTTCAAAAGCCAAAAACACAGCATCAATGGGGCCAGATGGTGTCCCAGGCTGCGTCTTGCACGAACTATAGAACAAACTAACCCCCCACCTAAACACGCTGTTCAACCTCAGCCTCTCCACAGGATACATGCCCATAGAATGGCGCACTGCAACGGTTATTCCGCTCCACAATGGAGGGGCCACAACTGACTCTGGTAACTATCGCCCCATAAGCCTGACTAGCCTGGTCTGCAAGGCTAGGGAGCGCATCATCATGGAACTCATTAACAAAGACATTGGGAACCTCCAAACACTTGACCCGACCCAGTTCGGCTTTGT